>NC_048900.1:16500329-16674252 GCF_011077185.1 Oxyura jamaicensis | reverse complement strand
GTGGGTGCGCGGCACCGGGACGGGAGGCAGGGAGGGAGGCGGGCAGGGAGGCCCCGGCCCCGGAGGCGGCGGCGGCCCCGGCTCTCCCCCGGGGGCACCGGGGCTCGGCGGGGCCCCGCGGGTGCCGGCCGCGGCGGGCGCAGAGCCGCCGCTGAGGGCGCGGGGTGAGGCCGGGGCCGCCGGCGCGGGGTCGCTGTGCCCCGGAGGGTCCCGGGGCGTGGAGAGCCCTGCCCCGACCCCGCGGCAGGCGCCCAGCCGCTGGAGGCGCAGGGCAGCGGCAGCCCGGGGCTCGGCTGTGCGCACTGCTGGTCCTCCCGCCCGGCCGCTCCTGAGGCACCCGCACTGCCGGCGCCGCGAGGAAAGCACGCACGTAGCGGGAGGTAAAGCCAGGAGCCGGTCTGGGCGGCGTGGGGACCGTAACACCGAGCCCCTCACAGAGCCAGCCAGCGGGACCGAGTGTCGAGAGGAGGGAGTGCTGCTGGGGTGTTGCCTCTCAGCGTGCCCTTCCCGTCTTGTTCCCTGGAATGGGGCGTTAGGGGCTGGAAGGGGCCCTGCCAATGGCACCGCCTGACTTGCCTGAGCTCCGGAGGCTCTTGCTCTGCCTATCATCCACCTGAAATCGTGTAGTGATTATCACCGAGGCACAACCCCTCATTGTAAATGAAAATTCGGAGAGTGGAAGAAGTCAGCAGACGGTGTCAAGGAGGTGGAAGCACTCAGGGTTCGGGGTGTTTTGTATCCATCCAGTTTTAAAAGGGTTGTTGCCAGCAACTTCAGAGCCTCCATTACTGGCAGCGTGCGGTACGTTAGGAGAATCCAGCTCCTGGCGTTGAAAGGATTACCATAACACCGTCTGAGGATAATGCTTCTTGCTGGAGAGACTTCCTCCTTAATATATATGCAATGAATGTAAGTTACATATCTAGAGGATTAAAATACGGAGCTCGAGCTATTGTGGTGCAAGCATCTAATTACTGTGTTATGCTGATTTCATTTTGTGAGAAGGGAAAATTATTGTAAAGTATCCATTAAAACTATGATGGAAAGATTTGCTTTGTGAGCAATTTACCAGTGATTCTCTAAAACCTATCTAAGGAGGGGAAAAAGGGCTTTCTGCAGCAGCTTTGAACTTGGGTTCTGTTTCTTAACTTGAGCGTATGCTTTGTTAAAGAGCGTCTGGCTGGCTGAATGTCTCCCTTTTTACGTATCTGGTGCGTATTTTAAGACTAGCAAATGTTAGTGTTTCACTGCAGAAATCACTTGACTATGTCTGTGACATTACCACAGAGCTGTAGTATGGGGAATGGCTGCCTCTGAGCCAAGCTCGCTGGCTGGCCCGGCGGGCCTGTGCTGCAGTCCTCCCCCCTGCCCTAAGGAGCGACCGCGGCCGTGTGAGGAGCACAAGAGCATGGGCACGGCGATGGAGCAGAGGGGCTCTTGCCTCTCAGCTGTGTGTCAGCGGGCTCTTCGTGTGCTGTGGGCTTGCGTTAATGTCAGGTGATAAGTTGTCATCCCAGAAAGAAGTTGTAAGAACGAGGCTATGAGTAGGAGAGCAGAGTTACTTCAGTTTTTATAGCAGATGAACTAATTCTGCAATCTTATCAGCAGTACTAGTAGTAAGAATTCAGTTGTACTTTCTGACAGAAAGAGTTTTTTACAATGTATTCACAAAAGGGTGACTCCTGGTTCTGTACTGAACGACTGGTGCACGGAGTTGGTATCTGTGCACCGTGTTGGTATCCTGCCTGTAACAAGAAATTGAGTGTGTTTCTGGGGAAGAAAGTAAGGGAACCTCTTTCTTCCTGTAAGTGCGAGTCCTTTATATAGAGAGAATTCAGTCACCCTGGGAATTTTTTCTTTTTAAGTTGGGAAATTTAAGAGAGAGAAGCAAATGACAGTCACAAATGCTTATGTTACATTTTTCTCTCTAATAAATCATGATCCTAATACCGTTTTAAAATGTATTAGTATACCCATGTGTTTCTTCATCATATGAATGTTAACTATCAAAAATGAAGAAAATAAAAATATTCATTAGCTCTCCAGCTTTTGGTGTCTTTAAGCTCTTTACAAGTAGCCTGTAGTGGTGAGATCACAAACACAGCCCTGTCACAACCCTATTCCAGGTACTTACTTGGTGAGATTTGTACCTAAGGCTGTTAATCTTTCATTTCATTTTGTTTTCAAGTTTACAAATGAAGGGCAGCTCAACTGGCAGCCGCTGACCGAGCTGTCAGAACTGCAGTGGTTTTGTTTAAGCCTAGCGTATGGACTTGCCCGTTAGCTATATGACTGCGTAGCCCTAACAGGGAACATTGCACGTGGAAGGCAGGTGTGGAGGATTGCACTACCACTCGTGGAACTGGGGTGCTGTGTAACCGTACCCTTGGTTTTTGGAAGCCTGGCGGGGGCAGCTGTACCTATGGTTTAAACGGATCTAGTATCAAACACGTGGCGGGCTGTCTCCCGTGTTGCCATTAGTGTTTGTGGCGAGTTGGATCATAAAAGTGACCCAGCCGTCCGTTCTCTTCCCTGCCCAAGAGCCTCTGATGTGGCAGAGGGGAGAGGGAATCAAAGAGGGAGGTTGGTGCCTGTCCCAGTTCTGTTAAATGTGTTGTATTCCACAATGGCAAGTACTGGAAGCACTTTGGTGTTGGAATGAGGGGTGAGGGAAGACGGTGCCTTCCTGAGGTGCCTTCCTGAGGGACAGTCTGTAGGGCTGCTCAGCCAAGGCGAGCGTAGCTGACCAGGGAGGGTGGCTGCTGTGCAATGGAAGTGAAATAATACTGCTGTCTTCTAGCTGCTTAGTGATACTTATGTATTGGATTTAAAAAATAGACTTGGTCTGAGCAACATAAGGATTGATCGACTTTATGTTTCAGATTATTCCTTCAGACCATGCTGAAATGCTGGTCGGCTGTACAGTGGGAGTATTTCTTCTACTGCGTGCTAAACAAACTTCTTCAGGCTCATCACATCTGATAATTTAACACCTTGCATTCAGTGTATATAAGTCTGTCATTTGGAGGAAATTTTGTACTAATTTTGGATTAATTTCTTGTTCTTCTTGTAAGTGCGTAAATAATTTGAAAGGCTAAGGCTCTTTTTCAAAGCCAAGGGAAATAAGTGTAATTGGTGATTAATTGATTGCCAGGTTGCATTAGTTTTTACTTTCATCCATTGCTTAGCACCTGTGGCTCTGCTGGGTAGTATTGTTCTAAGCACTGTGCAGGTACATAATGAACCACAGTTCCTTTACAGTTAAATGATTTAACTTCTCAGCAATTAAATCTTTTATGCTTTCTAGCAATATAAGAGCATGTACTGTTCTGGGATGTTGAAAATAATGGGCTTTTTTCACTTAATTTGGAAAAAAATATACTATGAGTATGCTTGCCAGTTGTGCGTGCTTGGAAAATCACCTGGAAAAATTCTTAAATTGTCCCTTATAATTTCACGTACGTGCTTTTTAGTGCATTGTTTATACTTGAACCTCATTTTTTGAAGTTGTTAATGATTGTTGGTAGTTTTGGCTACACACAGCTATGCAAATAGTTTCCTAGCATTTCTTTTAAATATAGCTCTGTTGCCCAATAGTTATTGTTTTACTCTGAGTAGCCTGAGGCACTCTTTGAGAAGCTGTTTTCATGTATAGTATTTCCAGAAATAAGAGTGTTAATGCTGCTTTCTCCAGGCAGCGAAAGGTTCTTGCGCCTTGCCTTGCCACTGTCCTCATCCTTTTGCATTTAGGCCCCCCTTGCCATTCCCCCTTTCATTCAGACACTTACAGAATGTTTTACCCCGCTCCCATGCTATGCTTGTACGTGCTGTTAAAAGACGCACAGTAAAGCAATTGCATAAATATTATATTTATTTTGTTTATTTGTCTGCAATTTTATATTTCCTTATTTTACTGGGAACAAGTATTGCAGCTGGTGCTGTTCTTTTTTTCTGTGAGATGGGTGATGTCTGAATTCTGACTAATTCAGTGCATGTTCTCCAGCACGTACCAAGACGGTTCAGACTTGCTAATAGGCTTTGAGGCTTGATCTCACCCCTTTCTGCTGGCACACCGATATCTCTGTTTCTGGCAGGGAAAATAAAACAGAGGCACAGTTGGGTTTTCTTTTTTTCCTTCTCCTTTGCTGCAGAGCTGTACATGAGAAACTTTCATATTGTTGCACCTGGTTTGTAGGCCTCATGCTTTTAGTGGAGAAGGAGTTAGTGATGTGGTGAGAGCTGTGTCTTTGCTTCTAGTAACTCTTTGCAACAGCACCTGCTACCTGGCCAGGGAATAGTTGTGTTAAAGGTATTTTGAGGGCAGTTCTGAGAAATGAAACGGGCCTGAGAAACGAGATAAAACATACAACTCCACTCCCTTCTGCCACGTAGTGCAGGGGATGAGGCAATCACCAGATAAGGCACAGCCTGTTTCTAGGTTCTCTGTTGGAAAGGGTCAGATTTGGGCCAGCACATGTCCGTGTAAGCTACTTCTTAATGTACCAAGTTGTAGAAGAGCAAAAAGACCTGTAATGCCATCCGCAATGGAAATCCTGGGAAAGAGCTATGACTACAGTCAGCTGCCTGGGATAGAAAGGGCTCGTTGGGCAGCCAAAGAAGTGCAAGCACGGTGTTCTTTGGGTTAACGCAGTGCTACAGATTCGGTAACGGCAGCTGTCAAGTAGGGAATCGGTTCAAGGCTAAGAAACTCAAGAGAGAGTCTTTAAGGGATTTTAAATCCTGCTCTTCCACGTGATTGTTTTCCCATGTAGGAAGGGAGATTGGGTTGTTTGAAGTACCTAGCTGGTTTCAGCAGTGTGCTTCGCACTGGGCATGTAAAAGTGGTAGCAACTACTGGAAATCAGGAAAAGTCATTTTTAATGACTGTATTTACTCTGTGATAAAGCAACTAAAAGAATGGTATTATGGTATAATGCTATGTCAATGCTGCCTTTGTTTTTCTTGTCTGTTTTCTCCTTCTGATCATGGAGGAAGTAGCTAAAATTTTCATGTCTGCAACATACCCTTGTAACTGCATGATTGGAAGGAACTCTTTTTTATTAAAGTTCTGACTGGAGTTTATCATTAAATGAACTGTCTTAAAGCAAAGCAAAACCCAAACAAATACCAGAGAAACAAAACCCCAAGTACTTCACTAAAGTAAAGCTGACTGATCATATGTCTTATATGTATGTATATGTATACAAATGTGCAGACACACATATATATGCATGTATGTATGTTAACAAAAAATACACCCTGACCATCTGCTGTTAAATTACTTAAACTTTTGAATTAGCATAACAGGCTAAACAGTCCTCTCCAATTTATCGTGTACATATGAAGTTTTAGCATTTCTTTTTCTTCCTTTATTCAGAAAAGTGGCATATTTGCAGATTTTTTTATTTTTTTTTTTTCTGCACAGCTTTGTGTAGCCCCTGGCTGTTGAAGTTAGGGATGTTTGAGATGCTCATGAACGAGTCATTCCCATACCTACTGACTGGCGGCTGTGAGTCACCACTCGCTGTTAGCTATTCTGTCCAGACTTAGCCTGTGTTCTAGGAATGAATGGCTTTCCTGAAATTCTTGCTCCTCTTCAGGAAATAGATGGCTTTTGCATATGGAGTATTTAATTGGGTCAAAATACAGCCTTTTTATGGAATTGCATGCAATCTATAGCTGTCATTTATCTGAAGTGTATTTAAACCTTGTCAAAGCAGTATTAAAATAGCGGTGCTTTGTTTGAAATGTGATGCCATTTGTCTGCTTATTCATTTTAAATACAGACCTAGCAAGCATGATGAAAGAGCCATGTAGAAAAATAGCTGAACTGCTGCGTGTATTTGCGTTATTTTTTCAACCAGAAATAAAAGATAAGCCTTTGTGAAAGGAGTCAATGTTGAGAGGTGTCTGAAACATGGCCAGCTGGCTGCAACCTTTTGTAAATACGTACAGACTTAAGTGCAGTCTGTCCTGGTGGCTGGCTGAGTGGCGGGCAGGCAGTATCTCATTCGAACCCAGCTTCGCATGGGGCTCAAGCCAGTCACATCTGTTGGGTTTAACCCAACCGCTCCCCTGAAACCTGTGGATTTGGAGAGTAGGAGCTTGAGAAAGGTGGCATTGAGAGAAACCTTGGGTCTCCTAGGGCAGAGAGGCCGGCCTGCTCCCACCTTAGAACTGGGTCTCTCAGTTCTCCCTGCAGCCCTGACTCCTCTCTGCTCCACATGGGGAGTTGTGGAGAGCCGCGGTGCCCCGTTTGGCATTCCTGGCAGTAGCTGCCTCTACTAGAAATGCTGCCAGTGCAGGTTGCAGTTGGTATGCCCAAGCACTTTGCTAAAGGTAGAAATATTCAGTGTTTGCTGAAGCATTCCGGTGGGACGTACATACATATTTCTGTGACAGGAACATGCTGTCAGGACATCCATCGATGTCATTGCAGGCTGTGCCCGTGAGTGTCAGAGTCTGGCTTCGTATTCACTGTGTGTTCCCCAGGTGTGAATTAATTGCTATGCTTTATCTTATGGCTATAAATTAAGAGCATGTTATTACCAGAGAGGTATTGTTTGCAGATGTGTCTGCAGGAAGCTAAACTACATTTGTGTCTTTTTTTATTGTCTCTAGTGTTCCATGCGTTAGTGTTGTCCTTAATTCGCAATATCCCTGTGTCATCGTGGCTCCAGTAACGTTACTGCTATAATTATTATTCAAGCATTCTCGTAGTGTTAAAATTCATCGTGAGTAGCTAGGAGTCTAGGGCAGTCAGAGAATTAATAAGATAATTAAATTACAAAAAGTATTTGCAAAGAAGCTATCTATCACTTGGGCCCAGTCTTTATCTACCTTCTCTCAGTCCATTCTCTCTGTATATCTGGTTGGAGTTGAAAATGACAGACAGCTGACATCCAATTTTTTGTCAACTTGCTGTTTAATTCTGCATACTAATTTGTGTTGAAACATATGTAAAACTTAAGTGCTGTTTTGATAAAACAGCTTTTGATGATTTTGAAGTGTTTATGCAAACCTTGTGCATAATTGCTGTAAAACTGTAAAGAGTGTGGGGATCAGATCTTAAGTTCCTTAAATTAAAATGCATGTCTTCTCCATTTACTTCTGTAGTATTTTTCTCTCAAAATGTTTCATTTTTTCTATTTTATATATCTGTATATAGAGGTATGTGTGTATATATGTGTAACATAAACAAGTGAGAGTAAGGAATATATATATTAATCACAATACATACATATACACAGAGCCAGAGAAATATGTATCTATATATGTCATATCGTAGTATAGGACTGATCTTTTGAAGATGACAGATTGAAAGTCAGTACTGTTTCTTTTCACTTTGAAAAAGGTACAAAAAGGCTGAGAGCATGAAGAAACTTGGAGGTATGAACAACAGAACAGAGGCGATGCTTGTTGCTATGATCTTCTAAAAAACGGAGAGGGAAATCCAGCTAATGTAACTGTAATTTTTTTTCTCCTGAACCTTGTACCTGGGTATCATTGCATTTTCAGTATTTCTATTCTCGTCTTTTCTGGATATGCTGTTGAACGTATTCAGAAAGATTGCAAAAATAGCCTATCTGCTTTTTCTTTGACATATTTGTGTTTCTGTACGTTGACTCTGTGGGTGCTTTGGAGGAGACTTTGCAAGAGTAGAAGTTTGTTTCTGCAGTATGTGGTATTTGCAAGGTGTTGTAATATACAAAACATTAACCAGCAATTGATTGTATTGTATTGGAATTGATTATGACCAGGGGCAAATGATTTGTGTAATTCTGAGGAGGATTTACAAATTTAGAGCAAAAGGGAATGAAAACAAAGTATGATGTGAAAATGACAATCTTATTCTGATGTATTGCTTATACCAAATTGTGTCACCAGAACAAAACAAAAGCAGTCTCGGATTTGACTCCTTTAGAGTTTGAATGGCAGATTTAAATTGAGGAGCAGAAAATAACTTTTTGCAAGATCCAATTTCAAGATTTAGATTCCTTCAGAAAACGGATGAATTTTTACAAAAGCTGACGACAGTCATGTCCTTCTGTTGTCTGTGGTAAAAGTAGTAACTCATAGAGCTTTATTCCCATGCTGAAGCATAAAGACAAAACTACTGCACCTTGTCTGTTGACCAAAACACTGCTATATTTTTAGAAAGATTTTTGATCGCCATCTGAAGATTAGTTTGTTAATGGTACACAAAAAATCTGTGTTCTTAGAAACAGTCAAAATACCAGATTCTTTTGTATCCTGGCATTGAATGAAGTGTTTCATAGATAGACTCCTATTTCAATTGCACTCACATTGACAACTTTGCAGCCAAGATTTTTCAGCATCTGATTTGTCAGTAAGCCTTCAACACTGTGCGCTCTTAAAAGGTATTTTCCTGGCAGGATAGCTATAATTGCATACTATTCTTGATACATTATTGTATGAACTGTGCTGAGATGACCATGGCACTAAATGGTTTCCCTTAATCAAGTTACTGCCCTTGGGAATATTGAACATCTCGTGGTTGTAGTTTGCCCTGCTTATTTTTTCACTTACTTTAAGAAAAAAAAAAAAAAAAAAAGTCAGAAGAAAATTACAATTCCTTATTTGAGTTCTTTCTTATTTGAAAATAATTTAGTCTGTTTTTAATAGGTTTTCAGATAATTTAACTATTTTGTATTACCTTTGATGCTGCCAACAAGGCAATCTTTTGAAGATTAAGTGCCTAAAAAATAGTTTGCTCTCTTATGAGGTAGTGATTAGATCTTGCTGTCCAATTTGATTACTTCAAAGTGTGTGAAGTAGAATTGGACTGAATATTTTTAACTTCATACCATTTACGAAAATAGCATTTCAAGAGTAAATGTATATTTGCTTTTTGGAGAATGGTCTTGCCTACAAAATAGCGTTTTGGAATATTTTCATTTAGTAGGATCAAAATGTTTTATGTTTTGACTATCTTCCTCCTTCTGTTAAAACATGTCTTATTTTCTGTATGCCTCTGGGCTTCTCCCCCTTTTCCCCTCCAAGTTGTTCATACTGACGTGCCACTTGTGCAGCTGCTGCTAGCTTGAGTGAAGCTAAAACTCTCAGCATCTTCTCTTTTTTAATTGGACCTATTTGAGGCTTCAAGTTCTCTTCAGCAGGAGTGTACTTCATGTTTTTACTTGATCAGGCTGTTTATATATATATATATATATTCCAAATTCTGGCACACTGCTTGATTCATACTGCTAAGTCAGGACTCTGTGTGTTTATATATGCAGCAGCCTAGGTATTTTGTGCTATGACAAGTACAAGAACGCTGCTACTTCTTTCTTGTTGGCTAGTGGTATTTATTCTACTCACAAACATGCTTTCTGAGCCAAAAGTAAAGGCGGAATGACCAGAAAAACCTGTTTGAGCCTCCTTGTAAATCTTGCAGTGTTCATAACTTGTGATTTCTAGCACACACTTGAATTTTATCTTTGCAACTATTCAGTGGTCAAAGTTGTTAGGGTTAGAAAGTGCCCCATGGAGTTCAGGTGGAACCATTTTTCATTCCAAAGTTTTAAGGAGAGGTTCTGGAGTGGTTAATGCACTAAATCGCTGTCAGTCATGGAGACGTGTAAGAGGACTTCTCAAGTCGCAGCTCCTGGCAGGATGTTTAGAAATCTGGCAGATGAGCTGTCAAAGTTAGCAGCGGGAACTTCAGCTGTTCCCGGCACTCGTGGGAGGCTGTCGCCCGACTGCCAGCCAGGCTGGGAGCAGCAGCAGGCCCAGCTCTTCGGCCAGCGGGGACCAGGGCATGGAGCATGAACCAGGAGTCCTCTTGATTCAGTTCACTGTAATGCTTCACGCTCGGAGCTGTAGAGACGGCATACGTTTGCTTCTGGATAGGAAAGGACAATAACCCCATCATCCATTCCAGTGAAAAGTGGGAGAGGATGCTTGTAAGGTTTCTTAGTTATTCATGAGGCACGGTAAATGCACTTGGCCTAAGGGCAAATGTGTCTTGTGAGCGTGTGGTCAGGCTTCAAAGAGAACATTAAAGATGAACTTTTGAAGAGAGGAAATGAGCAGTAACAGAAAGGTTGTACGTGTGTGGATCGGTGCACCTTCTGCATGTGCAAGCTGTCCACAGCCTGTCGGATCCCAACGAAAAGGCACACGGTGCTGGGGAATATGCTTATTTTCAAGTCCAGCTTTTGCCTAGCTTAACAGTTAGAACCTGTACTTGTTTCTGATTCCTCTGACAGTGCCCTTTACCAAACCCTCCTGTCCTTTCTGATTTGAAAAGCCAACATAAAACTGGGGTAATGGTTTAACAAGAAGAAATGATAAATCAAATAGTAAAACGCTTATGTGTATCCTCTCCTGGTTTTCCTGTGTGTACCTTCCAAACCATACTCTGAAAACATGGCCTTGCTAACATGTTTGTGTGAACATTTGTGGTCACTGGAGCAATCCAAAGCATTTTTTCTGTGTGTTTCATGTGCCTATTTATGTGCGATTGTATAGTGCAGCTGCTGCAAGGTATTCTTAGGGTAAGAGCTGGGAAAGAGAAATACTTGATATGTGAATAATTTATCAAAAGTAAAAGAAAAAAAAAAAGTATGAAGGAAGAATGAAGATCCTGAGATCCTGATAGTTTTTCATTATTCTCTCATTTTAACCCATGGGGAGGGGGGAAGCCCAAAGAAACTGAATGCAGTTTCTATATTTTCCAAAGGCATCAGATGTGGTTATGTACAAGTTTTACATATATGCACTCTTTGGCCAATGGAAGCTTTTGTCATTGTTAAAAGTGCAGTTAAAAGCATGTACTATTTTGTGGTAGGTAACAGGATGTAGTCAACATATTTCTTAAGCTGACGCTATAAAATTTAAGTGCAAAATATTTGTATTGCTGGAGATAATGGGAAAAGGTTTTAAATGTTAAATGAGATCGCAATCTTAGTTATCAGAAATGAATGTTGGAAAATAGAGGATAAACTCCTCTCATTGTTTCATCATCTCTAAATTGTGGGAATAAAAATAGCACTTATATATTTTTGAGCATGACAATAACCTACTACATATCTGACTTGATGGGTAAGTCTGTTAAATACATGTATAGCAGCAGGAAAGTGCAATACAGTAGTTGCTCCTACATTTGCTTTACTTAATATGTATTCGGATGTGCATGTCAACATAAAGATGAGATTGCACTCTGGAGATGACTCGTATGGGGAGATAACCTATCTGGAAATCCTCTCAGATATCCAGGAATTGGTTTGGACGAGTTCTTTGCCCTTGATGGATTCCCACAATCTCCAGACTCTCTGCAAATGCCGTTAATCCCTCAACCTTTGCTATATCAGATTCCCCAATTAGATAGCGTGCTAAACAGACACGAATATTTGGCTTTTCTCTATAGAAAAATGTCTAGATGTCACAAAGGCGTACCAGGTAGTTTAAAGCTTGCCCAGCTGATAAGGGTTAAATGAGTACAGACATAAAACCATAAAAATGGATCATTCTTTTTCAGTTGTTCAAAACCTTTGCTACAAGGTATTTGAGGGACTCAAAACAGTGTAATGATTAAGGACTGGAAATGGACTGGAAATGCATTGGTCCCAAAGTTGACTAAACTTGCTGTTGTCTTGTAACTTCAGTAGCCAACCTTTGTATTTTTCTTGCTGTATTTAATGCAAAGTATTTTGTGGTGACAAGATTTTCAGCAACTGCATACTATTGAGGATTGACTATAGGCACGTAGTGTGTGCACATGGGCTGTGCTGTGTCCTGATCTCCTCCCTAGGAGGCCCTCACGTAGGTTTTAATTGTTTTATTTTGTATAAGAGCAAAGAATCCTTGTTTTAGGCTGTTTCTAGGCAGACAGAATTTGATGATTTGAGGGTGATTATTTTCTTAAGCTTATTACAGCTTCCTGTTTTACCTAACTGCAAGGTGAAAATTAGCTAAAAATACATCAAAATCCTTGGAAAATATGACTCCTAAATTGTTACCAGACACAAAGCTTTTCTGGAGGTGTGCCATTCAAGAACTCTTTGCATATATGTCAGAGCATATTAATTAGTTGCCAAAAGTGTTTTTGGATAGTTGTGGCTATTTGTTTCTCTAACATTTTCTTTAGAAAACAAATAACAATTTGCACTTGGCCAAATAGTGGCTGGTCTTGCTGCAATAATTACACGTTTTAGTGCAACTGTTTTATTGTGCTCTGCTGCATTGACAGCAGTACTGTTTTTGTAAATGTAAAGACTAGTTATGTTTTGATTCTTTTTGAATAAAAGATGTGGTCTGATCTAACTAAATCTTCCTAAATTGCACTTTACTGTTGCAGAACTATTAATAAGTCCTAACCTCCAGCACTCTCACATGATGCTCAGTGAAGTAGATGTTTTTTCAAACTAGAACTATTGTTATGGGGCTAAACATGATTTTGTGTACGGTAATAGTGAAAGCACTGACTAGATGCTTAGTCTAAATGTGATTTTTAACTGCAGACTTAGGTAGATTTAGTGTGCTTTTGATTTTTATTTTTTTATAAATGTGATTGATTAGAAAATTTGGCTGTCACTGGTGCCTGAGAACTTTGTGGTAGGCTCACAGATTGATAATTTGGGTGGCATTTTTTTTTTTCAATTTTATAATAGTTGGAATAACACTGTATAGTGATGCTGTCTTTCATAATTGGTTGCGAGAGCTAACCTTTGTTTTGGCAGAGAGGTAACTGCTGGGTTTGGTTGGTTTTTGTTGTTTTTTAACTGAACATACAAGAAGTTGATTAGTGCCATTTTGCCTGTAGTGGTCTAGGCAGTGGATCAACCAAGCGCATGTGGCTTTTCTTGTTTGCGTTTTGTTTGGAGGTTTTCCCTTTTTATGCTCTGTGAATCTTGGCTATGATGTGAGAATGAAGAACCCTTTTTACTGGGCTTTTTGCCATTTTACAGGTTAATTTGTGAACCACTGACTGAACAGAACAACTTTTACAGACTATAAAGTGCAGCCTTGTAACACGGTGTAACAGTCAAATAAAACAGTCTGCTGGGGAAAGTAGTTTTCCCACATATTTTACAGAGTCTGTACTAGAAACAGGTGCTGTAGTGTCTTGTGATGATTCATAGCAAAGCAAGGGCTGACAGGACGGGAGAAGGTTGGTGCCAACGGTGTGGGTCGCTGATGGTCATCGAGCACAGAAATGGTCTGTGAAACTTTTGCCTCTGCTCCCCAAATCTACAGAGTCCCGAGGATGTGCCTGATTGGTTTATATGGGGGAAACAAACACGGAAATAGTTTTCATGTTTCAGGTAGAAAGTGATTTGTAAAAAATATCTTTGGGGACCACCATAGTACAGAAATGACACAGTCAATCTGCTTGATCTCTTTATACATATATTGTAAGCATGTCACATTATAAACTTGTAAATGTACCCAGAAAAAGGCTCTTTGTATTTGTACTCAAGGCTAAACTTGTTTTTTCATCCAGATGTAAGAAATACTGCTGTGGATAGAAAACCATACTGGTTTCCTTGTGTCATTTGACACAGAACTGCTCAGTCTCCCTACTAACAGCGTCTGAGTTAGGCTTGAACGAGCCAGTGTGCTTACTCAGCCCTCTGCAGCCTCCCTTGAAGATGTGAAGTTGGATTCTCCAAGCTGGTTTCTGCCTGGGTATTTGTTTCACAGCTCACCTGCATGTTTCTTAAGTGCTACGTTTATAGCAGATTTAAGCGTTGGTCTGGTCATGATGCAATGATGGCCGAAGTTACCACAAAATATCCAAACCTCCCGAGCCACATCAGCAAGCTGGAAGTTTTGTCTTCATTGCTCTCCTATTCCGTAAATGTACCTAATGTCAGTTTGTAATTGTAAATGGCATCATGTACCTTGCTAGACAAAATTGTAACTGTTTCTGTTCTTTATAGTTTTTTGTTTTATTTATATTTTTTGTATTTTTGTATTATATACTTATTTTTAATATTTATTCTATTTATGTATATTTAATTTGTTACTTATTTATTTTTAATTTTTATTTATATATTATTTTATATTATTTTTATATTTTATAACTTCATGTTATAAAGTAAAATCAATGTGTTTAGTGCATTTCCTATTATCTATTAGATATTTGGTCTTATAAGAAGACCTACTATTTGGTCTTTGGTAATTTTAATATATCATTTGGTGTAATTACATGATGTTAATAGGACATTTGGCATTCTTTTTTTCCATCCCTTTGTACTTTAAATCTCTTTCCCTCTAAAACAGGGAAACTGTTCCATTTAGATAATTATCTTAATTGTTGTCCAGTCTGTTTGTATGTGGTAATACACAGGCTTTTGTGGGATGTTGGGAGGAGCTGCTAGCTTGAATAAACAACTTTTCAGACTTTCAGAGAGGCATATGAATCTTTCTGTACTATTTGTTCCTTTGTACATCACACAGAATATACAGCAATTTCTTCATGTGGAGTGCTGCACCCATCATAGTGCTGAGAGAATCTTTATAGTTGGGGTTAAATGATTTCCTGAAATATTTTGGGTCATTAGTACATGTGTTTTGCTAATTATTTAAAGCTATATTCAGTAGGCATTGAAATAAAACCTTCATAGAGTTAGTTATATACTTTTTAAATTAATTAGAATTAAACTTGTTAAACTAATGTTTCAAAGGACGAAGCATGTATATCACAAGACAGATGACTACGTTTCAGGGACAGTATCTAACTTCTACACAGTACCTCATAATAAAATCATACTATTAAAGAGTCCTATGTTGAACATGTACATGGAAAAATGCGTTAATGCTTATTATCCTGTTCCTTAAATAAGTAGCACTCTGTCAGTCTTGGGAGCTTGCTGGCCATGTGAAGAATGTAACCTGCTTTGACACTTCCATGGTTTCCTCCTGTGAGCAGCTCGAATACCACTTACTCAGCAGTAAGTTAAATACAATCAGCTAAGGAGAGCAGCATACTGTAAATGATGCTGGTAACAGAAAAGATGTGTAAAATGGCTCGTAAGATGATAACATTTCATAACATTCTGGAAAAGCAACCTCTCATGTATTGATTTTTTTTCTTATTTTTTTCCCCTGTCTGCAAAGATGAAATGTAGTCTTTCAAGGAGTCTTATTCCTTCCTTGAAAACTTGCTATATTGATCTGAAACCACAGAGTTGAAATTGGTCATATTTTAAGTGTTCCTTCCCTAATGACAATGTATGGCCCTACTGTTTAAGTGGAAAACTTGCTGCAGTATTTCTGTTACTGGAACTTCTGCAACAGTCAGTGAGGGACTTCTAAAAATCCCCTATAAGATGCTGGAAATGGAAAACTCCACTGACTTCTGTATGAATGGCTAGCACACCTCAGCAGCCGTGATTCCTTAGTCATGCTGCTTGGAAGCATACCACCAACTTGTTCCAGAATAGAGTAATGGGAGAGATGAGATGTTGAGTAACCCCTACATGAACGCAGACTTGTTTCCTTTTTATCCTGATGTTCCATTTATCACAGGCCAGCTAATCAGCGTGCTTCTTGTTATGTCAACTTTAGTTTTCTTAAATTTTCTTGTATTTATAACTATCTCCCCCAGAGAAGGGACAAGACAATTTCTCCTCTCTCTGCCAGATGATGAATTTAAAAGCTTTTGCGTATTAATTATTCCTCATAACTATGCTAGCTGTTTTTACAAGGCCTTGCTGTTACCCTAAATATGTGGAAAGCTTTTTATATATATAAAAAAAAATATATTACCATTGAGAGAGCTTCCCCATCTCTCAAAAAAAGGGGAAAAATTGTAAGAAAGACTTTTAAGTCTTGTACAGGAAACAAAGGAAGTATAGAAAGTCGGAATGAACACACATTTTTTACTACATGGAAACAGAATTTCAGGTGCTTTTCAGCATCACATGTTGCTTTCCTCCAAAGTCATAAGCCTGTTGCTTCAGAACATGGCAATGTGTTCCTAATCTCTCAGTGGATCTAAAGATGAGTTACAAGATTTAGTAACAAATATTTTGTTAAGCTAATTTAGCCTAGTCATTCAAAGTCACAGCACTGGATATACAATAGTATAATCACTTTTTTTTTTTAAGATAACAATTTGTGGGGTGATGACAGACTACTGAAATATATCTGAGTTGTTGCACACTTGGCTTTAGGGAGGTATAAGAATTTAGGACTAAGTAATTTAAACAGCCTGTTAAATTTACAGTCTCTGAACAGATTTTTCTATTTTGGAAATGACACAATATACATTTAATGTTAAATTAACAAATAACTGTAGAAATGTCTGCATAAACCATATTTTATAAATTCTGCTATAGTGAAATTTAAACCAGGAAAAGGGCTTAAGTTTTAAAAGTTAAAAAGCAGATGGTTTGAGGCTTTGAAAACTTTAGGTGTCCAACATGTGTTATATTACCCAATGCACAGAAAAAACATTTGGCTAATAATGTCACAAATGGATGGAAACGAAATGAATTTGCGATGATGTACTCTGGTGAAATATAAACTCTTGCAGAAAGTGGTGTTATCAAGGAGCCATAAAGCACAACACAGATGTGTTGTTGTGCAGAATGTAAGGACATGTTGGGCACAGATTTACTGAAGTGAGGTAGGAGTTAGTGAATTTGCTATTCCTTCCTCTCCCCTTTGCTACTGCTGTTGTGCTGTTCTCTTGTTCATCACAGGAGAAATTGTTTTATGTATGTTTTTGCACCACCTTCACTTAGGGAGGGCAGTGTTACCTCTGAGCTAACTGAAATAGCGCAGTCTCAGCACAGTTTGATTGCAGAGTATGTAGATAGTCAAGCAAAATTGCTTTGCATATTGAATAGTAGAAGGTTTTGAAGCTGAAATTTTGATAGTAAAAAATCTGCTTGCCCTGTCTATCTTTAATGCCACATAGCAGGGCTAGTTTGTCTGGGGGGTTTGGAGTCTTCTGAGGAGTAGACAGTTATTAACACTGAAATTGATTTGTCTGAATGAGACGAATCAATTTTCTTCTGCAATTAGTTTTCCTAAGTTTCTGATATTGTCACACTGGATAGGGTAGTACATAGGGAATGCTTTTGCAGTTTATGTGTATACACATCTGTCTTTAAACTGAAATTCTGAAGAAGTCTTTGAAAGCAAAACCAAAAAGAAAATCACTTGGAAACTGCTTTAACATTTTGAAGTTTTTACTGGGTGTTGGGGTCTGTGTGGGCTTTTAAGAAAAGTGCACATGATGTGATCTCTGCAGGTGTCTCCTTTCCATCTGATTCCTGCTCCTTCTCATGTTTCTGAGAGAGGGCTGAACGGTAGCAAAGAATGACATTTGTGGTATTTTTAAAGCCTTTCTGTCCACTTAACTAGCTGGGAAAAAATAGTCTGAATCCTTTGAGGACTGTGATTAGAATTGGTACTTAACTTTTTGAATGTAGCATTAATTCATGGTTTGCATTTGTGATAGGCACTTTTCTGTTTGTTTTAGAGCTTATTGTGCATTGTGAAATGACAGTTTGTTGACAATAATAAGCATTCAGGGGAAGAATTTCTCAATGCTAGGTGACTGGGTGATTGTTACAGCTCAATTTTGTTTTATCTAAATGTAGCTGGAGAAAATCAAATCTAAATTTACATACGTTAGATTCTGAGTTAGCTGTACTTGCTGAAGAAGGAGGTCTCGGAGTTACAGAAGGTAGCTCCGTGAAAACATGAGAACAATACTCTGCCAAAAACATGTAGAATGCTGAAAGCTGTTCAAAAACAAATGAAGAACCAAATGAGAATGTTGTATCCAATGGCAAAAGTCAGTTCTTCTGTGTTGTCCTCTCTTGCCCTCATCTTGGAAAAGGTTATGGCAGAGTTGGAAAAGATGTGAATGCTGGGATAATCGTCTCCTGTAAGAAGAATGATTGAGTAGATCAAGGCTCGTCAGACTATGGAAAATATGTTGGGGAATGAAATGTAGAAGCCTGTAAAATCATCATGAGTGGTATGGAAAAAGTGAGCAAGGAATGGTTACCGTACAAGTGCAAGAAATTATCAAAAAAACCCTATTGCTTGCTGGCTTCAGAAGTGGTGGACTGCAGGACACAATGCCACAGTGTAGAATGACTATTAAAAGAGTTAGACAAACTGAGGGTGGAAAATTGTTAATCTAAAACTTCATTGATCTACGAAGTTGAAAGTAGGTAGATAACATTAAATACAATGGAAAGTTATGACCTTGACCTACTTTTTGTCCTTTCTAGAAATCTGTTGGCCTTTGTCAGAAACAGGGCACTGGGCTAGATGGAGCCTTAGGCTGAACCACTAAGGCCCATGAAGTGATGTGTGCCCCAGGCCACTTCTCTGAAATCCCACTTGTCCCTTTAGGTATCCCATTCATGCTAAGGACTTGCCGGGCAGTTCTTCAGTGTTGTAGGGATTCATGGCTTTCTCTTCAAAAGACAACTGAAGACTTACTTAGCCTGACCTTCTGTTTGTCATCGGTCACTCAAGTATCAAGCTGATCCGTTTCTTCCAGAAAATAATACAAATCCTGACTTGAACATATCCTCACAAAATGGAGCATTTCCTTTGCTCCTTTATGAATGACCTTTGGAAGCTTTCACAGCTTCAAAATAAGGACTTTTTTTTTTTTTTTTTTTTTAATTTCTTAAATTTTGCCATGGTTGGTCACACATCGCAGCTGTTGGATCTTGGTTTGTTGTTCTCTGTCTCAGTGATTCTCTGCAGTCCTCTCCACCCGCCCTGTGGTGTTTTTCCATGTAGAAGTACGTATATTCTGTAATCATCTCACCTCTCAATCTCTGAAAAACTGAACACATAGAATTCCCTGAGCCTCTCATCGTAAGGTCGCTTTCTGAATCATTTTTATGGTACTTCTGCACCCCTTCTATAGTTTTTTGCCATCCACTTCAGAATGCAGACAAACACCGAGCAGCGCTGCAGGTGCAGCACCTCCTTCCTGCCCCACGCTGCATTGTTTTTCCCAGCTCTGGCTCCCGACACGTCCCCGGGCCGGCTGGGTCTGTGGCTGGCCGGCAGCGTTGCGCAGCTGCAGGTCTGACTGAAGCAGTGCCTTATGTCAGCCAGGTGCAGTGCTCCTACATTTTTCAATTTTTACTGAAATCAGATAGCAGATAGGCCTCTGATAACAGTAGCATTATATGAAACTGAAAACTGAGAGTTTATCACATTATCTCTGAAATAAAAATGCCCCAAAATACTCCGTTTCAATTTATTTGCTAGATACTAGCAACTTAGCGTGTAAATCGAAACGCGGTTTTGTAGTATGGAAATGAAAGTATAACTTAAACTTCCTCCAAACTCCTGTGAAGTGCTGATGTTTGCAGTATTTACTGATTTATTTTGCTGGTGGGAAAATCTATCATCTACCATCTATCAAGTACTGTGAATATATCTAGTATGGAGTTTCTGGTTCCAGTCCAAAGCTGGTGTCATTGAGCTTGCATGGCGCTATATTTGTGCAACTGCACCACACTGGGGTTGTCCACGCGATACTTGGAGATTCAGTACAATCTCTTCATAAAAAGCAAATTGGAAAAAATTCCTAATTTTGAATGTCCCATTAGCATTTGGAGGGTGTTCCAATGTGTGCAAATTTAGTATTTATTTGAAACACTGCATGGATTTTCCTTGTTATGACTGCAGTATTACTGAGCACATTTGGGGATGAATGATGGAATACATTCTGTGTGTGATCGTGGAATAAATAACAAATCTTAAGATAATGTTGTTCTTCTTTATTCTTGTAGTAGTACAGTGAAAGAGAAAGAAGCTCACTTAAACTTTTATCTCTCAGGTATTTTTTGTTTGTATTTCCTTAAGGAGTTCTGTTTTCCCCGGCTCTCCTTGAGTAGCTAGTTAGGCTTTTCAGATTTGATAAGTGACAAATAATACTTATGCTGTTTGACTACCTTACATGTTTGAAATTTCATCACCTTGCTTTGAGAGGAGAGCAACAACTTCTGTTGTGCCTGTGTTCTGACTTCTGTTTGTCTTGTGCGTAAGCTGGGATACAGCAGTGTGAGGCTCGTATTTCTGTTCTGTAGCTGATATTGTCACACAGCAGAGGCTGGAAACCCTCGTGGTAGTAGTTCTACACTGAGAACATGTCATTCATTGTAGCATCTGCTTTACACTGCATTTATATTTAAATAGGAGAAAGTGGTCTATTCTGAATTTTAAGACTTGTTCCCATGGCAAAGTAACTTGCTGTCTTGTCTTTTTCTTCACCATTGATTGATCCATTTGCTTACTTATCCCCAGGAGTGGAGAGAAAGAAATCTAGAGTGAAGAAGCCTTCATTTAGGAGTATGCTGAATGCTTCCTAATAACATTTGAGTTCAAAAGACCAAAGTCCTCTGGGTCTGGTTTATTTATGTAGTTTTAATTAGAAAGAGCCTCTTCAATGAAAATGTGCTAAGTAAAACAAGGGCATCTCTTCAAAGTTCAAATACATACATTGTGACAGTGGGATTTCTGTTTAATCTAGGAAGCTGTGAGCTACCTGCAGTAGTTTTCATATCAGCTGCTGCAAAAGATCTTACCCATACTGACCATTAGTGTTTGCTTGATTCTCACTTTTTCTAAACGAATTACTATTTCTTTGGATGGAAACCATTAGAATCATTGCTTAGGTATTTATGTTGACGCCTTCTATGTGCAGAGTTTGATTGTAGCGGAGAAAACGATCGCCAGCTTGTTAGAAAGTGATCTCTGTTTTGCAAAGAAATACTGTTACAGTGCCCTTTGCTCAGACTGAGGTAGGGACTTTGTATTGAGCACCCTGCACAGCAGAAGTGTGGGTGCTCTTGGTCTCTGGTTGCCTGTCTGGATTTTGTGGGTGATGAAGGAATAGAGCGGCTCTAATAGTTCTGTTTTTTTTTTTTTTTTTTTTTTTTTTTTTTTTTTAAAGCTGAAAATATGGCAATGTAGGCAATCTTGAATGTTTTGCCAAGTACATGAGTAATTGTGCTGTTCTATTTATTTGTTTTTGAAAGCTAGGCAGATTAAAAAAAAAAAAAAAAAGCTAAAAGATAGCTACTTTGCTATCTTTACTGTTTGCTTTTCTGGAATAAAGACCGTAGCTCAATCTTGTACGTCACTGGATATTGGGGGTATTTTTAGAAGAGCGTGAGCATATGATATTTCCTGTAGCATCAGGGTGCCTTTGGTCCAAGAACGTACCTGCTGTGCCTCCCAGGGTGCTGCAAAGTGCCAGGCTGTGTACGCACAGGCTGACAGGGCGGTCGGAGAGCTTGTTTTCTGCCCAGCCGTACCCCTTGGGTCATCGCTGCTGGAACCTCTCAGACATCTAATGGCGTAGCAAATTGCTCGTTGTCCATTACTATATTAAGAAGCAAGCTTTAGCCCATCTCATAGATGTTATCAGGAAAATAGAGACTTAATTTTTCAAATGCAGTTTTGTCACAAATGGAACTGTTTGGGGGAGAGAAAGAAAAACAGAACTGATGACCAAGAATGCTCATGATACCTTAATTTTATTTTATTTTTTATTATTCTAGATTGCAAGTACATTTCTTCACATTAAGAAGTACATTGCATGCATTTACCTGAATGCTGGAATCGCTCTTTCTCTTAATTCCCTTGGTTTTAAAGAGGAGGAATATGCAGAGAAGTTGAATGCATGCAACATATGGCTGAAATATCACATAGACCAGAGATCTAAAAATCAAAGTTGCTGTTTCCATGACAACTGTCGCTGAGCCAAAGAGTTCTCCTCATAAAGACAGCACCCGTGCACAGTTAAAGTTCAGAGTCTGGGAACCTGATTCCTAGGATGGTTTGGGGTCCACATATAGATCCCCAGGGAGGTGCTATTTATGTTTGTATCCTCTTGTAACTTCGCGTGTTGCTTGTTCCCAGCTACTTGCCTACAAAACTCACTGATGGTAGTAGAGTGCTTTATGACATCTAATTGATATGCCTGACATGTTGCAGATGGCAACATCAAACTAAGAAGTAAGGCCACGTTGGCAAAGAGGAGGTTTACGCGCAAAATAAGAGCATTTCTATCTTCAGGTTTAGGGACGTGGGATGATGAGAGCTCTGATCTGCAGGTTTTGCTAAGCTGACTTATTATAGTAGCACTATACTTGAGTCATGGAAATTTAATTTTTCTGCCCTCTGAACTCATGCTAGTTGCACGTCTTCACAAAATAGGGAAAGTGAGTCTTGGCCATGGTTGGTCAAGATAGTGAAGCGAGTGAACCAATATCTGAAGTATGGCCAGTTCTGTGTAGCTCTAGGGTTGTAACAGTGTGCCTATTGCACATAACTCCAGTTTAATTTGGATTTTAGACTGATACTGGAACAGAAAATTGATAAGATTATTTACTGTTTATGCTTTTTTGAGTACCCAGACATAGAGATAAATCAAGGGTGGATTAACCAAATCCATCTGGAAGTCATTTTACTTCGTGCAGGCTACCCAGCAGAGAAGCTTTATTTTACTCAACTGATGCAAATGTTTCAAGTCATTTTTTTTGGCTAGTCTCCAGTCTCATTTAAACATCTTTAGTCATTTTTAATTATAAAGTGGGTAATCTACTAACTTTACTTATGGTGAACAACAACAAAAAATTATTACAAAAAAATTGAAGAAATATTAATAAAAAGTGTCCTTTTTCAGCAATTCATGAAAACTCTTAAAACATAATTGAACTTTCAATAACCCCATTACTGTAACTGGTTGACACTACTTTGATTTGGAGAGTGCAAATCTTTTCTTCTAGGACAGCCTGTATAATAACAAAATTACTCCTTTTTTTACTGCTCTGGCTCCTTCGTATTAAAGTATCTCAGTGGTGGTAATAGAGTTTGATCATCATATTTCTGGAATACTAATTCAAGAAAATTTAATTCCCTGGTGATATGAGTTAGCCTTTCCAACTGTTATAAATCCACATGAGAGCTGAGCTGGCAGTGATTGGCAGTCAATGTAGCATAGGAGATAAAAGCCGTGTGGTTAGAAATCTGGTGGGCCCCCTTCAAAAAAGGGCTCTGACTCAGTCCCAGATGGGTTGTGCTGCCTTAGTTTAAGTGGTTCTCTGCCCCGCGTGCCTGACCTTCCATCTGCCAAAGGTAGTGCTTCTTGGTAGAGATGGTAGGAGCTTTGTTCCTGCTTGGTCATGGCTTGGCTTGTGGACCTATTTAAATAATATCCCTCAAGGCCTAATCGGGAGCTCTAGGCAAGACCAGGAGCAGTCTCTTGGCCAAAGGAACAGCAAGGTACATGTGCGCTGGGCTCAGTGGTGGAAAGTTCAAATACACTTAAGCAATTTTATCACTAACTATTTATTTGAGGGATTAGGGACTGAGGGTAGAGAAAGCTTCACCATCAGAGTGTGGGCATGTGAATTGCCTGGCTAGATCTTCCAGTCAGAAATATGCAAAATGAATTCATTATTAAAACCCTATTAATAAATAGCAGAGAAAACATTAAAATATTAGCACATGCCTAGCAACAGATTCTCTCCTGTTCTCTGTGATTTGGAAAAGCTTTGTGGTCAGTGCCAGTTATCTCCATTCTCCTTAGATCAGTGCCTCATGTTACCAGGGAGAACATCCTCTTTAACATGTTACAGGTGAAGACTGCAATAGAAATTTTAAGTTAGCTTTTTACGTGACGTTGATTTGGGGGACATGTTTAGAAATGTAGCTATATTTCCTGACAAATGGTTTTACATTTAAATTTTTAGTTATTACTTGAGATAAGTGAGTATGCTTTAAGTTTTGTCATTGAAGTCTTAACTCATGAATCAGGTTTTGAAATTGAATTGGTAAATAGCATTCTTGGAAAAAGTGCCACCCAAATGATTTTTTTTCCTGGTTCCTTAAGTACTACAGAGGTATCACAGCTTGAACATAGATGTCACAAAAACAGAATTCTTAAATATTATTTTCAGAATTAATACACTGGAAAATATTACAGTTTGTTTCAATTTTTCTTTATGCCAAGTCCAGGTGGCCTTCCTCAATTTCTATAAGCATTAGATTGCATCAAAGCAAAATTGCATATTTTCTGAGCAATGTAGGGATTTTAGATTTTGCAAGCTCTGTCATCTGTCACAATTCTACAAGTATTTCTATAGAAAAGCATCTTTTTTGTTTGTTTGTTTTTTGTTTGTTTGTTTGTTTGTTTGTTTTCATTTAATGGCAAAAATTGAGAAAAAATAAAATAAAAGATGGCATTTTGCTAGATTTCAAAATGGACTTTTCATGACTAGCTTTCCAGGGTCCATTTTATAGATCAAAATGTCTTTTGAGGATAGGTTCTGATCCATTTTGTTCTGTTTTGATCTTGTTCTGTTTGAACAATGCATATATAATTGATAAACTTCCTTGGAAAGTAGTATTTAAACAGAGTTTGCGTGCATTTGTTAAAACGGTTAAATAGTGATTAACAAGAGACAAATCCTGAATCACCCAACGTAATTCACAAGGGAGGAGGGTTGAAGAGGGACAAGTAATTACCACTGACAAGATTGTTAGCATTATATTTGAGTTCTGAAAGCACAGATGAGCTTGAGTTACTGTACTAGGTTGAACCTTCTATCTCCAAAGTTCCGTACATGCAGCATTTTTCCTTTTCCAAGTTCTTTTATAACATACTGCTATTCTGGCATATCACATTTTTTCTCCTGACAATTTTTTTCTTTGTGCATCCTACTCCCCTGTGTACCTCAAAGGCTTTCATAGCTTTCTCATATTAATAATATTTTAATTATATAAATGCAGCTGTTGACTCCAGTGTTCAATTGCAGTGGCTTGAAGGCATTTCCTAAAGAATGATTTTTGCCTGAAGCAGAATATAACTGAGGATGGCTGATAAACCTTGCGTATTGTCAGTCAGACTGCTACTAGGAATTGTTTTACAGTTCACAATCCACATTTTTCTTGTGTTAGTGAGGTCTCACCAAAATAGGTAAAATCAAGACCAGACAGACTTATTTACAAAAAACATTTTGTAAATTTCTTACTAGTTTAAAATACATAATTCACCCTTTCAGCTACAATTTTGTGGTCTTTCTTGACTACTGCATTTCTGGCTGTTAAATTTACAGCAAACTTAATTTCTAATTTTCTAATTAATTTCTAATTTTTAAAATATATATACCATGCACTTAAAGCAAGCACAAATTTGTTAACATGTAATAGTAATGATCTGGAGGGTTTATGCCTTATAATCATAAGTATTTGAAATAGTGTGCTACAGTAAAGCATTAAATGTCCACTCATGACTCCTGTTTTGTGGCTATACTTCCCCTAAAGATATATAAATAAAAAAGTGTAACTTGCATTAGCTGTGGAGTAGTGCTTAACATTTGCATAAACATACACTTACTAAATTGTACCAAGAGGGAAAACGCAACATAATCGTATCATAATTGCATAATCAATTCACTGTGATTATATTTTCTCCCTCGATGCAATTTAGTAAACAGGAGTTTGTGTGAATATGAAACAGTTCTTTGCTTACTATGATTTGTTCAGTTAGTTTTAGGTGTCTTTTTTGTACTTCAGAGAGCTCTTCCTAACTTAATGCTTCTTAGCTAAGTTCAGAATGAGTTTCCCTACTGACCCTTTCAGGTTGCACATGTGATTTCATGGAGGACAGATCGGTTTCTCTTGGCTTAGGTATTTAGGTTCTGTATAATTAGATCCAAACTGGAATAACATGGACAGCAGTTCCTTAATGGAAAATTTTATTTCTATTGATACTATAGATGTTTAATAATCAAACACACTCATTTACAGTAGCAATGAACATAACAAGTCTTTGTGAGAACGCAAACAATGTTTGAGATCTGGAAGTTTGTGAAGGAGAAACTATTTCCTAGTTAGTAAAGGATAAATACAAGAAAAATCTTAAATATCGGATATGTTAGCATAAAGACACTTCTCATGTAGATTTTGTAAATCTAGCTTAAATCTTAGCATAATTTTCTTAAATGGCTACGATACGACTCAATGATAAGCAACATATGGAGTATTGCTGACTATTAACGTTGATTTGTACACATCCTATCGTATTTGAGACTTTGTGTTGTGTTTGTACAGAATAGGGCATATATTCCAGCTGCACTTACTGAGACAGAGATATGGGCAGCTCGTCAAGAGCCAGAACCCTGCCATGAAAGTGGTTTTCCTATTTCAATGAGGTGTAATGATGTGTATGTGGGGGAGATGAAGCAACAGGAGGTATATAGGTATGTGGTCCTCACAGGTACTTTACGCGTATAAATTAACCAGATGCAGGGCTTTGTGTGTGTCAGCAGGTGTCAGTGAGAAGCTCTACAATTAAAAGTAGGGTACAAAGTCTGCAGGAATATGGAATAAATTACAAGGAACCGTCACAGCTGTGATTCAGGAGAAGGGGACCCTTTTTCCTTTCAGCCCTGAGAGAAGGCAGTGCCTAAATACATGCCTTCAGCAGCACTCAGAAGGAGTGCACGAGTACTTAAAAGGTGCATTCTTCTTAAGCAAGGACACAATACCAGTGATTCCCTCATGCGTTTTGACAAAGTTTCAAGCTTTTGTGTTTATCATTACGGAGGCTTCCAGCCACAATTTTTACACTGTGAAACAAAAGTCTTAGGTGCAAATGTAGCTAATGCAGGAGAGGCCTTGGGCCTGGGCAGAGTTCCTTCCCTGCATCTTGCTGTGCTTACAGATGTTGCTGTTGCCTAGCTGGAGGTTGTCACCTTGCCCATTTGCTGTCACGTGTGTCTACGTGCCCCAGTCTGCTGTGGTATCAGCCGTCTCTCCTGGCCTTGCCAAGGTTGTTCAGGGAGAGCTCACGCAATCCTCAAACGTGAGGGTTTTTTCCAGAGGAAAGGAAGTCAGGAACTGCTGGTAGAGGTCAGCAGCCAAGAAGTGTAAGGAACATTTTCTTGTAGGGTCAACATTGGTCTATAATTAGAGGGAAACAACCCTAAGAAAGTCTGATAGAACTAAGTGATTGCTTGCGTATTAGGTTTGTGCAGATAGAACTTGATGATTTCCTTAATTAGGCAGGATTTGTTCCGTGATCCAGCATCCTTTAACTTCAGTGAGTGAGTAGGTGCTGGTCTACAGGTTTAAGAAAAGAGAAGTGCATGGCACTTCTGGGTTTTATGCTTGTGAATTTTGGCCTTGCTGTTTACATAGTAGTACTTATGACAGCAAATTGAAGGGTTTGTTTTTTACAAGCACACCAAGCATCTCTGCTTTGACAGTGATGGACAGAATTGGCACTGATTTTTACAATCAAAGTGTTTTTCTATAACCATTTTATGGTGATAACCATTTTATGGTGCATCCATATAGATGTCCTAGAACACTTTTTAGTTTTTAAGAACACTTCTTTAATGGACAAGATGTGACCCTTGCAATTCTATGAGAAATCATGGGAGAAAAAAATTTGCATCCTCAAAACAAGTGAAAAAGAATGTACCAGAAACCGAAGATTTATGATAGTCTTGTACAAATAAGTGGAACTACTCATGTGCTGAATTATCATGTTGAAATAGAAACTGAGTTGTTAGCAGTATCTTCAGACAGTATGGGATTAGATGTTTATCTCACTTGCACGCAGACATCCAAGCTCAAGAAGGAATTAAACTCCTGGGGCACATAGTTGGTGAATGTGCTGTCTATCTGGGTTCTCCTCCCTTTCTGAAACACTGAGAAGAGCTTTTTTTTTTTTTTTTTTTTTTTCTATTAGGAGAAGTAAATGTAGCTTGCAAAATCTCCTTCACTATATGTTACTGGTTTAGAACTTCTAATTTTAGCAAGTACTGCTACAGGCATCTTGAAATACAAAACTGAAATTTGCTTACTTTTCCATTAACATGTTTGTCATTCATGTCATGAAATCGTTGTTAGTTTTTAGTAAGGCTTTTCACTGAATGCAGAGTCATGTCACAGGAAACCTGAAATGTAGATCTTACTGGAAAATCATTATTTTTATTAGCTGTTCTAAGACATCTTAACTGTTACGTTCTGTTTTCAGATATTGTGTAAGTTGGCTTTCACATTTCACTGAAGATGAACAAATGTTGAGAAGAATGTTGCTTTTCTGAATGGCAGTCTAGAATCCAGACATATTATTTATTCATTCCTCAGTGTTCTAGAGGTCTTGGTGGTGTACTTTGACATGCATTATTTTTGGCAGCAATGCTGACTTAGGCATATCCAGCTCCGCCTTGTTACTGCTTGTTCCAACCTCTGTGTAATGTCTTGGTATGATACAGAGGTAAACCGAACCAGGGGCTTCTTTCACCAGGTGGCAAAAATTGCTATTGGAAGGCACGAGGACAGAAGAGAGCAGTGGAGAATGTGGGTAGTATTTAAATCTTTGTGCAATTGTGTGTTATATGTCATGCCCCCCCTTCCCCTGCCTTTATTTCACTGAAAATAGATACTTTGACATAAAGTGAAGCTAGCTTATGGTAACACTGACAGAAGTCAGGACAGGAAATTATGAAGAAGTTCATCTCACAGCAGAGGGAGCAGGAAGGAGACGAAAAAGTATACACTCATTTCTGTGTATTATCATGGATATCTGTATCTGTCATGGTAGCTGTTTCCTGAGAAGTCAGCAGAGATGATGTACTTAAAGTCTTCACCTATTTATTGAACATTCTTTGTCTACCCAATGCCTAAACAAGGGAGCCAGGAAGCTAGCTGACGTGCTTTAGTTTCAGTAAAGACAACGTCACCTTTTGGCAGAAAATGCAGTAGCTGAAGAAATTAGCTGGATTGGAAAATGCAATTTGATTTGAAAGGCATAAGGCCTTCAGTTGTGAAGGTGAACTGCAGGCTGAGTTGGAAGAGATTTACTGCTTGTTCTTTGGATAGCCTGGGTAGCCAGGAAAATATATTTGTCTCCAGCTGGCCAAGTGATTGCAGCTTTTCTTTGAGGATTTGAACAGAACTGCAGGCATCCATCTTTGTCATCTTTAGACTTGATTACTATAGCACACATTTTCTTCATGTGCTTTGTGCCTGACATTTTGCTTTAATCAGCATTTCCAAGCAAAACTGCTTGTAATTGGGCTTGCTAGCCTAATGCAGTCTATTTTGCATTATTTACAACTGCTTAGTATTTGAGTATCTAACACTTCATATACCTGAGGAGTGACTTTTTGTGTTTTGGATACACCTCATCATGACAATTCCCAACCGCTTTAGCAATTACTTGGAATTTGTAGGAGCAAGTAGTATCTTGCTCAATTAAGATCATTCTGGTTTTCTTGAGTCTGAATCTTTCAATTCCCAAGGCTTGATATACTGACTGAGCTGTGGGGATTAGTAATGTTTTTATCCTTGCTTACTGAGGTCCATCCCATCTTAGATTTTTCAAGCTTGAACAGATTTTTATTTATTTATTTATTTTCATTGTGCACCTGGTAGTGTCTCTTGCAGTTACTTATGATTAGAATTGTACTATTTTTAAGCCTCTGAGAATGTTTGAAGTTCTGTACTTCTTAATAAATAAGGCTTCAATTATGAAAGCGGTAAAAATACAGGACTATAGGGATTGTATCTGGAATTTGCAGCTGTTGAAAGTGGTCTTTGTGGTCTTTATGCTCTCTTGATACCCACTCTCACCAAAAAAAAAAAAAAAGAGCCTCAAACTAAACATCAGTCTTTTTTTCAGGGTTTAGAAGTTTATAATGTCTATGGATACTGTAACACCCATTAAAAGCAGAAAACACTTGATTTACCTGTTGGTACTTTGCATAGTCCTTCCTTTTTAAGTGCTACATCTGTAAAGGTATTTCAGGTTACTATGTAGGGAAATGCAACAGTATTAACAATGTCTGAGGAAATAAATACATAGCTTGCCAAATAGTCTGCTTTATTTATGGCCTGACAGCTTGCTTGTGCAGTTGGACATACAGACTTAGACAGGCGTATTTGAGAAGGTACTTCAGAAATATTTCTCAGCACTAGCTCTATAGAAAATCCGCTGACCTGCAAAAGTGTATGACTGAGTGCTGTATGTTCATCTGAATAGGAAATGTATTTTGTTATTCGTTTATGGTGCTAGTGATCCTGAAGATGTTCTAATGCATGTTTTACTGAAAGAACTTGGGTTTTCCTCCTGATTTGGTTCATTCTGTAAGATTTTGTTTATGGCAATAGAAGGGTTTTAGGCAGACTCAAGATTTCTTGCAATGTTTTCTTTTTGGAAGAGAACATTTTTCAAACACCCACTAAAATAGTTCATTGAAACCAGATGATTAAAACAAATTAATCCTTAAGCAAACTACACAGGTTGTTTCTTCAAGACATGCCTGTGCTACGTGGGGGCTCTGAGAGATATTTGTGCTTTTATTTTTATTCATTTATTTTAAAGTACTGTGTCATCTCAAAGTTCTGGACAGATTTTCCTTTAGGACAATGAAAGCTGTAGCTTCAAAACATTACCTGGTTGTGATAAATCCTATGCAGTCCTGTGGGCTGCAATACTGGTAGATAATGTGATATTGGGCATCCTCATTCTAGTCTAGCTGGACTACAGTTGTCTTAGATTTGCAGCCACATTAGCTCTCTGACTGACTGGTATGGATCGATCTCTCCTACCCCCTCTTGTAACACAGGAACATCCAAATGCATATATTGGAGATTAGTCTGCTGGTTTAAAACAAACAAAGATGACCCAAGGGAACGACAAAAAAAAAAAAAAAAAAAAAAGGAAAACAAGGAAGAGAGAAATATCTACAATTCATGGTTATAGACACCATTTTATTGAAATGGTGAACAGCGTGATAGGGAACTGCCCAGGAAAAGCAGGAAAAGGTGATTTATTTTATTTTTTATTTTTTTAAATGTATTGGAGTATAAATAGAAATATTTACCAATGTTTCCATTCATGTCACGAAAGAAGAGATAAATAAGAACATTCAGATTGTATTTTGTACATCGTAACACTTATAATCCAAAACTCTATTAAGAATTTAAAGTTAAGTTAGGTTGCTATATTTCTTGCACAAAATGAGATGTGAAGAGAGACCTGTTTTGCTGTAAATTTTAATAAAATTTCAGAATACATTGTCATGCATCTTTGGTGCATCAATAGAGCTGCATTACAATGCTTGCTGTTTTCCTTGAGGTACCTTCCATTACTTTAAAACGTACAGCAAACTAGTCGTAACAGTATTTACTCATGAGAATAGTGGTGAATTAAGGCCTGGTTTTTACATTGGCATTACTGGCTCTGCTTCTTTTTTGCTGCCAGAAAAAATCAGTACAGTTTATAGCACTACTTCCAACTTTATGTTTTTGTGCTGGTTTGTTGGTATTGTGCATTATAAATGCCATCAAACCCCCAATTAAAGAACATTAATGTAACTAATGTCTCTGTAGTATTTAAAGTCAACTGGGGTTGATTAGTGTAGACAGAGGCAGTATGCTCTTTGATGGCAGCCATTACAGCAAGGTTGCATTTGTTTTAAACAACAAATGGGTAATTATGTGCAGACTGCCAGTTATAGGTAATGTAATTCTCAATTAGATAGATTACAGTTCTTGAACTCATTGATTGGGTCTGCGCTGGGACTATTGATTACTATTTGTAAATTTCTTAACAGGATTGTAGGAAAACCTAACAGTCTGCAAAGCTGTCATATGCTTCTACATTCCTCTAATCAGCAGGACACTAGGGGGGAAGAAAAAACTACTTTTGGGCATTTGATTTCAAACACTAATTTAGATGATCAAGTTAGAACAGTGATGGCTCTACAGAGCAGAAAGAGCTACCCAGCCCTGTAGGCATTGAAGCCAACATGGAATCTGTGAGCAGGTGGAGTGGGTCATCTACCTCAGTTATGGCACTAGACTTTAGAGTATCTTGAATGATTAAATAATGTGGTTTGAGAGACAGCATGTGTTTCCAGAACCTTAGACTTCTATGATTTCATTTTCTAAATCTGATTAGTTAATTATATAATTATTTATTTCACCAAATAGATTATATTATGGATTAATGGTTTCTTATTCTAGCCAGCAAATTAGACCTACTGTTTGATGATAAACTGTGGTCAGCATTGGGTATGTTTTATTTTTTATTAAAATGCTTAATTTGTGTTTTTAATTCTGTGAAAGTGAACATGCAATGGTATGTACATTTTGTTAAATGAGTCTAATGCTTAGAGTGTGAGTCTACACAGTGCCTCCAAGAAGAAAATCACATGCATGTGATAGAATGACAGATAATATTGGTCATAGAAACTGCAAGATACAAAGAATTGTTTTCACCTCCAGAAGCACAAAAAAAGTGATTGAAGGCTTTTAAGATCAATTTTAGCATTGAATATCAAAGTGGAAAAACAAAGCAGTAATGAGCCGAGCCTAAAACGTGGTATGTTTACAAAGGTCTGCACACCTGCTACTATAAAGCTACCTCATCCCCAGACAAGCTGAGGAATATAGCCATGTGCTCAGGTACTGCTGCATCTAGTTCTGAGGCTAATGATGCTGACGTTCTCCTTTTGCAATTTTGGCTTGACTTTCTTTTAACAAAGACTTATTTTCATGAAAATAAAGCTTGCTCTTTTAACAAGCTAAATAAATATTGTGTACAAATTTACTGTCAGGGAGAAAGAAGCCCTTTTTATGTATACGCATACCTGATAGTCACATACTCCCCAATTATTGTCTCTTAAAGAAAAAAAAAAAAAAGAAAAAAAAAAAAGAAATACTTCTTGTATGGGGAGTGAAAACATGCATCTTGAATGAATCTGCCAAAACTTCCTTCACCTACCTTTCAAACAGCTTGACAATTGTACTAAATCATTACTGATAGAGAGCAGCTCACATCAGGTGGTACCAGACATTGCCTGAGCAGCTTGCGGGTCTCAGGGGTTGCTCAGAAAAGTACATCAAAGTACATAAATTTTGTGTATGTGCAGTCACAGCTGTGTATCTTGTTTAATCTAATATTCTGTTTGTCCACATGGAATCCATGTTGATGAGACTAAAATACTATGATGAATTCCCAAGTAGTTGATATATGAACATCCAATTGCAATGTGATACCGTATCGCTGATATCTTGGGCTTTCTTCTCAAGGAAAACTACAAGATATCTAGGTAAGATAAGTCTAGTAACTAAAATTGAAAATCCATTTGAATACTGTAAACCTTGTACTTGATAAAGACACTGATTTTTATTGCTTTTTTTTTTTCCTGCTAACCTTTCACTAAGTTATGTGGCAATCTTTTTGTCTCTGTGGGTGCTAGCAACGTACTCCCATGCCAATAATCTCTTTGAAAGCCAGCTGCCCTTTTTGTCTCAAGATACCTCATTAGTATAGCTAAGTTTAACTATAAAAGTGTAATTGTTTTGGACAGCGTTTCTTGTCAGACCTGATGCTCCAGGGACTGAACACTTGCCCACCTGTTGTTTTTTTTTTCTGGCAGGTATATCATTTGGTCTAACATGAACTACACCAGAGAAATTAGTAGGAAAGGTAAACTTCTGATGATGCTTCTGCTTTTTCTTTTTTTTTTCTGATAGTCATATGATGTCTATTGTCATCCTCAGTGGATGGACTTCAGTGATGTAACTGATTTTGATAAGATATTGCACTTCATATAATAATGCAATTGAATTATCTGCTCTGAGTCTCAGCTTCATCGCTCTTTAGATTGTCTGCAGCATGCAAGTTTAAAACCTAGCACAGTGTGTCTTTTTAATCTAGCTGCTTCCATGTCAAGTACCCAAACACATAATTTTATGTGTATTAGAGAACCGTATTAGTAGCAAAATAGGACGTGAGGTGATGCTGCTGTGAAACCAGTCCTGTCTAGGTATTTGAGAATATACTTCTGGGGAAGAAACAGAAAATAAAATGTGCTTTCTGTTGTACAACTGAGGTTTTTATCCTGAGAAACTTGAATGGGATTTCAGGAGGCCCTTCTTGAAATATCAGCTGCTCTTTTGGGTCACTCAGGGCTACAAGAACTACAAGTCAAACTGATACCATGATTAAAGTCTGAGCTCAGGGATTGATGCAGTCTAGCTTAATATTCTGTCAGTTGTACACATAAATGGTTTCTTTCTGTGTGCAACTCTGTTTATAAAATGGAAAGAAACATCTTCCTATCTCCAAAGAGTTTTGGGAGATTAAGTTCATAAATTCTGGAGTCATGCAGAGTTCTTGGCAAATGTGTGGCTGTCATGGTCCTTCCAGAAATTCTTAAGGTACAGGAAAGTGGTACCCTACAGTCTGGACACAACACTCAAATTAAGGACCACTTTATACTAGTTACTTTTTTTTTTTTTTTTTTTAGAAATATTTCCTTTATTCCCTCTCTACATTAAAGTATATATAATCCTTCATTTTAGGAGTGCACCAGCTTGGAAGCAAGTAACTAGATAAATGCAATGAAGTTTTCCTGGCATCAGTTAAGTTATTCTTTCTCACTACTTCTGTGAAGCAGGCCCTGCTCAACATTCTCCTTGCTAGAAATTAAAGCTTTGAGGACAATACTCATTTAATATATAGTTGCACTAATTTCAAAGTTTGGTAATTATGCTGTGCTGGGATGTTTCCCTCTCACCAGAAGAGAAGAAGAAACCAGAGCAGATTCTATGGAGGACAGAGCAGCTCCATTTCAGCGTCCAGCCCTTTGTGGTGATCCAAAGAGGGAAAAACAATCATTGTAGATCTGGAGAGAAATTTTTAAGAACAGAGTTGGGCAACGGAGCACTGTAAGCTATCAGAAACTGAGATGGGAATTAAGTTTGCAAGGAGTAAACTTCTTGCCAAGTGCATTCACCCAGATGTAGAATCAGAAGGGCGGCCAAAAGGAAGAGTGGGGAAGGAGTTGGTTCTCTACGTTCAGTCAGTGCAAGGCTCTGCAAATACAAGAACTTAATGCCATCATCGTGGAGCTGCTAGTATATTTACTAGTTTTGATTTCTCTTTTCCAGTGCAGTATTGACACCAGACTAAAACAAGCTAACTGTAGCAGTAGTAGTTGTACATTTTTTAGACAATAAACAATAAATATGCAGCAGTTCTTAGCAGATGTTTTGCAAACCTGACTAAATGAATAGCACTCCTGGGGAAGAGCCAAAAAATGCCTTCTAATATGCTATTTCACAAAATGTAAATCAGACCATCACCAGTCATGAAACTTTATGTAGCAGTATATTAAAGTTGGTCTTAAAATGTGAGTGTTCTCGTCGTTTCATCCTGCGTTAAGCTTCCACTCTATGTGTATTTATTGTTGCAGAAATTTAATTGTGTTAATGTAGTGCCTGACTCCTAATGAATAATTTGCAAAAGAAGTGGACTGACACTTTCTCAGCATATTGTGTTTGAATCTTAATGAACATTTTCTGCTTGGTCATGATCAAAATGGGAATGCATTTACATAATGTTAATCAAGCACTTGTTCTTAGCATTTGGAAAAGGGCAGGACTTAAATTTAATTTTTAGTGCATGCATATATCTAACACAAATTTAACAACTAGTTTAAACTACAAGTTGCTGTCACAGTGAAAACCGATATTAACTATCCCTTCTACAAGCTCTATATTAAATGGTCTTTTAGGACGTTTTATAGATTGATATTTTATAACTCATTCCTATTGCTTCCTCTCCAGACATAAATCATACCTGAACTTTCCCTAATCTTTCTCAACCTTTTTAATTTAGATGATCACTTTCCATTTTTAGCTATTCATTAAACGATAATTCTTTTTTTTTTTCTTTTTTTTTTTCTTTTTTTTGCTAGTTTGGTGCTACTTCATCTTTGGGAGTAGAGAATAACAAGTGCTTAAAAACATCTTTAAAGATTTTTTCTTAGAGTATAAAGAAACAAAAAGGGTTACAAACAATTATTTTTCATCAATGGCATTGCCTAATTTTTTTGTTTCTTTTTCTATTCCTGGTTACATTATTTTGATTTCAAGAGGATGAAAAGAAGCACAGGAAAATATTGTAACGCTTCAGACAATAAAGAAAAAAGCAGTCATCGGCAATCTGTTTTGATTATGTAATATATTATCTATATATGTATTTGTAATTTTTTTTTCTTTCTATTTCAAGAGCCTGGTATATTTCAGTGCTTTATTAATTGATGCTACAGAAATTAGAGTTTACTTTTCTAGAACTGGGGGGAAAAGAAGCTTGTGTTGGGGGAAAAGAAGAAGAATAGGTAAAATATGCTTTTCTCATTTTACAGTGGCAAACAGTAAAACTACAAAGACTTGTCATATGTCTTCGGGTGTTTCAAAAGAATCAGCTTATGAGGGAAATAAGCAGAGGTACACATGCACTGTATCATCTGTTGCATTTTATGCAAGGGATTCCTAGATGGTGTTTAGCAAGTCATTTGAAACACAGTCTCGTGTTGTCAGAGCTTCTGTAACAGAATTTGTTAGCAATAATTGTATCTGTAATGGTTCTTCTAGACCTGCTTTGAAATGTCAGTGTAGTTCCAATACAACTGGAATCAGGTCTCATTTAATGTAGGAGTCCAACTGTCTCCCAGTTCTTAATTGTCATCAAAATCACAAGCAGACTGTATGAAGAAACTCAGTCCTTGATCTTTATTCTCACAGGTAGAAACCACCATTTTCTATCGGCTTCTCACAGAGATAAATCATCCATCACTGATAATGATCAGTGTTAAAACATGTAGCCTTAGGCTGCACCTTTTACTCAGTGGTAAGCTCACACAAGTTATTTTCTTTTGGAAAAAAATGTGTATCTGTGAGAACAAGTATAAGACACCAGCAGGAAAAAAGAGGAACGAATACTGGTTAGTAGCAAAGTAAAGACAATTTATTTCTCTTGCTAATAATATTCATCCTTTTGTGGTAAGTTTAGCTTTGTGACTTGTTTGACTAGAGCCTATAGATTTACTGAGAAAACTTCAAATTTTGCCTTGATTCTCTTTACACTACACAAATAATCTGGCTTTTGTTATCCCAAACTTTTTTTTTTTTTTTTTTTTTTTTTTTCTGGCTGGCATTTGTCAAAGCTGCCTGCCTAAGGAAAATATCCTTCTCTCAGAACTTTTTTGCCTCCACTGTTACTGCCCAGACAGGGCAAAAATCATAGGATTGAATTAAGAATCATTCTCTGGTCACGGTAGGTGAATTTTACTGTATATTTTGATGTGGCTGTTGGAAAAGTGTACCTGTCCTCACCTTCCCTCAGCTCTGCCATATCAGAGCTGGTCTGTACAGTAATTCAGAGCCGAAAGGAGCTGGCAAACACTGCGCTGACATTGGGAATTGTAAGGAGCCAAACAAAGGCACTGAACTTCTGCCCGCACCTTTGCTACGAATGCTTTGATAGGAGCAGACACTGGTAGTAAAGCGTGAATTTAATGACTAGCCTTGTAAAGGCAACTACTGGCTTTGATTTTACAGAGTGTGTGACTGTATGATATGTATATAGTAGCTGACATTGTATAATGAGAATATGATGGTTTATAAGGCGGAGTTCTTGTTTCAAGGAGGAACTGCAGTGTTTTCATGTTCCAGGTTCCCTCTGAAATGAATTAGCAGCTCACTGTGGTGAACCTTTGAAGGCTCTGGGAAGTCTTTAAGTTCATTCACTGCTGGGAAGGGCATCCCAAGCAGATACATAATAGCTTCTAAACAGATAGAACAGGCTTTCCTGGGGAAGGAAGGCAGCAGCGTGATTGAGCAGTCTTGCTGTGAAAGCAAAGCCTAGTGTCTTCTAATTCATTCTTTCAAATATACATGAGCACTATTTAATTTTTTTACTGGAAAAATTGTTTGCACTTAGAGGAAGTTCTGATTTTGGTGTCATTAAATATTCTGCTGGGTCTCTGCACTTGAAGGATGAAGAAATTGATCACTTAGCATAAGTTTCATTTGCATAAGTACGCTATATGTGCACTGCATAATTACAGACCACCAATTCGAGCAGCTGAATATTGCATGTCTAGAATGTGAAAAATTCTTTTAATTTGACATTCTTGTATTTTTATCTGTCAAGGTGTTGATTTCTATTCAACTATGTGAAATAGTTGAATAGAAAAGCTATGATTGAAGTACCAGTTTCAAACATCTAGTCTGTATGTTATCTATCAGCATGCCTACAACATCAGTGTTTTATCCTGTATTATAATGCAAGTGTTTTGCATTCCTTTTAATTTTTAATCAAAATATATGGGTAAAAATACATTAAGCAAATAAAAAATACAACTGAAACAAACAAACATTTGTCAGTGTAGTGATTATCCAGATCTTGACATACATAAGAGAGCTTAAGAATAAGAACTTGCGTGATTTTTGTTTGAATAGCACTCACAGCTTCTTCAGAGTGAAGGTGAAATCTTCCCAGAAGGCATCCATATATTATCAAAACGACAACAACAAAACTAACAAAACATCTGATAATTAATGATGAGGTGGCAAATGTTGGCAACAGGATAGAATCTGTCAAATGTGAATTAGAACAAAGCTGTTCTCAGCTGCAGAAATGTGTATTTTTTTTTGTTTTGTTTTGTTTTGTTTTCTGTAGGTGTTTTTGTCCTGGGGGAAATTTCTTGCAACTGCCATTATCTTAATCTGCAGACAGCTTCAGCAAAGATAGGTACAGAATTATATTAGTGAAGAAGAACGTTTCCATCCATAAGAGGTTAGCTTCTTTATTCTTGTTGTTTTGCTTTTAAGTGTAAATGGCAACTAGGCAACAGCAACTTCATTTCAGGCTCCTTAACATTTGAGGGTATTTAAGCCAGAGGAGCAGGAGCTTTAGTGTACGGAGTGAGGAGCAGAGAGCGAGGGGAATACAAGGAAGATTTGGTGCTGGAAGCTGAAGAGGTAAAGGGTGGCAAGGTGTGCTGGAGAAGACACCAATAGCTGTGAACAGGGTCCTGGTAGCTGGAAAAATGTGGTTGTGGACTGTATGACAAAGTACTTGATCTAATGGCGTACCTACTGCTAAGCAGTCTTTGCTGGTGGCAGGGAAATATTTTGCATGTTTGTTGTTGTCGTTTTTTGACGAACTATATTTGAGCACTGTATCTTTTTTTTTTCCAACAACAAAAAAAAGGTGAAATAATGGAAGACCTGAGTTAAGTTGCAAAAAGCTACCATGCAATTTCATGTAAGTAAATTCACCCTTCATATTCATCAGTTTGTGACTGATGTTTGCTCCATTAATTTTAATAGCAGAATAAGGTGGCAGAGCAGGCTCTGTGACTTACAGCCTTCCAGATTTCTGTAAAGAAGTAAATGTTCTGCCTTCCTAGTGATGGAGCTTTGAGGAAAAAGGAGTTGGATGATATATTCTTCGCCTTTAGTTTTGGGGGTCTGCAATGAAAAAACTTACTTATTTTGGTCTGGCAGCACAAACACCAAGAGTATTGAAAGATCCTCTGGTTCCGTGCTTTGATATATTGCGAATGCCAGGGTAGTCTCTCTGAACAGAGCAGCGGCTTTCTATACTTGCTTCTTTTTTCAGTCTCTAATAAATAGGCAAACCGATGTCTTGATTATTTTTATAGGAATAGGTACATTCTGTAGAGCAGATGTTTGCAATGGCAGGGGTTTTAAGGGGAGCTAAAGTGATGTCCCCGGTGTTTTCAGCCTGCTCATGAGCCTTTTGTATGTCAAGCCGTATTACTTCTGAGTTGGAAGATACTAAAACAAAATCCATTAAGACAAGACCTAATGTTATCTCAACTGCCTTATATAAAAAAGATAGATGAAGACTATCATTCTTCTGTATAGAGAGAGGCAAATGTTCATTCCCCCTCAAATTCCTGAGGCTTAATAAGCAAGCATTTGTGCTTGTTCTTTGAAACAACCACAGAAAAAAGGCTGAGGCAGTTGATTGCATAAGACTGATGGTTGAAAGATGGGATTCTTGGGCCTCTGACTGTGTACTGTATTCATTTGAGTCTATTAAAAGCTATCTAAAAAAACTTTAAAAGCTTCTGAGACTACTGCCTTTTTTTTTTTTTTTAATGGAGCACTATTTCATTAACTCTGGTGCACCTGGTTAGACCTCAGGGAAGGCATCTGGTCTGCCTTCATTGTACTAGCATCTCAGCAGGTTACTTATGTGTATATTTCTGCTTTTTAAGATGATTTCCCACTTTTTTTTTTTTTTTTTTTTTTTCTCCAGTTGTTTGCTGGCTGCTTTTTTTCCTCTATCTTCACTTTCTAGAACTATGTTTTTGTTTTTAATGGTGTTTTTCAGTAAAGCCTAGGACTCATTCTTTCTGGTTTGGGGTAAGGGGAAAGTTGTTACTCAGCTTCATAATGTAAAATAAAGAGAACATTGTTAATTATAAATGGCTAACCTTATTAACTGGGTCCAGACATTTTAGAGAATGCTGATGCCCTTCCCAAGGGTAAACTTGAGATATCTGTAGGCTGCCAGGTTTACTTTCTGTATAGACTGTTTTCCCAACTTTCATCAAAATAACCTAGACCTCTTATACTTCTATGCTGTGGTATGCGTCTGTATGCACAAGTGAAAAATTCAGAATAAGAAGCTGATCTTTTAAAGGAGTGTGGGGTAATGCAGTATATTCTGATTCGTAGCCAACTTGTACACTATGTTTCTCTCAAATTCCTTTCCTTCCTCCCCATGGTCAAACTATTTAATATGCTTTGGCTTCCTGTGTTCACCACATTGACTGGGAAAATAAGAATGTTGTTTTGGATGAGCTTGAAGTGCTGTTAGCTTGGTGTAGTTAACAGTAAAGCCCTGTGTTTTTTAAGGCCTTTTGGAGCTCATCAGTGATTTTGAAGGTTGGCTTTTATTTAAAATTATTGAAACATAAGCCTGTACATTTCCTTCATTGTATTGTGTCTGTGCAGAAAGAGAAATGAAATGAAAGAAGGTGGAAGTATGGAAAAGCAACATAAAAGCTTTCCTTGGTGAGTCTTGGAAGAAAATAGTGAGTTGAGGGTACAGACCAAGATACTTCTGCTGCTATTGACTTATGTGCTAAAGGAAACATTCCTGTAGCACCTAACATATTCTGAAGTCTTGATGGAGTGATATTTTGGAGGTTTGCTTATTTTCAGGTAGCTTTCTCTATCTATCAGTTGCTCAGTATAAATCAGTCATCAGAGTTGTATCTCACAACAAACAGCGTGCAATCTATTTGATAGGTGTGTTAAGTATTCCAAGGAGTGCCTCACCCTTCACATCTCTACCATACCTTCCTTACCCCCACCTTCCTCTTGGATGGCATGTTCGTCAGCTGTTATTCTGACACTTAGATTTTTACTGCAACCTTTCTATAGGATCTCTCTATTGTACCTCCATAGCATTGATATTTATGTTTTAGAGTCCTGGCAATAAAGCAAAAAGTTCTGATTAAATGGTGTTCAAGACAAGACTATTTCAAAACAATCTTATTGATTGCAAGAGCTGATAGTGCTTTGCCCTTAAATTAAGGGAGCAGTTTATTTTCACGCTAAGTTAGTTAGACATCTTGATCTTTGCTTGCAACTCAAGTAACTTTCATATCTGAATGAAATAAACAATGGGTTTCCTACTCTAGCCAGGACAGTTTATTACAGCTGATAACGGAGAAGTTCAGTACTTTTCTGGGTTGTGATCTTCTGTGGCAATCTGTAGCTTTGCAGAGCTTCACTGATTTCCACTGAGCTTCAGACAGAGGTAAGAGTTAACCTGTGAAGTCTTCATTTTTAAATGCAACTGAAATGCATTTTCAGGTGTGTTCTTTGGTGGGTGGCTTTGATCATATATTGTGTGCTTAGAGGTGAAACCAGTCTTATTTATGCCTATCCTACATACAAGTGATTTGGAAAACATGAATTAAAAATAGGTTTTGTGTCATAGGCATTACATGGATTCCTCTGATTTTTTTCACTGGTTTGATGTTGGCTAATGGAAAATGTTGAGTGTATCTTCCCCCGCCCCTTCTTTTTATATAAGTTTCTGACAGGAAATCTGTAGCTAAATATCATTTTATGATTTCCATCTGTTCGCATATAATGGTGTTTTGTAATGCAGTCCAGATTGCTGCCCAATAGAAATGTCTGATAGCAGGAGATAGGCTTTAAAATGATTGTTGTGCATAATTATTTTTTTAATGAGTGATTCATTTAATTTTGAAATTAACTAGCTCATTTTAAATACAACTTCCTTGATGCAAAAGTTTGCATTAATTAACTAAAATAGTGCCTAATGTCTCTAGTTCCAGTATGTTTTGGGGAAAAAAATGGTTTGAATAGCTGTACTACCATGGCAGAGTAAGAAAATAAAATGCATTGTTAAATTCAGAGTGAAGGAAAAAGTATGCAGTAGAAATAGAGGACTGTTGCTAAAATCTCTTTGTAGCTAACTTTTGTGATCTGTGCAGTGTGTTACCCAACTAGTGTGGACTACGTCAAAAACCATTTTAATTTTGACAACTCAGGTGATTTCCTCAAGTATTAAGAGTAATTGATGAATACTTTAAGCACTAGCTCTTGAAAGATGTGTGTCAGCATATTCTTTTAATGAAAGTTGCCATCTTTCACAGCTGGGAGGAAAGGCTTGGAAATGGGAACCACATATATCCATATGATGGGAAAATAAGAAGGCAAATTTTAAAAAGTGGGGGGGACCCTTGTTTTTCATGTATTTCATCACGTCAGTCTTGATTTTTGTACAACAGACTATGCATCTTTGAAGACTTGGGATGGGCAGTGCTGTGATAAATGGTAAAATTATTGTTGCTTTGCAATCAAGTTGTCTTTAAATATATTTACTTCCCGTGAGTTTACATCTTTCACGTTTCAATGATACTCTGAATAATTAACAAGAAAGTTATACTACTTATCTGCGCGGGACTAACTTACGGACAACTGTCTTGTGTGTTAAATGAGCCAGGCTGCTGGGACTTCGGGGTTGGACTACAGGTACCTCTGAGTGGATAACTCTGCTCCCTCTAGTGGGGGTTAGCTTTATAATACCCTAGCTTTTAGAGCTCTACTCCATAAAAAGAAACTTACTATTTATCAACATTGAATTTCCCTTCACCAAGACAGTCTGTTGCGAACACTTTTATAGCATAAACATGAATTCTGTGGGGTTTGCAACTCAGTTGTTAACCATCCAGCTAAAAATATGTGTAGATAGATAACTTCCTCTGGTTTGTTTCCTGTGTCTGTCTGCTTTGCACAGGGTGAACCTTTGCAGCGAATGAGGCAGTAATCCATCATCTTCAGCTCTGAAGTTGGAACTATTCATGTATGCAGTCATGAGGGAGCACTGGTCTATCATTTTGTAAAATGAAAGCCATTGGACTCAACTGCTTTGATGATGATATTGAATGAGTTAGTATCAGGGCTGAAAGCAGTGATTGTTCTCAAATGCTTATATCCACAACAGATGTGCAGAGACAGCTAGTCTGACTCCCACAGCTCTGTTAGGGCGAGACAGCCCCATTAAGCTTCTGTCAATTCCACCGCTGCCAGTCACATCAGAGCTTCTTGCGACATCGTTCCTCTGATGCACAGAGATAGTCTGCTGTGTTCTGCTGCACAGTCCTGCTTGCCTCCTTAGAGAGAAGCAGTGTGAAACTCCTTTGCATCAAAGGAGAGAGCCAAGCAACCCCGAAACAATAACACCACCCCCACAATGCTTAAAACAACTTTTTTCCACCTCTAAGCTGTTGGAAGAGGCAAAAGCACATCAGAACTGTGGCAGCTCTGCTTTTTGTTCAAGAGGAATCTGCAGTTTGGAAATGTGTTATATTTTGAAATATATTTTTGTTATATTTGTAAATGTAGTTTTTAGAAGTTAATATATTGCAAAAATTGTACCACAGTTGAAGAACAGGTTAAAAACAGCTTATGGGGCATGGAAAGTATCTGGAACTTCAGTAGGTTATTTTTAAGTGGCACATATGACGTCAGGTGAAACTTCTGCTACCTGTTGAATTTACAGCCTTGTAACATTGACCACAGAAGGGAACCTTTTCTGTAAGCACTGGAAGGAAAGTTGGGTGGCCTGGGAGGAGAATGCCAGCAGGTGTATACTAGTGAAGAAGGGATTTTTTTTCCTTCCTGTCTCTGCACTGTGTTCTTGTGACTTCAGGCATATTGTTTGTTCTTGTATTTCTCCATTTATTAGATGTTGAGAATCCTGTCTTCAATTTTTCTTACTTCATGAACATTTAAGTTCTTTTGAGAATCTCCAACTAAAAATATTATTTGGCCCAAGACTTGTATTTGTTTGGTGTTCAGATTTCAAAGACTTAATATGAACAGAAATATTTTGAGGAGTATTTCTGGTGTTTATCACTTAATCCAGGAGGAATGCAAAGTACTTGCAAAGGGCCAGTGTCTAAAAGTACATGAGTTTCTTTCAAGTAATTAATGGAAGCTTCATATTCTTTGGAAAACTGCTCTGCTCTATGATAGGAAGTATTTAAGTATTTTTGATGCAGTTAGGTCTTGCAAGACTTTTCCTATCTTCCCAACTAGCCATAGGCTAGCCGTGTACAGGGATGCGAAGTCCTGATCTGTAACAATTTTGATACAGAATTTTGTGACCCATTTTCACGTTGATATGGTGATGTTTGAAACAGTGAGAATTTTTACCCTATGTCAATTTTAATCCTGCAAGTTGCTGTCAGCCCATGATATCCTCTCCTCCTGATAAGAAAGAAGATAGTGTGATGCGAACTAGGTGTCAAAGGAGGTGTGAAAACGTTTTGAGGAGGCTGGTCAGAAACTAAGAGAAGTTACTTTTATCTGGGAACTGGAAATAATAAGACTTCAGAAATTACTTTAATATGAACAAGGGAGGTAAGTTTTTGCAACTTAACATGTAACCCAAGTCTGTCTTCCTTTTGAAAGATAAAGCTGTGTATTGAATGGAGAAAAAAAAAAAAAAAAAGAAAGAAAAAAAAGAAACTTGAATCAAAAGGCCAAGTGACTGTGCACTTGAAAAATGTGCAGTAGCAATGTGGCTTTTGTATGTCTTTAAAAGGCATTTGTAGATGTCAGGGTTTGGGAGAAGGCAGCAGAAATGTGATCCTTACTGTATCCAGACGGGTCACTGTAAGTCTAAATGACTCCTGGCAAACTGAGAAGAGCTGCGTGATGATTAGCAAGGTGCCGTGAGTGTATGAGAAGGGGCTACAGCTATCTGAAAGGTTGAGGGGAAGGTGATGTGGCAAAGCACTAAAAGATGTGGGAAGACATGAGATAAAGCAATGGCTTTATTGAAGGAGACCCGTAGGCAGATGTTATTCTGTAACAGCCTGTGGTTTTACCGTGCTAGGCAGCTGAACACCACAACCGCTCTCTCACTCCCCCTCCTCAGATGAGGAGGGGAAGAAGTAAAGGAAAGAACAACTCATGGGTTGAGATAAGGATAATTTAATTAAAGAAAAAAAAAAAAAAAAGGAAATATTATTACTAATCAAACAATTCAACTAAAGGGGAAAAAAAGGAAAAGGGGAAGAGGGAGGAAGAAAGGGAATAACAAAACAAACAAGTAAAGGCTATGTGGAAGTGCAGAGGAAAGAATTTACTCTCTACTTCCCACAAATGAGCGATGCTTGACCACGTCCTTGAAGCAGGGCCTCAGCGCACGTAGCCAGTGTTCAGGAGGAGGACAGACGTTCTCACAACGAGAGCCCACCCCTCCCCTCTTCTTCCTTTTTCCACCTTTTATTGCTGAGTGTGACATCACATGGTATGGAATATCCCTTTGGTTGGTTTAGGTCAGCTGCCCTGCTGATGTTTCTTTCTCACTTTTTTGCCCACCCCCTAGGAGGGTCAGAGAGAGTCCTGATGCTGTGCCAGCACTGCTCAGCAGCAGACACCACACCGGTGTGATACCACTGCTGTTCTAGCTACAAGTGCAGAGCGCAGCACTGTATGGGCTGCTGCAGGGAAAGTTAACATCCCAGACAGACCCAGTACACAGCCATAGAGTAATGCTGAATTATTTGTTACAAAACAGTTTGAATTTGTCAGCTACATTTCTGAGCACCAATTTACCTAACCTGTGTTCTTTTTCCCCATACACTGCTGCTCAGTTCCCTCGTATTGCCTGTTTGGAAGGGACAATGTTGTTTCTTCACTGAAGAAAAGTCCATTGAAGGGAGACAGGCATGAAGAGATGAGGATAACCTTAAAAACTTGATGAGTTGTATTTGGGGTGGACCTAGAACAGTGACTCTGGGGAGGTGATGGGGGGTTATGAACATTTTCATCATTTATCCTGGAGCTTCCCTTGAACCAAGTGGTATTATAAACAAATAATGCCTCTCGGTTCTGCCCTGCTTTTCTGCTCAGCCTTGTGCCTCAACTGTTACTAACATGAAATGGTGTCTTCAGATGTCTGTTTTGAGATAGTTATGAAATTCCCTGCAGTAGTAAAAAAAATTTGTGCTGCTGCTTCTGTGGGATGTTACCGGACCTGTGGAAGAGGCAACTGGAGGGATGGCACTGGCTGTCGGCTCTGCAGTGTGGGGGCAACGCACAAGGGTGAAAGGAGCACTTGGTAATTAACACATGGGTAGTTCCCTCTCTAGCCACAGCTAACAAATAAAAAATACTGAGGATGATGAATTGATTTATTTTATTTTTATCATTTATTTTATTCCTTAGACAACAGTGTTGCCAGAGAGTCTGTGTTATGTCCAAAAAGTCATTTTCATGTTTTGCTCTCAAGAATAACTTCAGTGACATGTTTTTGGAAGGCAATATGTCATCTCCCTGGAAACAAAACTGACCAGTGGTATTTTGTGCTTTGAAGTATCCCAAGTAAATAAGATACCATACAAAAAAACTATCAGTCGGTATCTTTTCACAGAAGTTTATAATAGTACAACCCCTACAAAGTTTGGATTAAAACATCTTTCTGATTTAGAACTTCAGAGTAGTAACTTCCATTTCATATAACAAAAAGGAAAGCTTGCATATTTTTTTTTCCACATATGCTTTATTTAAATTGCCAACAAATACTTAAAAAAAAAATTCTTACATGGTTACAGCTTGTTAATATAAAAATGTACTTCTTGACTTTACTGTTCATAGACACAAAAATAGGTGGTTGAGATTAATTGAATTTGAGGATCATGACTTAATATAACAGCATGGCAAATTCAAATTATACATATGGAAACCTTCTGGAGTTCCTGGAGACTTAAGCCAAAAGAAACTCAGGCAATTTGGGGTTCGTGTGTGGAGATGTGAAGAAAAAAGGCTAAGAGCTTGTTTTTCCTGATTCCTTGGTAGCTTTACTGCTGGCACAGAGAGGAAGTGTTACCTCTGTACACCTTGTGGGGAAAGCTGACCTGAGAGCTATACCTGTACCTCTGGAGAGAGTGCCTGGTTCTGCAGTTCACAGACCTTGTTTCTTTGGGAACATGGGCCAGGCGTTAGTCTTGTAATAATAGGACGTTTCATCAAATCTTTTTTTCAAATAATAGTTATAGCACTGCTGCTCCTGTCTGTGCTTGCCATCTAGTATATTATTTCAAATCAAGTAAAACTATTTTAAGTGGCTCAGTATTGACAGTTCAAAACACTTTCTCCATATTTCTCTTTCTCAGCAGATGGGTTATTCCCTCATAGAGTCCTACAAGTTTCAGCCATGTTAGAAATGGGTTAATGCTAGATTTTAGGCTATCGACTATTGTTGGAAGCGGATTACTTTGCTGTTATAAAATAAAATCTGACAATTTGAAGTCCTAATATCTGCAGAAGATAATCTGACCAAATATGTGGGTGTTTCCTTTTTTTTTAATTTTGCCAAGATCACTCAGCCGTTTATATGCTGTGTGTAATTGCTATGGAAAGGCTGCACAAAATGCCAACAAAATGATACGTAAAGCTAAATTAGCTTTTTGATTGTTCCAGAGGCCTTCATAAAAAGAGTATTTCAATTGGAATACTGAAAAGAGAATCTTGATGTGTTTTTTTTTTTTTTTTTTTTTTTTTCTGCTCTTACTGGGGAGATATCTTTAGCAATTTGAAACTTTTGTTTCAGTGGCACTACGTTACCCAGTCTGACTTCCTGCAGTTATGATTTTTAGTAAGCTCTGTGCTGATGTACCTTTGGATAATGACTAAGTACAGTGTATTAACGTCAGGATGGGTGGTTAGAGATGATGGATTCAAATCTACCTATTGTGTCCCTCACTGATGTGGGACCAAAGGTTTGAGCAAGAGACTGGAACTGTTTTCACCTTTTTGCAACAATTAAGCTTCAGCGAGTGAATTGCTGGCCCCTTTATTCTAATCAAATTATCATCAAATAGTCACCCTTGTACAAAAAGGAACTGATTTGGTGGTGAAGAAAATATTTCTTGTGTATAGGAAAATAATTATTTCTTAATTGTAAAGCTTAATCCAGTGCAAATCAGGATTAACACCCAGAGGCTTTCAATGAGCAGCTGACTCTCCTGGTAGCGGGAGGCTTTTTTTTCTACAAAACCACTTCACCACACACCTCACCAGCTCTGGACTGTTCCTGTGTTTACCGAGGACAGGGAGCTCCTTATCACTCTGGGGTGGCACTAGATAAAGCCCGTTTGTGTAATTTTGCTTTAGCTAATCAATGTCTCCCACAAAGAGCTTCTATGGTAGCGCTGCTTCTCTGCATGTATGTTTGAACTGAGTGTGGGTGCCACTGCCTTAGCATGGAGAGAATGAGCATGGGAGGTTTGCATTAGCTGCCTAGATGTCACAAGTGTTCCCTCACACATGGTTTCTAAGTAATCCTGGGGATTTCATGTAGGCTTCCATCATGAGAGGCCAACTGAACCTCCCAGGTAGGTCCGGGGAGGGACCTGTTCTGGGGACTTGCAAGATTTCCTTTGTGAAAATCCCTCTACTGACTCCTTCAGTTCACTGTGCCACTGCTCCTTTTAATCCTCTGAAAGTCAGAGGTGAAGGACTGTTTTAAAAACAGGTGATTATTTTATTCAGAAAGGAACCAGGTCGCTGCTGCATGCATTTGTTTTCCTAGTTCTGCCTGAGTTTGGCTTGGACCCCCAGGTCTTTCACACAGGTATCAGACTTAGCAAGGAGAGTTTTTCAGAGCTAGCTGAAGAACTAATTAATTCAGTGTTCACTGCAGTTTCAGCATTTAATTCAAAGAGTGTTTTTCTTGTACCTGGATTTATTTAAAATGGCTTTGATTGAGGCTCCTGAAATGCAATTCTTTGAGGGGTCTGTGTGTTGTTAGACTTACTTTTATCTATGCTTATCTTTTTCATCGCCGCGTGAGATGAAGTCTTCAGGCTGACAGTATGAGATTAGAATAAAAGATAAGGCTGTTGCTGTCTGTATTGGTTACTATATTGATATTTAAGCTATATGGGCTAGCAAATCTCTGTTTGCAGATTTTAGAGGAAAATAAGAGGTACTTTTCATTTGTATATAAAGCAACTAGGGTACAGAATGAAATTGAAGTTCTTAAAATGAAATTAACAGGAGCAAGTGGTTTTCACACAGAAAACAAAGAATATAATCAAAAGCTTATCTAGTCAGCCTTTAAAAATGTAATTAAAATTCATTCTCTTATGACTTAACAACAGTGGGCTTCATTCAGCATGCAGACTTATTTATGTTTTTTGTTTGTTTGTTTCCCAAATGATTTACATAATTTATACCTATGTTAAGGTCGGCAATTATGTTTATCATTGTAAATGTTCAGTCTGTATGCATCTGGTGTTATTTAAGCACATATCCTGGTGTATCGGTTGGTATCAAATACAATTATGAGCTTATTCTTGGCGCTTTAACTTAGTAAGATTCCTAATAAAATGTTTGCATCAGCTATTCTGATCGGAAAGCAATGCTGTTTGCTATTCACTATTTTTTTCAGGGCTGTTAGACCAACTGGCAATATTTTATTTTCTGGATCAGGTTAGTTTAACCAAGAAGTGCAAAGACAAGCAGGGATATAAGTATAATATGCTAGAAATAACAGTATATCTTTCCAATTAGGTTTATTGAGTGTGATGGTGAATTACTGTTATACAGCATTGTCCATACATATAGGTCCCTAAATGATTTTAACAGACAGTTTAATGATCCTTTTTCCTTTTATGCTGCACAATACCCTTTCAGGAAAAGTAAATAATTTTGTCTGGAGAAAGCTTGTATAAAATAAACTGTCTCCAGCCTTTCTTGCTAAATGGAATCAGATGATCTATATTGATTTTGCTTTCTTTTTTTTCTGAATTGGATTTTGCTTGCAGGAGTGACATGCACATTTGTGTAGCAGAACACTTCTGACAGCCATAGATAGCCATGTATAAAGCAGTTCCATTAGGTTTTCATGCTAACTCCAAAGGGCCTGCATTACAATATTAAGACACTAGGTAAGAGCAGGCCCTTCCATTATGTACTAAACCATGGTTTGTATTTAGAGAACAACTCCCTGATACACAAGTATTTTTAGCTGCATTTATTGTAGTCACAGTGCTTCTTAACTGTTCGACACTCCAGGGATTTTGAAAAGCCACAAACATTTTCCTTATGTGGTTACATCTTTCTCTTTATATTTATCTGTCAATCAGGCTGTTTTGTCCTAAAGAAACCTGAAATTGCAGGTGACTGAGAGGAAAAAGAGCTGAATGATGTCTATTTTGGGGGTGGGGGGTGGTCCACTAGGGAGCCAAGAGTTGGTCTCGATCCTTGTGGGTCCCTTCCAACTCAGATCTTCTATGATTCTACTCTTTGCCGTCATACTAATTAATTAACTTGAATTCAACGCTTGTGACAAACAAAACAGTCTGAAGCTACAGAATTAATGGAGCTATTTGACATCTGATTATTTTTAAATCTTACCGTGTTGCCTAAAATGTTTCTGTATTTTTTTATGTAACTTTTTTACTAATATTATTTGCAATGTTCCAGACCAGTAGTGGTGCTGCTATATTTACAGATGAAGTTACAGCTGGTGTGCTTTTAGTATGCAACTTTTCTTTTAAGCATTAGTAAATTTTTCAAAATCTCATGCCTGAAGGAGCAGAGCCTCCTTTTTTTTTTCCTGTAGTATTCAATGTTATTACTCAAGAAAATCTGCTCAGAAGGCAGGCTTTTTTCTGGAAGTAGTCAGGCTTGATGGGGTATCGAAGCTTTGATCTGTAAATGAAATTCATTTGCTCTGTGGCCTTGCATGGGCTTTCTGTTTAATTTTGCCCTTCCCGGGGCAACTTGAGATGTAGGGAATGGTTAGCATTCTGAGTGAAGGGCTGCGTGCTTCGCAGAGGGCACTCGGGCTGGAGAGCGGGGCTGACTGGAGCCTGATGGAAGTAAAAGAAAGCACAAAACCTTGCACCTGGTATAAAAGTGGCCTGTGGAACAGTACAGGCTGGATGTGCTGGGCTAGAAAGCACTTTGCAGGAAAGTAGACAAGTTGAATTTGAGTCAACAGTCTGCCAACAGTGGTGAGGGCCAACCTCGGAAGTCTTTTCCGTTGTAAATTATTCAGTTCTTCTGTGTTGCTGTAAAGAGCGTGCAAGGTAATGAAAATCTCTCATGTCGTTTGAGATTACTGAAATCACTCCGATGCTTTTGAATGAGTGCAATAAACAGATTGCCTGATCTTCCTTACAGAGACCCCAAAACTTGCAGCGGGAATACATCTGGTGTTTTATATAATGAAAAGTTTGGCATAACATCTAAATTTCATTTTTCGGGTATTCTGCCCAACAGAAAACTGTAAGAAACATGTAAGGCTATACATATTCTAACACATATATTAATATATAAACAGAAATACACAGTCAGAACTTAATCTAGAAGTACTCCATCTACATCTTACATTTGTAAGGATATCACAAATTTACAGAAAAAATGAGAAATAGTCTCAGGTATTGAAACCAGCTTGGATGTATATATGGGATAGAGATTTTACAGTTGGTTAAACTTTTTTGTTTTTAGTTTAGTATCAAACCCTAGACAATGTCACACTCTACTCAATGTGTTTCAGCTTGTGTGTTCAAAATAAAGCCCTGGCAAAAATGGTATCTTGAAAATAAATGATGAGTATCAAGTGCTAATGGAACCATAGCAAGTTTTTCAGCATTGCTACTTGTAATTTTCAGACAGCTGCTGCATTTGATTTTAGTTAATGATCTCAGTGCCTTGTTGGAGTTGCTTCCTTGCTGTTCCATTTTTTTGTTGTTTTGTTTTGTCTTTAACCAGCTCAGTGAAGCACCATGTGCCTTTTTTGGAGTCTGAAAGCAATTCTTCTCTGTCTGGACTGTTCTTTTTCCTTCTGTTCTCAAGATGCATTAACTGCTATTAAAGAAAAAAGAAATAGGTAATGTTAGCGGGTTGTAATTGTTCGCTAAATAGCTGCTTCTTATAGCAGCAGTTTTTATACCCGTTCATTTCTGTTTGCCTTACTGGAGAAAACAAGCTGGAATGTGACTTATAAAATTAGTTATTAGAATCTCTCCATACGTAGGCAACTGAGTTATCAAAAGGAGTAGGAGAAGGTGGGTCTTCTTAACCTGGCCTAAAGTAGTTAAAGTAGTACCAGAGAAGTTACTTTAATTTTTATGCTCTGTTTCTGTCCTTGTGTGTGCTCTGCAGATGGTCTTCACTTTCTGTAGGTAAGAACTGGTCCCAGAGCACATGTGCTGAACCTGTCATGGGGTCTGAGTTGTTGTTAAGACAAACATTAAAGTTTTTAGTGGCTATCTCTTAGGGTGACTAAAAATAGTAAGATTTGCAAATGAGGCCAATGATCTCTTTTGACTGAAGTGCATCTAGGGTCTTAAGGGTTAAAACTTCTCTAATTAGGCAAGTCATTAACCTACATAGAAAAGTATCTAGGAAAAGAAGAAAGCAAAATGCCCGTGTTGATCTTTAACTAGAATAAATTATGGTCTACGGCACATGACATTAGCAGTGATTTCTGTAAGTGTGGCACACAGGTTCCCCAGATGGTATCTTTAATCAAAATTTGTGAGGATCTGAAGTGGTTGGTGGCAGTGAGTGTGTGTGAGGAGCTCAGCAGTACCCAGCTAGCCTCTGTGCGAGGATGGCAGCGTGCTTGAGTTGGGCTGTCACTGGGTCAGATACCACTGGTGACTGAAATTGCTGTTTTGTAAGCAGTTTTTTTTTGTTTTCTTAATAAAAACCTGGTAAGGTGGGGGTTAGTGTACCTTTTGTGTTGCTTCACTCTTGTGTTAAATTGGCTAGCAGCTTGTATTTCTATCAAATAGCAAGTGTTTTGCTATCCTTGCTTAATGCTGGTTCTAAAATCTTTATTTACATATGTTAATGGGGGTCAGAATCTTAATTACGATTTTAAGGATGATCACTTAGCGATAGTTGCAAGGAGTTGCTCTAACGTGAGAGAAGCTGAAGTCCCCTGGAGCGGTGTCAGCACGCTGCCCTTCCTGGAGCAGGCAGCAAGGTGTCCCAGCTCTGTCCTGATGCCCCCTGTGCTTCACCCACAGCTGCCTTTGGAAGCAGTGAACTGTCACCCATCAACAGGCCTCATGGAGTAGTACTTCTACAGAGGAATGGAAAGTAGAGGTATTTGGAGCAAGCCTTTGGTTTCGCGCTGGTAAAGTCATGAAGTTGCTGAAGAACCGATGCAATGGTTCTGCTGTTTGTAAGACTTAAAAATAGAAAAGAACAGAGTTAATATTCTTACAGGTCTTTGACAGAGTTGGTTTGTTATTACTGATATCTTCAACAAATTTAACTTCAGGGTTTTTATATTAATTCATTGTATATTTTTCCTGTAGCTCTAATTGGCTATAGCGACACACATCCTCCATGGCCACAAATTGTCATAGCACTGTTGATTCTTTTTCTTCCTCTCCATCCTCCAAGTATTCATATTCATGTACAGCAGCAGTGCTCTGGTTTGTGAAAGTAGCGTGCTGCTGAACAGCTCCCACAGGCAGCCACATTTCAGCAGAGGATGAGGTCTGTGTGTATATGGTTTGTGTATATTATTTGAAAAGTGAATCAGGACATGAAGTTTGCTAAGTCATTATGGATAATTTTTAAGCTGCTATTCAGTTTTCATCCTTCATTGGAGGAGAATGGAGACAATATTGAGTAGGCTTTTGGTCCTGCTCTGTTTCGGTATTTAGGCCAATGAAGTGCTTAGTGCAGCTTTTGGGCAGTGAAACAGCTTGAGAGCTGTGCGGTGCCTCAGGCTACCAGCTGCTTGCCTAATTGGCCTGGGAGCTGGGTGGAAACAAAGCCGAGACACCAGGTCAGCTGGCTTCAGTGTTGTTCCCAACTGGAAGAAAGCTGCATATTGGTTTGAAGTGCCATCCAGTGCCACAGATACACAGCAACTGTTTGCTCAGAGATGGTGCCAGCACACTTGCCACATCTAGCTGTCCAGTTCCTCTGCATCAAGTCAGTGTTGAGGTTTAATCCATATCTTTTTATTCTATTGGGCAACACTGGAGGAAGGTTGCTGAGCTCAAAACTGTTTCAAGACTGAGCCTTTCCTCATCTGAGTGGGAGTTTTCACAAGGAAGTATGGCATGCACACAAGAATACTGAAAAGAGAACCTACATAATATCCATGGACACGTGCAGAAGGAAAGTAGATGCAGAGGGCAAAGAGCATAGGGTGGTATGCTTTGAATTATTCTTCCAAATATTCGGTTAACTTCACTTTGACAGTCAGCAAGGCTCAAAATGTACTCTTCATCAAAAGTGATATGGGCTAAGATGTAGAGGAAATAAAATTTTCTGTTATTTTCAGACTTTCTTGTTAAGAAATACCTAAGAGGTTCTGGAGTTTAAGTGAAAAATGTGACGAATGTGAAGTGTTTAGGTTTGTTAACATTTAAGTTGATAGGATCTGTGCTACTCTGTTTTGTTTGGGAAGATGTAATTTTGTATGCAGTTAACACTTGGATTTGCAGTAAATGCTAATAAACTTGTTCAAAGGCATTTGTCTGTTTTAATGTGCAAGGTATATAGACAAACTGCTTATGATCAGTGATTTGCTTCTGTAATTATTTCAACATTGTTCATTTCAATATATTTTTATTGAAATGTATAGGTCTGGTGCATTTTCATGTGATTTTTATTAGACGAGATCCTAAGAAAACAGGCCTAAGCAATCAAACTTAGTCTATCCGTATCTTGCCCTGTGTTAATAATTTTAAAACCTGTTGACAAACTGTTGACTTGAAAGGGCAGAGATCCTGAAGATAAATCATTTCAAATTTTTCCATAGTTGGTGGCATACAGTTTGAATGCTGTTATTAGTACTTCTGCTGAAGGAAGAGAAGAGAAAACTCGCCCATTGTATGCTACTTTCTGGTACCATCTGAGTGGCAAACTAACTTACTGTTAGCTGTGGTATTTCCTGTTTTCTGTTCATGCGTGGCGCTGCCCGTGTGCAAACTGGCTTAGAAATTGATGAAAGTTTGCATATAGGACAACAGATGACAGAACAGCATTTTTCCATACTGTATAAAAATGATATTATTCAGTGAACCTAAAGGGGCAGTAATTAAAAGAAAAAAAAAAAAAAAAGGTGAAACAATATTTTATACCTTTAAATTATCATGTGTTTCATTACCATGAAAACCTGTCTTCTATTCAAAATACCACTTGCTTAAATGCTGCTTAGTGTGGACAGTCTTAAGCCAGTTTAGACATCTCTTAATAATTTTGCAAACCCAGTTTTCGTATAAAATCAGGTTTAAATAGAATGCAATGAAAACAGTGAGTCTGTAGAACATCATCTTGTCCATGGGATTTCTGATAGGAAATAAAGACCTAACCTGACTTTTAAAACTGATTTCAATGAAATCAGTCCAATCCTATGTAGAAGATTTCTCAAAATGAAAATTAAATTTGCATGGCTGTCATCTAAGAGATTTCTTGAAAATTCAAGTATATCCAATAAATAGCTAGCATCTTCGTCCAGGAGTTGGACTCAATGACCTTATGGGTCCCTTCTACCTCGGGATATTCTATGATTCTATGATTCTTCCTCTCTGTTTTTCACATGTAAAAAATTGTTAAAACATACTGATTTCAGTTCTTAGTCATAAAAATTACTTTGCATGTTACTTTGAAGCTTAAAACTTACTTATTCTTTGATAATAGAACCATGTCCTTCATATTTGTGGAAGTTGTCTTTGCATAAGTTCTTGTTTTCCCCTCACACAATACGGACTTTAAGATGATTGTATGCAGCAGCCTTTCTGCTGCTTGCATCTAATCATGTCTTTTGTATCCTACACATAGCCTTTACAGTTCACTTCTCACACTAATTCTTGAATCATCATGGTTTCGAATATCTCAGTAGAGGAATATTTCTCATCACTCTTTTTGAAAATCCTGTCCATTTCTTGTGCCTTTTTACTTTTATATACGTAAAGCTTACTGCATGTGAAATTGGAAGTTCCTCATGGTACCGTGCTGCCGCATCAGCACTGGAGTTCTGTGCAATCATCATTTAAATCTAGCTGAGATGTACGACTGGTGTAGCACTACAAATGAAATGTTCCATTTCAGCCTCTCTAGGTGGCATTTAGTATCTGTGTAGCCTTGAGCAGCCATGCGGCCATGTGTGTCCCATACCAAATGTTTCCTCTGCTCAGTTACTAGCAGGAAGAAGAGTTGCCAGTCACTTCTTCTTGTAGCCACCTTCAGCTAGATGAAACCTGAGTCTGTTGCCTCATCTTTCCGAAATCAGAGGTTTGCCAGCAGTGATGAGCGAGGTAGCAAATGAGAAAGGAAGGAGTAAAAACTGTGACTGATGTAGTGGGGCGCAACAGATGTCATGTGGAAAATTGAGACACACTCAATAAGCATTTTCTACAAACATTTTCATACTGATGTAACTTAGTTATGGGGTGTGAGATATGAGCATATGAGACAGAAAGTTTAAGCTTTGAAATGTTTCAGACAGATGGAAGTTTGTGGTTGAAGACAACTTATGTGGAATTACAGGCTAGTGGTGTTCACAGCTTAATGATTCTGTTTTAAAGTGATTTTATGTTATAATTAAAGAGCTGTGGTGAAGAAAATACAAGGAACTGAGTTACTGGAAGCAAGGGAAGTAGAGGCCAACAGCTTCTGCTGCTAAGTGTCATCCCGCATAAGAACATAATGCAGAGAATGACAGGATACTCTTGTAGTATTGACTTCAGTGTGTGTTGTTGGCCATCAAAGATTTACTTGAATGTATTATTAAAGACAGTATCACAATAAGTGAATCAGAAAAGATGCTTTGATATGTGTATAACAAATCATATTAAAGTATATACTTATCTAGGACAGAACAAATCTGTGTCTGAATCAGTACAAAGCATTTAATATTCGGTAGCCAAAAAAATGCCATAATAGTCTGCTACTCATTTTACAAATAGACCTTTAGCACTTGAAGCAGTGTTCAGTTACCCAGTGTTGCCCTTTGTATAAAAGGAAAAATGGTTTGTCATGTACTCACCTTGCCAAAATGTTGTCCATAGCTTGCTTTTTCCACATTTCTTCCTTTTTATGTATTGAATGAATTTCAGTACTGAGAGATCACTTTTCTCATTAATGTTCACTGTTTTATAAGCATCTGTCACTTATATTCTTGTTGAACTTGAAATCAATAAATCCAATGGAATTTTTGCGAAACCATTTATTGGATTGTAATGCTTTGCACTTGGGGCTTATGTTAACTGGTCTATCAAAAATGTTGGCTTCATCTGAATTCCAGTGCCTCCCTCTGTAGAGTTAATCGACTAAATCTGTAGTGTTAGTAATTCGACTGGTTTGGGAAAATTCATATTCTCCAGGTTGCTTGAGTTATTTTTTTTATTATAGTTCTTAAATAGCAGATATTTTATATAAATTATTTGAGATACTTCTTCACCACTGTGACAAAATGTCACCATTTTCATAGCACATAATAGACACTTTTCCTTAAAGGAAATGTTCAGTAGCATTTACATGAGTCATAGAATATGGAATATGTTCCCTAAGCATACTGTTTCCTAGTCTTTGTCAGATTAAGTCACCTTTTATCATTTGTACATTTTATAGATTTTTTTTGCTTTACATGTCTGAAATATATATAACAGCAAGTGTTTATTGCTGAGGCAGTATTGCTCTTCACCAGGTTATTTGCATTCCAAGGTTTGAACTTCAAAATTGGCAGTCTTTACATAGAAATTTTGTATTTGTCATCCTTAACAGAACGGGCTATTGCAAGACATGAAGTCAGAGAAATAGAACAGCGTCATACAGCAGATGGCCCCCGACAAGATGTGGCACTGGATGAAGAAGATGATGTGGTGATTATTTACAACAGAGTACCTAAGACTGCCAGCACATCCTTCACAAATATTGCCTATGATCTTTGTGCAAAGAACAAATATCATGTTCTACATATCAATACAACCAAAAATAATCCTGTTATGTCTCTGCAAGATCAGGTAAGATGCTGCATTTGGGATGTTTTTATTAAACGAGAGAGCGCAGAAAACTTTTTTTGCTATGCTACACATTTATCATCTGAAGGAGTTGGCTTCTATGTCACATTTTCCCATATAAATGAATTTTAGTATGTTTATATTTTCTTTGTTGAAAATAATATTTATTAAATAATAGGTTTAGGTTTTTGCTGTGCTACTGGAGGTGGTAAGTACCTCTTCACAGGAGAAAAACTAAGGTAAAAAGGGACATGGCTAAGGCAGGAATGACCTTTGTTATAATTGTGTGTAGTGGTTTATTGTATTGTCAATGGTTTGCCTTTTGGCTCCATAATAATACTTGCCTACTATCTCCATCTGCAGTGAATGCAGTCTTAAGTGCTCTCCTCTCTGTGCAGTACAAGTGCTGTGCTGTCAGGGCTGTACTGCTGTCTTTGCTCAGGGCTCACAGGTGATGAAAAACAGGTAGAAAGAAGTGGCTGTAAGGAGCTACTGTAAGTGGGTTGTTGTGCATCCACTTTGAGCTCTTAACTAAACTCATGACAGTCCACTGTTTTTCGCTTTGGGGGAGGGAAGGAAGGATTTTGTGTGTGTGTGTTTTTTTTATCATTATTTCCTTGCTTGTCATGAGTACAGATTCAGGGAACCTAAGTCAGGGGTCTGAAACAACATTGTCCTCATCCCTGTCTATAAAGTAAATGTTGCCAAACTCTTGGTATGTACTACTGGTTGTACGCTGATCATCTGATGAAGCTGATATGCAGCAGCAGCAGGAACTGTTCTGCATTGCAGCATGTCAGCACGGAGGCTTCCAGCTCCTTTAAGTGCATGCCTACAGGCAGGAGCAGCTCAGCGCAGCTGCTGTAGTCTGGAGGAGGAGGAAGCAGATGGTAACGGGCCCTTCACTCTCAGTTCTGTATGTGGGAAAAACATTGAGGTCAGGATCTCAGCATCCGGGACACAGAGTGTGCTTGGGGTGGGATTGGAGACCTGTTTCGTGGGAGTGAGGTCGTGTCACTGTTGGGTTCTTGCTGTTGTGAAATATTTCCTAAAATATGCAGGTGGTACTGTGATACATGATTCCTGAGATTAAGAGTAAATCTGATAGTCGCCCCTGTAGTCCTGTCCACTGCATAGAACAGGTACTGAAGTTCCGTGCACCAAGAGCAGGGAGAATTCCAAAAGATTTAACAAGCTTATATCTTTTAATCGAAAAATCCTGCTCAAGTCATTCACACTTAGCACTGCACTTCCAACCACAGTTTCTGTTTCTGTGAATAATCAAATCAATTCAATGCTGGGCATGTATACAATACTGGCAGTTCTAAATTAATTTGATGCTGTGTTATTGTCTAAAGTGGTGATTCATGTTGTTAATTAGACAGTTGATACTCCTCTTCTTCAGTGGCCATTAACAAGGAGATGCTAACAATGAAAAGCTTTAAATATTGCATAGTTCTTCAAATAAAAAACATTTCTTTAGCACATTGAGATATGTTGTGTATATGATTAGCAACTTCCCATTGGAAGTCATAACACACAATTCTGGAGATGTCAAGGGTGCTGAGTAGTAGCTAATGTGTGCTTGCTCCTTGTGGGCTTGGATATGCATGACATATTCACATGCCGCCTTCAACAGTCCCACTGAGTGGAGCGCGTTAGGTGTATATATACCACTAGTAAAATACATGAACACATCACAAAGGCAAATTTGTTTTTATCAGTGATACTTTCTGTTAATAATAATAAAAAAAAAACAACTCCCTGAGCAAGGTGAAGGTTGTCTTAGGCTGACATAAATAAATCGGTAAAATGGTAAGCCCCCTGATATATACTATTTCTGCTGTACTTTTTCCAAACTATTCTAATTCTGTTACAGATTTTAAGTTCTCTGCCCATCTGTGAAACCTTTACTTCTTGAACACAATCTGGGAAAAAAAGCTACTTAAAATCCACTCCAAATATAAACTGTAGCTGCTTTGAGATAATCCCATAAGAGTCCCTAACACGTCCATTTTAGTTTCAGATGGAATTTTTCCCAGCTGCCCTCCTCTCTTTTGCAGCCTGCCTGAAAGCAGGATCCTGGGAACTTCCCCTTTTTCCACAGGTTGGGCCTTTTCTTTGCAGTGAGCTCAGTGCCACATTTACCATGTTGCATTTCAGACCTCCATGGTCTGTAACAAAAACTCTGCCTTCATTAAAATGGAGAAGACATTTGATTGGAATTTATTTGTTGCTTGCATGTTTCAGTACTGATGTGTTTTGTCTATACAAGTATGCCTTTGTTACGGCTAACTGGATGGCATACCAGCCACACAGACTTTAGCTTTTTTTGTTACATGGAGGAAGCATCATCTAACAGATCTAAAACTAAATTGCTATTCTATCTTTCAGCATGTATTCTTGATATATTATTAGAAAAAAGAGTGTATGAGTACATATTGTGTACTTTTGTTGTGAGCATACAGAAAACGTGTTATGATTATCCTGCATTTCACTACCTCAACTTGCTGTTTGTAGTTTGTTGTTACTTTATCTCCTGCAGTTTCTCTCCCCATTTTCCTCAAAAGAGAAGGCTGAAAGCATATAATCTTTCTTCCTAATGTTTTCTAAAACAGTGACCTCTCAGAGGATACCAGACTCATACTGATTTTAGTAATATCTATTTCCTCTACTGGTGATGGTTTCAATGACCATCCAAAGTGGAACAACAGAAAGGTTGCAGTGAGTCGGATAGCAGGGGCAGCGTTGTCATCTGGTGCTGAACATTTAAGAACTTTAGTCAGATGGCAGAGTGCATACTAGTGTCCACTACTGCACGTGGGCCATTTCCTTCTATTCTTCTGAGGAAGAGCTCATGCCAGGCTGGTATTCTGGCTTTACCATGGCAGGACTGGTGAACTCCCATCTCTTCATCTCACAAACTTGCTTCTTAGCTGCCCTTCCTTGAGCTTGCCTGTGGTTTCTCATGGCATTCAGCCAAACGTGCTGCTAGCTGGATTCCAGTGGTCCTGGCCCTCTAATTTGGAGGTAGCTGCAAGTTATCAGCCTGTATGACAACTTGGATAACTAAGCTACCAGTGCCTTCCTATGGAAGGATTCTGATTTAGTAATCCCATTGTGTTTGGTCTTGAAATCTGAATCTGGTGTTTCTTGTAATGGTGACACCGTGTTGGTATGCAGTCTTTCTTGAGAGGTTTTTTTTTTTTTCTTTTTTTCCCCAGGTCAAATGGAAAATTCTCACGTGACCTTACCAGGCTTCTGGTATTCATACCCCATCTATGTGTAATATCCAGTCACTTATTTAGCAATTGACAGATCTATATTATAATGGAGGGAAAAGCTGGGGAATTTTCAGTGTGCAGACATCCATGTGATACCGGGCCATGGGGTAATGACCAGAACACCTTTTGCTGCTGTGTGTGTGTCTGTGTGTTCGGACTGTAGAAAAGAGGGATGAATGGAAGCAATTGGTGGACAAAAGTGATAGCTTACATCAACACTGGTTTGCATGTGTAGACTCCCCCTGGACTTGTTGCCCAGACCAAGTATGCTGAGTTTTTTTTTTCTTTTTCTTTTTCTTTTTTTTTTTTTTTATTTCAGCTCACTGATACTTGCTTTAAATTCTTATCGTCCTAGAAACTGAATGCATTTAACTTACCTTTAAGGACATCTTACGCCCCCAGAGTACGTTTGATCTGACTTAATTCAGTAGAACTCAGCTGATTTCTAACTTACTAAAGGCTGTGGAGCAACTTTGTAGCTGATTATATAAAAGCACCATGAAACAACTTCACAGGAATTCCATATGCTTCAATCTGAACTTTTAAAGTAACCTTAAATTTTATTCAGTTGGATTCAGGTTGAGAAGCTTGCCTGGTCTCTTGAAAGCTCCAGTATCTGCTAAGCCCTAAAAAGAAAAACAAAATTGATCATGTCTGACAGTAAGAATCAGCAAACAGTATTCTCCTCTGCCCTAAAAATGTGTGAATCCAAACTCGTTAGGCTATCTGGGACCTGGAATGCTTCTAATTTTTGGAATGCTGCAAATTAGGGGAAAGGGGGAAAAATCTCTTGCCTGCAAGCTAGATATAGGTGTTAAAAACTTGCATTCTCAGGGGCACAGTGTGTTACTGGACAATACCTTGAGGCAGATGTAAATGTCATATAAAACCTTCTTAGCTTCCCTGGTGTTAGTGTTAAAGCTAATAAAAGGCTAGAACATCCAGTTGGTTCTCTGGTATACAGCATAAAATGTAGTTTCTTCTATAATAACCCTGTGTTCATAAAAAATATTAGCAAAGTAATTGTAAGACAAACCCCTTTCTTTTATTTATTTGTTTATTTATTTATTTATTTATTGTGAAAAAACTGTTACTGGCACATCTCAGGAGAGAAGGCAGATGGTGGTGTGGAGGTCTGACAGAGACTGACAGAACTTTGCAGTTAACATTTTCCTGTGTCTAGGCCTAGTCTAGTACGAACTGAAATCTGGCTGGTGCATCAGAAAACTCACCAATGGAAGTGTAATTCAAATATAAGCTTTATTTGCATGCTAGATTATACAAAATAGGTAGCAGAACTTGTTATCTTGTAGAGTTGTATCAACCAACTGTAGCATTTGGGGGCTTGGGGATGAAGGGAGGGAGGATAACGTGTACTCTGCATTTAAGAAACTTCTTTCCTAGGTATAGAAATACTCATAGCTGAGGCTCCCCACTGAAAATATTTTGTCATTTATCAGGTTTGCTTCAGCAGTAGCATAGGTAGTCTGACTGGATTCAAAGTCATATAGATATATTATACTTTGTGCTGTAGACAAAACAAGGCAAAAAAAACAGTGCAATTTATGAAACACCATTATATAACATTAAGCAGAGCTTTTCAGGTAAACTTGCCACCATTTTCCTATGCAATATATGGTTTAAATTGCCTCAGACTGAAATCTGTGCACTGAAAAAAACGAGTGCTGCCTGTTAGGAAAAAGTGATACGCGTTTATTTTACCTGAGTCCAAGAGCCAGTGTTTGAGGGAAAACAGGTAAATTACCAAGTGTGAGGAAGCAGTAACAGGCCAGTCTTTCCTCTTAAAATCTTCATTGATCAGTGTTTTATTTTGTGTTTCAAGGCACTGTTACACCTTACAGAGAATGTTAGCATGTTGTTGTGAGCTGTCAAACTTCCGTTTCATGACTTTTTTGTCTCACCTGAGTACCTTTGTGCTTATCTATATCACTGTATAACAAAAAAGATACTGCAGGTGTGCAGGGAATACACATCTCTCTTCTAGTTCTTATTGTCAGAAATGATGTAGCATTGTACTGTAACCCAGGCAGTACAAATTTATCATATTTTCTTTATCATCCAATTCACTAGTTTTGAAATTATTTTCAGAGCTAAATTCTTTGATGTTAAAATATTCTTCTTACCTAATAAAGGCAAGCTACATCAGGATTTGTATGCCCCACTTAATTTAATCATACTTTCTGTTTTGGGGCATGTATCTTATTTTGTTTTTATCTTTGAAATGCAAAACTGTTCCTAGTTACTGTGAAGTTTGCTGGTAGCTCTTTTCTCAGCCTTTGTTTAAGGCTTAATTCATGCTTTAACTTGGAAGTTTCACTGAGATGCTAGACTTATGGTAACTGTTCAAGGTCATAAACTGTAAATCTAATTTACACTTTATAAATTTACAAAACTTCTGGATTACTCGTGCATTGCATTTTGGGAGGGGGGCCAAATGAACCATCGGATTTGTTTTTTATATCCCAGTAAAATAGGTCTAAGCATATGCTTGTAAGTCTGGTATGCTTTTATTTGAAGAATGGAATACAGGCCAAACAATTCCATCAAAGGTATACTTGCATTTCTACTTACAGTCAAGAAAATTCTGGATTCCTTTCAAATTACAAATAAGATTCACCAACAAAAAATTACATGTTTGCATTGTTAATGTTATTGTGGTAGCTTTTGTTGAATTTCTCTTGTGCTTGCTGTATTCTGCTTTTGGTTAGCTTCAGATCATTAAATTGTGATGATCTAAAATTAGTCATCTATATGCTTGCAAAAAGTCTAACTTTATTTTGCACAGATTGTTTGGTAATATTTAAAAAAGACTTCAAATGCATTGTAAGATTTTACTTGAACAACAACCAAAAAAAAAAGAAGTAATAAATCCACCATGTTAGGCAAAGCTTAATGTGTTCCAGCTGTACTGAAACACTTTTGCCTACTTTTACAGGTTCGATTTGTGAAGAACGTGACTTCCTGGAAGGAAATGAAACCAGGATTTTACCATGGACACGTATCTTATTTGGACTTTGCAAAGTATGTTACCCATGGATTTATCTGTTCAGTGGCATAGTAGTTTGAATAAGTCGCTTGGCTCCATCTGGGATATTACTGCCCTCTAGTGATGAAAATCTGTTTTTTTTTTATTATTATTATTATTATTATTATTTATTTTTAAATTCAAGTTCTGAAATTTGTAGGATGAGCAGTATTTGATTTTCACAGTTTTCTCATGCATGATAACATGTAGCTGAATCTTATTTCAAAACTACTTAGATACCAGGTTTAGTATTCCTTGGCTAAATGACAGTTTATTTTGCTGAAAATTCTCACTTTTCTCTGGGACACCGGTAGTTCTACCTAAATGATTGGCTTCCCATTCCAAGAAGTTTTAGATACCTGTTCTCAAATGTGTTTCTATCAAGTAATGCCACCTACTTCTTAAGTTATGTACTTACTCTCTTTCAGAGTATCCCTTTACACTTTATCAAGATACTAAGTTATATTTTAAGCATTTTTTCTGGCCTACAGTAATCTGAATTGCTATAAAAAGCATAGAAATAATTTTTGTGGAGTTTAATCCTGCTACTTCTAAAATGAATTTAAAAGAAATCACCTCCTGGTGACTTCAAAGGCTGAAGGATCATATCTATATTCACACTCACATATGTTTCTATTCTTGTCGTAATTCTGCTTCTGGATCTAAAGCTGTGATCCTGAGTAACTTTGTCTTGTGAAACCTCCCCTTCAACTGGCGATTCAATTTTCCTTCTCAGTGCTTCATTCCATACTTGTACTATGAGGAAAAAAGTTTAAAATTGAAAGTGAATTTTTTAGATCTCAGCTTATTCTGCTAGTGCACAAACAATAGCAACCACCACCTTTACCTCTTGTTGTTGGTCAGTCCCGAGTAATGATATGTTTCTATGTGCTAGAACATTTAATTTAAAGACTTTTTTTCATGTAGAAAATTAATTTTTAGTCATTGCTTTCAATGTTTCATTCTGCTATGTATACTAACTTTTAATTCTAGCTTTTTATTATAGAGAATGAAAAGGGGAAGTGAGTTTCATGGTTTCCCAGTACAGTAGGTTAGATAATAAAAAACGCTAAAAGCTACAGTAGTAACTGGAAATTACCAATGGGACCAAGTAAAAGCTTGAAGTTTACAAAAAGTACTAGGCAAGAAGTCTTAATGGCAAATCTACCAATAAAATTACATGCATCAAATTTCATTAGTTTCCCTTCTGCCTTTAAAAGTTAAATGTGAATAAACCACTGAACTGAACTCCTATTGGAATAACAGCTTTCTGGAACAGCAAAGATGAATCAAAAATTAATGTTATTTGATATCCTGTTCACTTCTTGAGGCTGAAAACATTTTCAGATACCAGAAGTCTTTAAACTAAAATAATTGTTCTATATCTAGAAAGCATCTAAGCAATTTCACAGATTTCCTTCATCTGCATCTTCCCTCTAGGACTGCATTATCCTTGTGTACATTGCTACCCTTTCATCCAAACAATTTATTTTTTTTCCACAACAGCTTATTGTTTCATATTTGTGGTTTTTATTGAAAGATGCCATTTGTACAAAACAGGTTTGGTGGTTTAAATCTTCATATGTCCCATGAGCTTATGAACTCATTTCATCAAGCTTCCAGTTTGTACACCAGTAAGTAAAAATTAGCTTAGGTAGATGTGTGAAGAAACATTTTTCTATCTGTGATAGAGAAATCAGTATGGTTACAGATACTATCTTAGGCTCCTATTTAATAATCATAGCCATACGTACAAGTAATCAGCCCAGGTAATGGATGGGCTCAGAGTTCTGTCTTCCTTCTCCCAGAGGTTGTCACTGATAAGTTGAGCCCTGCCAGGAAAACTCCGTGCTCATTGCACAGGATGGGTTAGGAGGGCAGTGGTAGTAGGAGGTAGGAATTCAGTAATGAATGCCCTGTCTGCTTATTATTAACATATATGCAGCTGCTAGATTAATTGAGACATTTCTAGAGTCAGGGTAGTTGTATAAACACTTGTAGTATCTGTTGTGTGAGAATATTTCAGTTTTGTTTGTTTTGTTAAATAAATAATCAACCACTGTACTAAGTAAACTGAAATTGATACTGGCTTTCGTATCCATGTCATGCACTGGATATAGGGGTGAGAGGAATCATTAAACTTCCTCTCACCAGCATCTTCTCTGTATATAGATTTCAGTTGTAATATGTCTCTTCAGTAGAGGCTGGTATGTACAGAGGTATCTATAGAGACAGGCTTTTAGGTATTAGATGAGAAACTTTGATTTCACCTTTAAAAGACATTTTTTTCCTCTTTTACTTTAGATTTGGTGTTAAAAAGAAACCAATTTACATAAATGTCATAAGAGATCCTATAGAACGACTAGTTTCTTATTATTACTTCCTGCGCTTTGGAGATGATTACAGACCAGGGCTACGAAGGCGAAAACAGGGAGATAAGAAGGTAAAGTACACTTTGCTCTGTATGTTGTTCTTACCAAAGTTAATGTGAAAACAAATTAAGAAATGTACTGATAAAAGCTGAATACAATTTCTTGTATCAGCATTAGTGATGGTGGTGGCTTTGTAAATTATAATCTCCCCTTGGTGTAAGTACTGGACCAGAATGTAGCTGTGACTATGTTCTTTGTAACCCTATAAATTAGCTTTATGTTGCAATTTGTTTAAAATTAAATTACTGTTTCAGTATCCAGAAATGCAAGTATCACACTAAGTATACTCTTCTTGTTGAAAATTAAGCTAGATACGTTTTCCACCAAAAGCTGTGGAACTGCTGATAATTTGGCCTTGATATTTATCTTATTTATCACTAGAAACCCAATTAATTTATTATTTTAACATAAATATTAAAATGAAAATATATAGAGTCTTCTTGAAAGCTGCGGAGTATTAATCATATTTCTATACTTCTTCCATCTGTCTTAGAAGGCTATAAGAGTAGTTCAGGTTAGCACATTCCAATCTTGATTGCCATTACAACCTCAGAACTATAACCTCATTTAGGGCTCACAAGATTATTCCAGAAAAAAAATCTACACATCCACTATAATAGTTTACAGTAAGACATTTATCAGAGCATGTTGCTTTGGACTTTCTTCAACTCAGGAAGGAAAATAAGGTATTAAATAGATTAATATAGTTTATGAGAATACAGGTAGAGCAGTGTGGAAGCTGGTGGGGTGGACATGGATTATACTTTACAGAGCCAAGCCATTTTTAAGTTTTCAATGGCAATAGTTTTTAAATGATCTTGTTTGTTTGTTTGCTTGCTTGCTTGCTTTTGTAATGAACTAAGGAAAAATCACATTGATTACATCTTAGTGCCTATGTCTATAAAAACCATAACCACCAGAAAATGCAACTAATCATTTTGCATGCTTCCCACACTACCCCCTGCAAATCGTGTTCTTCTTTAAATACTGGATAGGGACCATTCCTCTTTTTTATTTTATTTTCTTTTTTTTTCTGCTGCTGATTACTCTTGTTACACTGATCTTGTTACACATCACTTACCTTCCTCTGTTAACTGAGGTTTTGGCGCCATCTTGTGCTACTGCATTTCAGTTAGTCCAGGCATCCTACAGCACACACAGAGGAACACTTCAAGCAGAACAGTAAATTAAATTATGTTTTAAAATACTTAGATAGATGATTTGATGTTATGGTATTGTTAAAGCATTTTTAAAAAGATACCTAGGATCCAGTCTACCATAACCCCCTCTGTTCCTTTTCATGAAGAGCAGCATAATCTGGCCAGTGTATCTTCTTCCTGATAGAGATGAGTGGGGTGGAAAGCTCATCATGCTGCTGAGTCCAAGTCATTTACAGAATGTAATACTTACAAAAAAGAATGAAATCTAAAAGTGTTGTTTTAGTTTTTAATTATATTCTGGACAGACTAGGTAAATAGTCACTGGGAAACATTAAACCAAAATCCACAATACTACTGCTTGGTTAGACCGTGCTTTAACTTCTAACTTACTGGAAGAAGTTGAAATTCACTCCTATTTATGTAATGTATTAATACATTGCATTAATAATTTTCTGTTTATGATGTTACAATCACAATGTACATGTTCATTTTCTTTCTATACCCCTGTACTTCAAAAGTTAAAGTTCAGCTCCAAGAACAGAGTCTGTAAAATGTTTCTTAAGGTAAATTTTGTGGATGGAGCAGTCAAGGTATGTACAGAAGAGGAACTGGGGAAGGGGACTTCTCCTATTTCATCTTAGTTTAAAAATTATTTCCTTTCTTACACACTTTAACTATAAAATAACCTCCAGGCATAAGCAAAGAAGTCTTTCTTTTGACAGGTGCCAGTACATATTTAGTATATACATTCATAAATTAGGAGGTGCATTTAAACAATTTAATTTCTAGGTGATGTTGATGCTATAAAATAATAATGGTAGATCAGACCAGAATTTCTCTGGAGGGCTATTCTAGAGAAAGCATACCTAGGAAAGCAATATCCTGTTTACCTTGTTAAGCTGTGCTTTCCTGTGCGATGTGTAACATGTATCAGCCATTTGAAACTCGAAGTGCAATGCAGAACAAGACTACAGGATAATTCATGCTTTGGCCTGATGCCATTAAGTTTTTCGGGTTATCTCAGGATCTTTACCTCAAAATAAATCTAGGTAAGTAGCTCATATGTTGATTAAAAATATCATACTTACTCATTTTATAGTGGCTTGGGTAAAATGCTTGCACGTTTTTTACAATGCTAATGGAGTTTTTATTGTCACTGTTGCTGTAACTGAAGCTCTGTGTGGCTACAGCTGTCTGTCCATGTTGTTTGGAATATTGTTACCCAGTGAACAACCTGCTTTCACTTCGGATTGCCTCTGAAACATCAGTTCTTTGTCATAATATTTAAAATGTAATAGAACAGACTTCAATTTAAAACACAAAAGGCACAGTGTTCTGTGCTCTAAAAATCCAGCTGTTCCAGTATTACACAAGTCCTGATGACATTTGACACTAGTTCTTCACTAACTTCTCTTGTGAGTGGAAAAATGACAATACCAACACTTATTGACTGGTTTTGCTAGTTTTGACATAGCACCTTTGTCACGGGGCACAAGTAGGATCCAGTTGTTGATTACCTCTATTTATAAAAGGTTTTCTGAATACAAGCTTGATTTAGATAAGTAGGTCCTCCCAATCAAATATTGTAATAGCAAGACTTGAAAACATCATTTTCATTCTTTCACATCATATCGTGTGTTTGTGTGTCCCCACTACAGTTAGCAACTAAGCAGGTTGAGATGCATGATACACATACCCAACTGTAAAGCTCAGCTCTGTTTGTCTTTGTTCCAGACCTTCGATGAATGTGTGGCAGCTGGAGGTTCAGACTGTGCTCCGGAGAAACTTTGGCTTCAAATTCCCTTCTTCTGTGGCCACAGCTCCGAGTGCTGGTAGGGAGATAAACATGGTTTAAGTTCTTAGTCACGTATATCATTGCTGAAATATTATTGTAAAGAATTTGAATATGTAGTACAGTTGGGGGACTGGATGAAGTGTAGCAGCAGATACTTTACTAATTTTTCTTATTACATCTTTTCTTTGAAGGCGCCTCAAAATGCTTTTTACTGAAGCAGTATTGAAGTCCTTTAAACAAGCAATACATTAGGATTCTGTATCAGCAGTGTTCTGAGGAAAAACTTAATTTTGTTTTAAAAAAAAATATTATTTGTAGATTTGGGATCTTTACATTTTTAATTTATGTCAGGTTACAGTATCTGTCCATCTATCAATGCATCTTGTTTTATAATAATGGCTTTTAAGAACTGTTTAGCAAAACCAAATTTGGAAAAATGGTTAGTCACATAAAACAATCACATTCAAGTACTATGTAAAAGAGAAAATGATAATAAATTAAAAACAAACAAAAACACACAAATGATATGATGGATTCTGAGTGAAATCAAGGGGAATTATTTTAGTTTGTCACAGGTACTGTTCATCCAAATGGAATTAATTTAAGCATAAACAAAGCAAATGATCACTTGGGAACTTCTCTTTCAGTGCCTCTTGGTCATACAAGTGAACAAGCAGAGAAAAAGAAATACATCTAAGCCTATATTTTCACCCTGTCTAGAGCTATAGAAAGGAGGAAAATGCCAGTTTAATTTTTTCTTTGTTGTTCAATGGGGAAGTCCTCCCATTAACTACAATGACTTTCTAGTACAGAATTATACTTGTACAATGCAAAAGGGAAGGTGCGTTCTTACCAGAACCATTTCTGGTGTCTAATGTGAAAGTGGAGAAAATCCTCCAAAAGTTGCCTTAATAGAGACAGTAACCATATACATATATGCTGCTTAAATGGATAAGTTGTTATTCAAAATAACTAGAGAAGTGAAATTTTAGGTATGATAGGTATGATGTTTTAGATATGAACACAGGTAAGAGAAACTGGAAAGGGAAATGAAGACAGAAATGGTTATAATTTGAAATGAATTTTGCCTTTCCTATACAAATGTCCTGTTATGAAGTGATCTCTACCTGGGGACCAAGGATTTTTGGTTGACATCAGAGCTTGCCGTAATTGTTATTTGCCCTTTTAGGAATGTGGGAAGTAAATGGGCTTTGGAACAAGCCAAGTACAACCTGATTAATGAATACTTCCTAGTGGGAGTTACTGAAGAGCTTGAAGACTTCATCATGTTATTGGAGGCAGCTTTGCCCCGGTTCTTCAGGGGCGCCACAGAACTGTACCGGACAGGTATTTAAATGGTTGATTTCCATATCCCATTCATGCTCTTATCACTTTTTTAATGTGAATTATTTAAACCTAGATGAATAATTTTGAGTCTCTACCATGCTTGCCTCTCCATTGAGTGGTGTTCCTTCAGAAGAGAGAAACTCTTCCAAGAAAACTCTCCATACAAATTTTTGAGGGCAACCCAAGTGTCTTACTGTCTTACACAAAATGTAAATGTTGAAGACTGGGGTAAAGGCAGTTTTTTAGGTATGCTACACTTGCAAATCATAGAAAGCTCAAAATACACGCTTTAGGAAATTGCAGCAGGTGTTTGTCAGAATATTTTTGAAAAAGCTTGTGGGGGCTTCAGTTACATTAAATGGTTGGTAGTATCAGATTTTTATTTCCTTGGAAGTCCTGAAATTATCTGTTCTTGATGCAACCTTGTTATCTGTGTAAAATCAGTTTTGATTTGAATGGATTTTATTTTTAAAACAAAAAGAAAAAAAAAAGAAACTTGTCTGCACCTGTGTTCAAAATCAAAATTTAGATCTTCAAATGAACAAGGGGAAGAAAGATGAGTTTTAAATATGAAAATTGAAACATTTTTTGTTCAGATGGCTTCCTTAAATTTGCTTTTATCACAGTGATTTCAAAAACTTAAATAATTATTCTTTAGTTCAGGCATTCTTAAACTCAGTCATAGATCATGCAGAAGTTTTGAAGACCCCTTCTGGTTAACCTGGGAATTCTGACCCAGTATGGCAAATTATTCATTAAGGAATGTCAAGACAAAGTGAGCAAATGATATCTCAATAATTGTGGGAAAGTTAACTTAAAAATGCTACACGTGGTGTTCAGAAACAGTGAGTGTAATGATGTTTTTTTTTGGAGAACTCCGACTCCTGTTACACAGTGTGTATCATAGGATTTCTTGGTCAAACTGAAGATCCATATGGCTCATGAATACTTAATTAAATACTTAAAGCTCAGTGTGTGGTATCTGGCAATGGTCATCAGCAAACGTCAGCAAAAGTGTGTAAGAACAGGACAAGAACGTGATAGTCATCACTATAGGTTATCTTCAGTTCCGAAAAATTAGTAAAATGCACTTTGAAGGATAACTTTTATTTCTTTGGAGAGTTTTTATTCCATCAACTGACTTTTAAAAAATTCTCAAACTTGCCATAACACCCTGTGACAAAAAGTTCCACAGTTAAGCTGAAAAAGCCTACAGTTTAGTATGACAAAACATGCTTGTGCTTTGAACCTATCGTGTAGTTCCATTTGAGGCCCCCCATTCCTTTATGGAGGATCTGAGAACAGTAGTACTCAGTCTTTTCCAAGTTTTATGGCCCACATCATTTTCACCTTATATATATATTTTTTATTTTATTTTTATTTTATTTTTATTTTTATTTTATTTTATTTTATTTTGCTAGGGTGGTGGGACTGAAGAATTCTAACCTGAGTCCATTCTTCTGTGGAACCTGTTTTACATCTGTGATTGGCCTTGTTTCCTTTCTCTGTACCTTTTCCAGCACACAGCACTGTCCTTGACACAGTATTTGAGATTTAGGTTCACTGTGAATGTATTTCTTCCTGCCTATATGGAAGTGTTTTCTCTCCAAGATTATCTTGTTTCCCCAAACCATTGGTTTACTTGGGATACAAAGGTCCAAGTACATCTGGAGTCATAATAAGATTTTTGCTCTGCAGGGTAGATCACTTTCTGTGAGCTGGCCATGTAAGTTATGATGAGGAAAAGATCCTTCTTAGTAGGGCTTCTTTCTGCAAATGGTAGAAATTGAACTGATACATCAAGTCCTGGATAAGTACTATTGACAAATTTAATATAAAACAGCAGATAGCACTTCTTAAGGAAAATATTTTCATCATTTTGGTCATCTTTGTCTCATTACCTAAGTCTCTGGCTCTGCAGTTTATAAAACTCTTAACATTAGATACCATATTAACATCTAAATAATTAATTCTGAAAGACTAATCGTGCTCCAAGTACATTACGTGGAGTAATCTTGTTCCTTAAATGAACTGTTCATTCCCTGGTTTTATTAGAGTAAGAAGAAAGAATTGAACGAACTGTTGCAAAATTCATTAACATTTAGTGAGAGACTGCAATTTTCCAACCCAACATGTTGCGTTAATAAATTCTGGATTAAGTTGTGTCACTTCGAATGCAGTTTATCAGCATGCTGAGAGTGTGAAAACTCTGTAAATAAAAGGACTGTATACATTTTTTCATCACGTGAACGTTAAAGTGAAGCTATTGCTTTCATTTTACATTTAGGAAAGAAGTCTCATCTTAGGAAAACAACTGAGAAAAAACTTCCCACAAAAGAAACTATTGCCAAGCTACAACAGTCTGAAATCTGGAAAATGGAAAATGAGTTCTATGAATTTGCACTGGAGCAATTTCAGTTCGTCAGAGCACATGCAGTTCGGGAAAAAGATGGAGAATTGTATATTCTGGCTCAAAACTTTTTCTATGAAAAGATTTACCCTAAGTCAAACTAAGAACACAATACTGGTAGATTTATGGACCTAAATCTTTGGTCACATCATCATTGCAGTCCTCAGCCATGGAAACTAGCTTGTAGACCTCCAAGACATTTCTCTATAGAGCTGAGAAAAGTGGGCTGTGGATCACCTCCGGGGCGTTGGATACCAACTAACCATGTTGGTAATCCAGAAGCAAAAGTTTCATTTCTTTTATCTAACTAATACTTTCAGTGGGAGTTAATACCCTTTACCTGAAGAAATCTACACTTTAATTTGGAGCAATTAACATACAGCAGTTCTAGTTGAAAATATAAACAAAAAATGCTTCTGTTAATGCTCTTTTTAATTTTCAGAGCAATTTATGTTTATACTTCTGTGAAGAGGAAGTCATTTTTCCCAGCTTTCAACATGGAAATTTTGGTTGTATACTATATGAGTAGTGTTAATAACTGGTTGACATCTGTGCTTTGTTTTTGTGAATCATGTCACATGATATTATTTGGGATGGTTAATCATGTTCTGCTGAGAAATGCTGCTGCTGGAATTGCCCATATTTATATATGTGGTTTTATTAAAAAATTACAACTAATCATTAGCGTTAAAACAACATCATTTTCAAATTAATATTGTAAAAAGTTAAAGAATCAGAGAAGTGGGGGGGGAAAGGGGGTTCTACTGTTTTTTTTTTTATCCACACCACCCCTGACTGAGGTTGGGAAAACTACAAAGAAGGTTGGTATTGTCTGCAGTTCTAGTTGATGCTTACAGTGGTATAAAAATAGTAAATTCAATATAAAGTTTCTCCATGGATTCTTTGTAGTAATTGTAAGCTGAGGTATTGGTGAATCCATATTATGACTCCATTAGTGAGCTGTGGTATGGTTAGGGTTTTCCTACTACTTCGAGACTTTTACCTGTAGAATATTTTTACTAAGGTGCTTTATAATGTGTTTTAAAGCATTGCATTTACAAAAGGAGTAAAATGCTGTAAATACTGCTTATTTTATGTATTTGGACCAAAAGGTTTAAAGTAACTCGTTCAAAGGGTGTTTTTTTTGTTGTTGTTTGATTTTTTATTTTTTTATTTTTTTATCCCATTCTGTTTTGTGAAGTAAAAAACAAAACATCACATATACTTCCTGGTTAACTGTTGGACATTACAGAAATGCACTTCAGTGACCTCTATGACTTTAATACTAGAATGTTGTCCAGGGATTCTCTTCACAGAAATGTTGTCGTCATCCTTTATTATGCTGAGAGGAAAAGAAGAAAAATGTGATGTGTAGTCTGGTTGAGAAAGATGCAGTGAGCTTGACATAATTGTATTTATGTAACTGCCTTATGTGACTATTGTAAATTTGTGAGTTGCCATTATTAACAATGTGAAACACCTGGTAAATCAAGTAAACTGAAACTTGAGAACAGATGTTTGGGGCCACTGCATTATAGCAAACGGCAGTGGAGAACTATAAGAATTTGTTTCCTATTGAATTTTTGTAAAGATCTGAGTATTTACACATCTTACACCTGCCTTTTCTTAAAGTGCTTTTCACAGGGTCTGATGGGGGAAGGCATTGAGGAGACAAAGTAAAAAATGGTTGTAAAGGTTTTAATTCCTAAGGGATGATGCTGAAGGCTTAGTTTAAAATTACCAACTGGAGTTTCTTTAACCAGCTTGTTCTTGTAATGAAAACAAAGGAAATGGAAAATGGTCTGTGAACTGGGTGTCTGCAGCCAAAAGCAACAGTCCAATTACAGACAGGATAATGACAGGCTATCAAGAGTACATCTTGCCTTTTCTTTGTTTTCTTGGATTTTCTCTTTGAATTTTAAAAATAGACCTCATTGTTCTTCCCAAATAATCAGGGAAGTTCCTTCTGGTAGCTTACCATTTATATAGTGTGAACCATGCATAAGATTTCCTGTGCTAGTTCTTGTCTATTGACGTCATTAATAATGCCAACATGCCTGGGAATAAGATGTGTTCACACATGAAGACAATTTCTAGCTAAAGGAAGGAGCTGAGGAGTTGTACACAAGAAGTAGCTAATGGAGATACAAAAACTTCATAAACTATAAAAAAGCAGTAACCTTTTTGAAATAAGAGGAATATTTATAATCCCAGTAAAGATTATCTACTAGGTGATAGTTTTATTTTAGATATTTTTGACTACGTTGTTTTCCTTCAGTATGATTTGGTAAGTTAGCTTCTTGAGTCTTCAAAATTTTCAGAAGAGCACCTCTAAGAGAACGGAAACATTTATTAAGTAAAAACATACAATATTCATCTAAGTAATGAAAAAAGTTATGTACACAAATACTTCTATATTCACAAGAAAAAAATAAGCAAAACTGCAACTGATTTCAGTACAGCCTATAGAAACCTATTCTATTTCATAAGCAATTCTTAAAGTTGTACTTCTCCACCCCTCCCCCCCCCCAGGATTAAGGATTTCTGATATATGAGCCTTCAGTAATGGTAGAAAAATCTGTATTTTTGTTTACTTTTAAGAGCAATATATTTTTTCATACTTCATATAAGTAAACATATTATTTACTTCCTGTTCTTTGTTATGAACCAGGTTGAGACAAAAGTTTAAGACTTTTTTTTTAATGTTAGCTACTGTTGGAGAGGTGAATTCATTTTAGATGTACTCTGAAAATGTTACTGTCTGTGAAACATGAAAGGAATCAAGACTGTGTACTTTTGTATGTAGTGCTACCATCTGGCCAACTGTGAACTTTTTAGAATCCGTAGAATTCAGAACTATTGATCCTTGATTTCCGAAAAGCAAAGAGTTTAAGAAAATGAAACTTACAAATTTTTAATAACCTGCTGTGTTCATCTTCTATTCAGAAAGGAAGCAATCCAATCTGTTGCTATTAAAAACATTTTACAATATATAAACAGAATTTATCTTGTGCATTTTCTCTTAATGAGTTTGAGTGAAAAGCAACAGACTCCTGTTGTTGCAGGTTGTATGATCAGTAAACTCACTATGCAGCCTCCTGAACACTTAACTGAACTTTTAACTCTTCACTGAAGTCACTGCAGTCTCTGCACAGGAGTGAGACTTGCTTTTTGCTGGGTTGAGTTCATTTGGAAGGTGCTGAAATGCTCATATATGTAGTTGTGAGTAGGTTGTGTTACATGGTTCTGTACTTTTTGTACAAAACTAACGCTCAGATTTTGTGCAAAATTCTAGCCCTGTTGAAACTCCTGATTGTCAGTGTAATGGCACTAGGTCCAGCTGTGCTGGCAACTGCATAGCCATAACCCCAGCATGCCTGGAGCACTTGGGATCTACTGGGCAGTGTTGACGGGAGAGCAAGTGTTTTTGGCTCCTTCCTGTAATAATCCTGCATCCATGCAACAAGAATTTCACTCCTGTTTTCTTAGTGCATCTGTGGGCAGACAAAATGCTAGGGTGTGGAGTGTCCTACGTGTACATTTCTGTTTGCTCTGGGTTTATTTTCATATGGTCTCTGTTAATGGTATGCTGATTGTAGCATCATTTTCAATCGGGCATGACAATTGGTAGCTCTAACAATATGGCGAAGGAAGCAGCGTCCATCCTGGTCATTTGAAATGCCTTTTCTGGGTAGTTAGCTTTTCTGGAGATACTGAGCTGTTGTTGCTTTCCAGGAATACACGTTTCCTTGTTTTGGTCTCAGAGCAGTCCCATTTTAATATCAGGGAGAATTCGGTTATTTTCTGTTACAATTCTGTTAACTTTTTCCATTAAGCTTACCTGGTGTTGCTAACTTTGTCTACGATGAAAGCTATGTGATGATGCTGTCTGAACTGTGCTGCTTAAGCAGTCAGTGGAAAAACCTGATTCAAGTGCACTGCCAATGTAGCTCTGCAAACTTAGAGCATATTTTATGACTACTAGAGATAAAATTTAAGGAAACTGTAGGGTGACGGAGTTGCATGGAAGCATCCTTTACTGTAAATCTATGCAACTACGTAACCTTTACAGCAGTATTTATAGAAGAGCCCTTTTCAAGAAGACTTTTCTGGAGCATAATTATAAATGTTTATACACTTGTACTGTCTTATATTTACATCAGCAGGTTTCTGTAGCTTCTGTAAAAAAAAGACAGGTTTGTGAGCATTTCTAAAGTAGTACTGAATGTAATTTTGAAAAACATGGATTGTGCTTCATGACTTTTTTCTTTTTAAATACACACAGCTAACTAGTGCCTTTTTTCCTCACAATCCATGTTGAAGATGTTTGCTCCCTCTCACCCTCCGTAAATTGATTCGTTTGTGCAATACTATTCCAACTTGAAACCATTTTGTCACAGCTGTTTGAGAAATAATCTCCATTTTTCCTTATTATGCTGCCAGCTTTCTGTTGTTGAAGTGTTTCAGTTGATTACCTAATGCAAATGCTATAAAATAAAACACCCAGTGGGAAGGGGAAAAAACAAGTCTGCTGTCCTGTCTTAATATTTGTATGTCACATTCACATGAAAGGATCTTTTTCTCGAACATGTTGTCATGCAGCATTGTGAACTTCATTTGCAGCGATTGCAGTTCTGGAGGGGAGGGGTGAGCTGCAACGTAGTTCATAATTTCATATAGCTACAACCAAATATATGTATAAGCCTTCAGAATTTGCATTGGGCTTTCTGGCCAGAAACATAATAAATTTCTAGTGGGTATACGTTGTGCTGGAAGTGTCAATGAAAAGTTCTTTAATATTAAAACTGAGATTTGTAAGAGCAGAAAATTAGCATTAAAACAATGAATTGATGCATACGTATGTCTCTGGCTGAGAGAACAAACGACATGACAGACTACCGTGGTGCTGGAAGATGCTCGCTTACTGTGGTGATGAGCGTGGTGTAAGAACTTGAGTGGAATAGAAATGTGGTTTGCATTTGTAGGCAGGCACTTACAACAAGAAAATATAGCGAGCATGGGGACGACACTGTTTAGGATTTCTGATGCATACTGTAAACATCACCCTATAAACATTCCTAGCTGTACGCACTGTGGAGCTGAACAACTGTCTGTCCCGGCCAAGTTTCCTAATGTGAGAGTTCCTAAATATTTAGTTGTCAGCCTTGATGATTAAGGACCATCATGTAGTTACTCAGCAACTTCCACTTGAAGATTTTGCTGACCTTAAAACCCACTTCTTTTGCAAGTAGACTTTTCCTTATTTCCATCACTGGAAGTGATAAATTTAATTGCTGTATGGAAAACAAAGTCTCTGCTTCTATCAGCCAGTGGGAAGTGAATGGAAAAAATTGCCTGGCCTGCCTGGAGGTACGGGGCATTCTACGGTCACTGTACCTCTTCTTAAAATGATGAAGTAAACAAAATGGCAGCCTCAAAAATGTGCAATACAAAAAATGTTTTATTTAAAATTACAGTAGCTTCTGTGAAAGACAGAATGCTGTTACAGGTGTGAGGTAAGTACTGCTTGAACCTTTTTTAAACCGATGCTGCCATTTACACAGGTAATTAATTGCATCAGCTGGAATTCATGAGAGGGGCGTGAAAGAAGGGAGAGGTTTTCTTGTTCAAAGCTAGATTTTTTGCAGGTCCTGTATTTTCATTTTATTATTTACTGTTTGAATCTTGCATTTGATTTCAGTATGATTTCCTTACTTAATAAAATACAATAAGTTGCTAGTGAATGTCAAAGCAATGTCCAGATGTTTTCTTCAAGCACAAGTCCCCTGCTATGACCTCCCCCTGGCTTCATTACCACATAACGCAGATGTGGTAACTTTCAATAAGAGCTAATTTAAAGGACTAATAATACTCTTTATTAAAAAAAAACTCTACAAAGAACACCTGTGGCCTAAAAATGAAGGCTTTGAGACCTTTCACCTTGTCATAATAACCAACTGCATCCTCATAAAAATGGAAAATACTGTGATAAACATTCTCTGCCCACTTTCTACATGTTTACAAGGCTTGTCCTGAATACCAGTCCGATTTGCTGCACGCAGGCATCACCTTCTCATAACAAATAATGGATGTCAATAATTGCACAAAGAACAACTATCCATCTCCCTATTTTAAAAAACTAAAAATTAAGAAGATCTCAAAACAAAACATTAAAAAGGTGATTGGTGGGAATTGGGGTTGTAGTTTAAGCATACAGGTATCACATTCGTCTAATATTTTAAGAAATGGATTGCTGCCTTGCTGGTAGATGCGTGTGTTGTTTCACTGTACTATTAATATGAACTCATCTGTTGTTGTTTTTTTCCAGCTAAAAAAAATGTTGTATTTCAAACAAATTTGGTATTAATAAGGAAAAACACTTTTTTTTTTTCTGTTTTGAGAGAGAAACATACCTAATTTGGTATGATAACTTAAATGCCCTAACTCAACCAGAACTTCTAGGCTTGATGCAGCAGTGACTGGAAAATATTATGAACGGTCTCTTTACCCAAAAAAAAAAAAAAAGGCAGCCTAGAGAATAATGGTTTTCTGGCCCTAAAAACATCATTGTCTTGACAAATATTGATTGCAATTTTTAGCACAGAATAGAATTTGGCATCCTTAATCTCCTTTATTTAGAATTTAATAACTTTTAAAATGTTGCATGACTTTGGAGAATTGGCAAGGGGAAAAGGAATGCTCAACTGCTGGAGGCTTGTTCAGTTATAGGCTGGCTTTGTCAAGGCTGCCTCTGTGTAATGATAACTGAATATACGGGCAAAAGTTCTGCAACACAGTCAGTATGGTAACAAAGGGTGTGCGTGCATCTGTGAGGACAATAGATACAGAGTGGAGTGGCAGTGCAGGCAGAAATATAAACCACTATATGAGGTTGTAGACGTCATAATGTTAACAGCTATGATGACTATCTTTGGCCTAATTATCTGCTTTGGATCTTCAGTGCCTTCCCTAGACTGAATTAATGAGTTCAAGGTTGCAACCAGCAAGGCTACTGCTATTATAAGCAAGGCCTGTGCACCAACAAATAAAATCTCTCCTATTTATAACCCCAGTCCAAATACCCACTTCCAGCATTTCTAAATGCTAAGCTATAGATCTGGAAAAGCAGACTGTGCTGCCCGGGAGGCTTGTATGCTCTTCACTTGAGATCCTTGCTTCTTGAAGATAAAATGGACAGTAATGGCATAATAGAAGTCAAATCTCTGAAGTCTGGGAGAAAGCATCTTATGCTCACATTACAGGAAACAAAAATTACACTTTTTTTGGTGTCCATTCAGAACAAACTCAGGGATTCTAGCCAGACATCTGTTAATACTAAATGCTACTGCTGAGAGATGGTTGGAAAACTGAGGTTTACTTTCAGCACAAATTGCCATACGCAATGTTTTCTCTACAAAAACTTTTCAACAAATGTGGGTTGTTTTCTTTTGTTTTTCCTAAGACAACTGGGGATTTTTTTCTCTTAAAAACAGAGCAAAACAGGAAAATGTCAGTACCCCACACCCCAGTGAACGTTCTTTGTCAATGCTTTTTTTTTCCCCAAGTGGGTGGAAAAATGTATGAGAGTATGACATCTGCATTCAGCCTCTCCCTTTTCTCAGCTGGCTCTGGGAGATAGCGTAATAGGTTTCATTCATTCACAAGCCTTGCAAAGGACAAGTCTTATCTCACAGGTATTGTTGTGAGACATGAGGTCACGCTCCAATGGGGAGTTTATCAAACTTTGTGTTTACTCAGGATCACCTTTGAGAGTATAGTGGCAGCAGAGCTCCCTGTCCTGTGTGTTGGAGGCAGTGCTCCTGTATTGTGCCGAACTGGCTTGTGAGCACTACTGAACATGCGTGCAGTGTCGGGGAAGTTTGCCCAACACATCTGATGGTCACTTAATCCAGTAAAGGTATCTAACTTCTGCTTGCATATTTATTTATTACTTTTAGTCTTCGTGCAGGACAAGTGCATGACAAGCTGAGAATCAGACCCCAATAAATGGGCTTTATTAACACAAGTTTTGCAGCTGGCTCATGTGTAGCTTTAAGCATTGTTCTGGTTCTGTAACCCCTCATCTCCAATGCACCCATCCAGGAATGTCCTCATATTTATATGTGTGTGTGTGTCCAGACACATACAGTCGTAGTTCTCATCGCACTATTGTACTGGAGAAGTCATATTTAAAGGCATCTTTGGAAGCCAAGTTTGAAAACACTGTCAGTAGTCAGGAGGAAAAAAGCATGCCTACGCAGGTAGATGCTCCATTGCACTTTCAAAATCCAGCTTCTTTGTGTATCTGAAATGTCCTCTCAGCATTTGTTGAGCTATGCAGCTTGGGTTTTACCTGTTTATAGTATCTAAGAAACAAATTTGAAAGATATTTCTCCAATGAAAGATCCTTATAGTAAAGCTTATTGCTCCTTTACCACATGGTTTCCAAGACAATTGTGTGCCTTGTGACTGAGAGGAGGGAGAAATCCTGATGTGGTTTATAATAGATATTGAGATGGATATTTGAATATATTTCAGCATTTTATGTTTTGCCTATGCATGTTGATTTAAATTCATTATTTTTCTTCTGTTTTCTCACATGCATTGAAAAAATTTGATAAGCAGAAGAAAGTGCTTTTCTCTGTATGCTGCGTTGATCCATTCAGTGGTGGTAGACCCTCCTCTGTGACAGTCTCATTTTGTTTATCCAGATTCAAATAACAATTGATAACTGGAAGGCTTACTGTCTAGTCCAAAGATGCTGTAAATGACTAGGAAATGGGAACTGGGTATCATAGCCATACAAAATATTCTAACAGTATTGTGATAACAGTATTCGTCTATTTTTCAAATGTGGAGGCCAAATTTAGATATTTGTTAGATTAATGTAGTTATCTAACTTTTTTCTTCACGTTGAGCAAATATTAATAACTTTCGAGGAAAGCGGTATATCTAGTTTTACTATCTAAGTAGTAACACCTGCCCACAGCTTGGCATCTGAGTTTGTAATTGTTGACTTTATTCTTTTAAAACCAGCCGGAACATTGTTTTCTGTTGCTCCTGCTCCTTGTTATGAAAATATATTTCCAACAATTTTTAAAAAATCACTTCCTCTACATATTCTCTTTTGTAATCACATCTGCAAGAAAAATGTGAGCTAGGAACATTAATCATTTGAGAGTCTTGTATCTAAGTCTTTGAAGACAAAGTGCTGCTTCTGCTGACTGTAGACTTTTTGCCCAGGGTGGTTTCCTCTTTCCATATAAATCAAAAAAAAAAAAAATCTGTTGTTCCTCCCAGATCAGACGGGGGGAGGGGGAACCCTAAAGGAATAAATAGATGGTTTCTGTGTGATGTCACTGTGTCACTGCCATAAGAAAAACAGGCCAGTAACAAAATCTTCAAGACTTCTGAGAAGCATTGTTAAAGCAATGTAAATGAAAAAACAAAGCCAAATTCTCCACCTGCCCAAAGCTGGGGCAAAATTCCACAAACATCACTTCAAAAAAACAATAGATCTCCACTCTGAAGATCTGTTCAGATTAGGAGGAGTGTTTCTTAGGGTTTTGCAGTTTGGTTTCTAAGCTGCAGTTATATCAGCCTTCTGTAAGAAATGCAACAAATGGTAAGTTTTATTAGCAGCATTTGCTCATCTCCCCCTCCTCCCCCCAGTTTCTGTGAAGGATATGCAGCTTATGAGCAAAACTGGCTGCTGGGCAAAGGCTTACCTATTGAAAAGCAGTGGGGAGGCTACTTGTGGGATATTGATGTTTGCTTCTAGGGAAGATGATTTACCAGTCTGCCAGGTGACAGCACATAACTGAGAAGTTTAAGCAACTTCCCTGTTTTTAGTCATCAGAGATGGATATTTCAACCAGCACATGCAAAACCAGCAGACTAACATAGATGCAGGTGAATTCCTGCATCTTGTGCGTTTTGTCTTTCTGTCCCTCTCTGTGCATCTGTTGGCATCATCATCTATCCACTAGAGAGAAGTCTCTCCATCAGGTAAGAGCTTTCTTTTCCTATCAGGAGCAGCACAGATTCTTGTTTGTTGTAGATGACTTGGTGTAAGAAACGTGTTAGTATTATTGCACACAAATAATTTTACTGGGACATAAATCAATAGTGCTGCAGATCAAAAGGCAGCCTATGTTGGTAAGCAGTATTGGCATGTGGCTGCCATAATATCTGATTATTACCAGATAGCATTGAATAGCATCTTATTTATCCTTTCCAGTGTTTTTGTTAGAAAACTTAGCAGTTATCTGTATTGGAGGTGAGGCACTGAAGCACGTGTGGGATTTATCCTCCCTGCTGCCTTTGTGCAGGCTTGGCCCTGGCTCAGCTGCGGTGGGGCCCGCTGGTGCTCCAGCAGGGATGCACCACACAGGGGAGGGAATGGCCAGCTGGATCACTCATTCTGCTGGCCACTGGGTTCAACAAACTGAATGGTTCTGAGGAAGAGGGCCTTGACCTGGTGGGTATGCCTGCTGGAGTGTTAATATTGAAATACCATGCTGAAGTAACAGCAGGATTGGGGGAACAGGCTTTTTGTTGCACTCCTAATCCAGGAATGCGGTGCTTGGGAATAGAGCAAGAATGTTGGTGTAGGTGAATTGGCTTTGGTTCTTGCAGTCTTCAGTGTGAAAGCACTGTAGAGAAGCCAGGAATTAAACTGAGATCTCCCAAGCCCTTGCAGAAGGGTTCGTCCCGTCTGTTCACTAACCTTCCTCTCATATAACTTTCTACCTTGGCATGACTAATGCTTCAAATTAACGTATACTAACCTCTAGCGTTTTAATATAATAACATAATTTATGTCTTAATACAGAATTAAATTTTTGTACTTGCCTGTCATGTTTCAGGCAGCAGGAAGGGTCAAGGAACAGGTGTGGGTGCTGGGGAGCACTGCGCTTGCAGCTCTCCCTTTGGTCACAGGTTACGGATGCCTTGAACTTGCTATTGCTGGCTGAAGTTGTATCAGGGTACAAGTCTTGTTCCCCAAGACTCCAAACAGAGTTCTAGTGCCTGAAGTGAAAAATAAAGCAACAAACAGCAACTTTCTGAATGTTGGAACTAACTCCTTTGACTCATTTGGAAAAGGGTCAGAACAGAAACAGCTGTGTGCTGCAGTGCTCAGGGAAGGGAGCACAGCAATTGAGCCCGTTTTCCTCCCCCTAAGTCCAAGCCTAGCTTCTGTGGTTTTGTGCAACTGGAGGAAAGAATTGCCATGATTACATTCTTCATGTGTCTGCTGTAAAATAAGCCCTTTAATAACCAAGGGGATAAAGATCAGAAAAGGTGATCTGATCCTTTTACACATCTGTAGCCATTGGGAGCAGTGGTTTTTCAGAGTCTTCTTCAGCGAATGCTTGGGATAGCCTTGTGGTGAAGTATGTGCAACAGGTGGGAAGAACTGGGGAGACAAAAAACACTGTATTGTATGGAATCTGCACACTTGCATTTGCAGGCCAACATCTCTCTCATCCAAACTCTGCTAAAGTTGAACAGGGTAAAGACAGGTTATCTTCCTTCCATTTTGAAAGAGTCACCCCATGCATCAGCAAAATCAAAGCTTGAAGATATTTGACTGAGATCGTGTCAAAATAAATAAATAAATAAATAAATAAAACTTAATCTTATGCTGTATATTCAGGCCTATGTTTAACTAAAAACATGCCGAGAAGTACCTGTGTCCCTGCCACACAGTATTCAAAAGGCATACTACTTTCCCTTACTTTCCGTGCCATAAATATGCTCCTATGCAAGCTGAGTGCTGCAGCATCCCATCTGCTTTTGGGACCGATGCTTGCAGGCCATTATGTGCCCACTGGATCACTGCATGCTTTTGGGGGCTCTAAAGCAAGAGACTTTAACTCTACCTGATCACTTGCTGCATAGGCAAGTACTGTCATATCGTCCCCATTCCCCCCGGCCCTTCCCCCCCAGTCACCCACTCTGCAGCTCGGTTTTTGCAGGGGAGAGCTGCTCTTGTGGCCTCCAAAAGCTTGCTGCATCTCCAGGGGATGGGGGCTGGTGCCCTTCACAGGGCAGTAACTTTAAAACTAACATATGTTGCTTTGCACTTGCTGCAATTATTTAGAAACCTCTGTGTCAAATGGCCCACGTTAAGCCAAAGAGCATATTACTAGGGGTGTGCTAACCACACGAGTGCGCTAACCCAAAGCTGACAGCCTGACCCAGCACCGTGCTTTAAGAGGGCAGGGCCGTAGCATTGGGGATGGAATTCTGCTCTAATTAGGCCATTACCTAACCTTCAAAGCTGTATTTTCTTCCTCCTCTGCATGCAACGCGGGAGGAAAGGCTGCTGGAGAAGACAGGAAGAGCCCTATCTGATCCTTATCGGGAGCGGACGAAAGCCATGCGTTGCTTTTTCCTTTTGACGTGTGCAATTAGCTTGGCTCGTGTGGAAGAAACATGTCAAGGTAAATGGGCGCCTCTGTCCCTCCCCCGCAGCTCCCTGGCGAGGCCGTGGTTTGGCCCTCGTGCGCGGGGCCCTTTTATCGCCTGCTGACAGCCGTGCCCCTCGTAAAGCCGGCCGTGCGCCCTGGCTGTGCCCCGTCCTGGGGTCCCACTGCCAGGCTGTGCATCCAGTCTTACAGCCTGAGCGTGCGCCTCATAAACTTCAGCACAAACCCACGTCTTTCAGCCTCTCCTTGCCTGGTGCTTTGTGCCCCCCGTCCAAAGAAGCCTTTCTGTTTTCATGGGGAGAGGGCGATCTTTCTGTCCGTGGCAGACAGCTGTGGCCCTTCCGAGCAGTGGAGGCCGCACGCTGCCTCTGGCCACAGGCTCACACTGCTGCGTTGAGCCCGTGAGGGGACGGAGGTCGGACACCATGTTGGAACGGGAGGAGTACTTGGGGCTAAAGGTAATGGGAACAGCAGTGGATCTCTGTGGTTAAAAAAACGTACTTAGTTTTGTTTTAAAAAGGGAGAAATGGTGGCAGGGTAAAATCCTGCAGCTTCCCTGAGGGCACACTGGCAGTTTCCGCAGTTGACCTAACCAGGGGGTGACCCGGCCAACAACACCCGCGGTGCCGACGGCGGCCCCGGGTATGTGGCCGCTGCGCCAGGCCAGGCCCCCGGCCACCCTGAGGGCCAAAACTGTCACCAAAGGGCGACAGAAACGGGCCCGGGGGGGGGAACCCAGCGGCGGCGCGGCGCTAGGTGGCGCACAAGGCCCGGCTCGGCCCGGCCCGGCCCGGCCCGGCGCTACCCGCTCCCCCTGGCCGCAGCGCCGCGGCCCGAGGCGGGCAGGACAGCCCTCGTCGGCCCACACCGGGGTGGGTTCTTTGGGGGGTGGGCACGACACGACGGCAAGAAAAAAAAAAAAAAAAAAAAAAAAAAAAACGGCGTTATTTTCTTGTTTCCGGGTTTCTGCCTTACTCGAAGCAAAACCTTCTGGTGGCTTTCTGTGGCTAATTTTAGCGCTAAAGTGAGCCTAATTGCCTTGCTATAATGAAGGGCCGCTTGAAGTTAAATAATGACCCTTGCATTGTATTTATATGAATGAAGAATTAACCTTAAAAGGTTGCCCTTCTCGGAAAATGGATTGCACACTTGGTTCTCTCTATTGATTAGTTTAGGTATTTAAAGTGCTGCATTTTATCTCACTAGCCGCATGGTAAATTTGTCATGATGATACTTAGAGGAGCAAATTGACATTGTTTATTTTCCCAAAGCTTTTTGGCATATTTCTTGGCTTCTTACTGCACCTTTGAGCTATATAGTGTTGGACGGAGGAGCAGTGATAACCCTTCTGCTTAAATAAGCATGAGAGTATAACATCTCTGTTCAGCCAAGACACCAAAGAAAGGGATGCAGCAGCGCGAAATGTGTTGCATTGTAGCTGACAGAGGGAGGTGAGCAATCCTGAATAGGTTTTTGAGAGGAGTGGAGTCTCCCCATATTGAAAGAATGATGAGAGGTTTGTCAAAATTTCTGTTCAAGAGCTGGAGTTCATTTCTCCTTGGAGCTGCCAAATAGCGGGAGCCCTCCTCATAATTGCAAAGTACTTCAAGACCGGGTACTGTTAGGGGTTTTGAATGTGACATGTGCAGCTAAGCAAAGAGAGACGGGACACATGCGTGTGTTGCTTTACTGCAGATTTCTGAGGAAATAATGGGATGATGTCGTTTTGAAGTTAAATACAGGCATCTGTTTTTCCTGCTGAAGTTTCTAAACCTTTTTAAATTGTCCCCCAAACATACTGGGGGAATGGGGGGAATTTTGTGTCCTGATGCTACCAAGAGCATGAAGTCACTCCGTGTACATTGCTGCGGGACGCAGCGCTCTCTCTGGCTGTGCTCCCGAGGTGGCTGCTTTGCCCTGGATCTCCCCCTCCCCGGGGGCCCTGGGGATCACTGTGGGTACGGGTGCCCCGTGTCGGGGAGCAGGAGGTTTGCGGGCACCTGCCGCAGCTGAGCCCCAGCAGCATCCCCACTCCCCACGCCGGGGCCCAGCCACCCCGATGGGCTGCGCGTGCGAGGGGCACGAGGCTCCACCAAGGCGGCTGTTTCCACAGCTGGCAGCCTCTAATGTGCTGCTTCGGCTCCCCTCTCTGGTTTCTCAAGTTTGCAGATCTGTTTTTGGTCTCTGAACAAGCGACTGCCACCCCTTTCCTAACCTGATATCCTGCTCAGCGGTGGGAATATGCATGCTGCTTAAATCCCCAAACAAAATGGAAATGGAAAGGCTTCGGTTTAGTTGAAAAGAACAGCGAATTCTGCTCGCAATCTGTAATGCAATTAGCGTTATTTGACTTGGCAGCCTTCAGAGGGCCTGCGTGGGCCGCAGGCTGCGAGGGCCTGGAGTCAGCCTCTGTCTAGGAAGCAGGACTTGGGAGGAACTCATGGTAATTTTTACATATGAAGCCTCTCCGTGTTTTTCTCCCCCAGCTCCTCTTCCCTCCACCCGCAGCGTTTGGAGGCTGCAGCCGAGGCTCCAGCCCCTGCCTGCCTGCGCACCAGGGGTGTTGCCCCGCTGCCTGTCACAACAAAAATAATCCCGGGTTAGAACCCACGGAGCCATCTGTGTTTCTGAAGCTAAATTATTTATTGTAAGGGAAATAGCATTCGGTTGGTGTATCTGGCCTGCTAATTGCTTTAACTGGCTGAAAAGATTTCGGTCTGTTCTTGAACTGTTTGTGCAAACTTACCAGAATAGCTTCACTTTCAGATCCTGCCCTGTCCACAGCCAGAACGTATAAACAAGTCTTTTTGTAGGAAAAGCAGCACAAAGTTTTGAATTATGCTAGCAGAGGTTATGAGAGACAGGAAGTTATGGGCAAATTGATTTCACCACTGGGAAACCAGGGATTTTTTTTCCCCCAAGTAATGACTGTAAAGCATGCTAATGCTATTCAACATTAGTGCATTAAAGTGTGGCCTTATTAATTCAAGACATAAAGGCAACAAAATAAGCTGTTAAATTTAAAATATAATACATATATAATGAGAAAAAATGTGTGAAAGCTTTATTCAAATGAAAATGCAGAATTGTTAGAGCTAGTGAAGTATCTTTTGTGCTGAGTTATGAGCATATGTAATAGATTTAATTATTAATTTCTCCATTGTTCTATGCACACAGACAGGGTTCAAGGCACAGTCATTCTCTGGCTTTCATAGATCTAATTTGTATAATTATTGCCTGAATAAAGAATTGCTCCGATTCCTAGCTCACTTCTGTCCTCTCCTAAGCACTACCTCGTTGCTGCTCTCCAAAAGGAGAGCACCTGCCAGTTCTTCAGGAATCAGCTGATCACTTCCAGTGATGAGGCACGCTCCTGGTGACGTTCCTTTTCAAGCCTTTTTGTCTAAATGAATTATTGTGCATCCTTTTTAATTTTATTGAACAAATTACATTTGTCAAGGTCTAGCTTTGTAAATAAATAGCTAGAGACACATGGATGCATATTGCTGCTGTTCAAGGTCTCTTGTTCTATTTATGGAAGCCAGATGAATGTGAAACAAAAGAGAAACTTTTCCCTAAAAGCAATTATCTTTCTGCATTCCCATCAGTATAATTATATTGCAGGGAATTTTAAGAAGTCATACAAGTAGAATTGAATACTTAAAATCATGGCTGCATCATTATGCAAAAGCTGAGCAGAGCATCTTGCCTCATGCTAAGAAAACACACCGTGACTGGCTGCTCTCCTCCACCTTTACACCTGCAATGTGTGTGTATTTGTCACCAAATAAGAGCCCGAGATCCTAGAGCATTCTATGCAAATGAAAATGTTCATGGGAATAAGTACCGAATTCCTCTCAATTTTTAAGTCCTACTACTAGTGGGTTGAAGTCTTTTATCACTCAGGCATTTACAAAGTTGAGGCCCTGTTCTGTGAGTATCCTTAATCATGACAGTTTTATTTGACTTTGTAGAAACACTGTGTTATTAAAACAGGGCATCTTCTTTGTTTATGAGAAGGCCTTTCTAGGTCCTAAAAGGAATGACATTAGAACACATGTTAAGATCCGGTCTGCATCTGTAAAGGAATATGGTAAAATCATTATGTTGGCCAGTAACACTTTGAGGAAAACTGTTAGGACCTTTTAGGAAGCTGCAGTACCTGCATGGTTTGTAAAAAGTCACATCGGTCGGGGGGGGAAGTAGAAATAGTTTGCCAAGAGAGTGATTTTATTGTTTTATTTTATTTTATTTTATTTTGTTCCATTGTCCCATCAAATTTGGTGAGCCTTTGTTGAAAGTATGGTTTTCTTTCCCCTTCTACTCCCTGGGGAGATGCTGTCAGACTACCAGAATAAAAGCTGTGGAGATGTATAGATGTGTTTGCACTGCAGTCAGAGCAGAAGCAGCTGCAGGTGCACTGCTCGGAGAAGGAGCAGGCCAGCTCGGCTGAAAGCCTTCTTCCAAAGCAAAGGAGGCAGAGGTCCTGCAGCAGGGCCTCAGCTGCTGCTCCACCGCCGTGTGTCTGAGCACAGGGGTGCTGGGAAAAGTGACAATGTGGCCATACCATTGCACAACACTTGTGTAAGGAAGCCAAATAATAGTGGCACAGGACAAGTGTGTGATGTTTCCAAATTTGAATTTGTAGCCTATGTTTAGGTGTATATTTGTATTTAATATGAGAAGCTGACAGATCTCTTCTTTCCAGCTAGATCTTTCCTTTCTCCTCCCACCCCTATGGCATCCAGCATTGCCTTTTACCTTTGCTGTTCTGCCTTTTTCCCTCTCCTAGCCTTCCTTGGGTTAAGCAGGACCATGTAACTTAAACATTTGAAACCCAGCTATGGAGAAATGAGGTATTCAGCCCAACCTTGGCACGCGGCTTTGGCAAGGCAGGAAACTTTCCTAAGTCCTCGTGCTGCAGTGGGCGCCTGCACAGAGCTGTGTGCTGAGCTGTGCCCGTCCCACGAGGGACCAGCTCCGTGCTGCACACCGACATCAGCGGCAGCCCAGTGTTTTCTTTTCTGTGAAAGCCATTTTGACTGCCATGTGTTTGCATTTATTGCCTTTCCGGCTCCGTACATGACTCATCCGCAGCAGGATGGAGGAGTGAGGACAGAGCTGGACTGCCAGAGAGCTCCTTTCCCCACTTCCCAGCCCTGCTTTGGGCAGCTCTCTGCAAGGCATTCCCATGGCAAGCAGACATTTGCCAGGCTACAAGAGTTAACCCCCCAGGCACCCATCAGCCAAGCTTGGCATCTCTTTGCAGAGCAGGCACACGAGGGCTGTCCCCTTCCAGCACCTTGATACCAGAGACCACATCTCCTCTCCCTCTGTAAAGCGACGGAGGCTGCAGGAAACCTTTATTCATTCTAGCTTTGAACCCTGCTGTTCCCTACATGTTGCTCTCAAAATGTACAGCCACAGGTCTGGTGCTCCTCGGTTTTAGTTAAATCCAAACCTAACCTTTTCTTCTTTCTCCAGAAGCCCCACTGGTGCCAGCTTTTTCTTGCATTCAGCCACAGGCAGGGGTTGTAGAAGTGGTTTCCTCTTCTTCCCTCTGGGATCCTGTGCCAGGGCAGAAGGTTTACATCCATCTGATGAGGGTCCTCCTTGGGAAGGACTGTTACTTCTTTGGGATTTATGTCTGAACCATAATGGTATTTTTAAGGGGCTTTTGTTTTTAGTAAATAACTCTCTAATAATCTGCAAATCTGGTACCAATCAGAATATGATGCGTATCCTCAGCCAGTTTCAGTGGGGCTTATTTCTATTACATCTGGCAGTATGTCCAATGGGGGAGAAAAAGCCTCAACCAGAATTAGCTGCACTGAAATCAGCTGAATTTTGGATGTGTTCAGCCTTTTTGGCCAGACTCATTCCGGTTCATGAGAAGTAATTATCTCTTGAGCATCACATTAATATTAAAGATCCATAGGCATTAGCGTTTAGGCAATATACCTTCTTCCCAGCTCCAAAAAAAGATGTGGGATAATTGATCTGAACACGCTCCAAATGTGCATATGTCTTTATTTATGAATTCCAATGTGGATTGTTTGGGAGGAAAAGGAAGAATAAGGAAAAGCAGGCAACAAAGTTGAGACCTCTCATCTCCCTGGCTGTTTCTGTTAGGAATAGTTATAATCCCTTTAAAATGAGTTGTGAAAGCTAACAGCATGTTAATAGCATGTGTTAGAGACACCAAATCCCTGTAGCTGGTATTTCTGATTTATGCCTTTCCCTCTTTCTTAGATCAGGGAAGTCCTGCTAGTTGGAGCGCTGGCCGCCGCATGCAGGCAGGATGGTGGCTCTAGAGCCCAGTCTGGGCACCCCGATGGTTCCTCTTCCTATGGTCGGTGTGAAATTACATCCCAGCTTCTGCCTGATGAAGGAGAATTTGGCCTTGGAGAACCCAGAGCACTGTCTTCTGCGGGGTGTCCATCTGCTAGCCACAGGGGTGCTGGGCTGAGCCATCCCAGATGTGGAGGTGATGATGGCTGTGCTGGGATGTGGTGGTGGCACTCATAGGACACGGCAGTCTTGGTGGTTTGGGTACCACTCACAGCCGAAGCATGGTGGGACCCCCAAAGGCAGCAGTGCTGCAGTCTGAGAGCAGGGATGGAGCTGCTGGGCATCCCCGCACTGCCGTGCTTCCCATCACAGCTGGGGCACGTCTGCCCTCAGGTGTGCTCGTGGCACAGGGATGGGTTTGCATCGCTCGACCTTCCACCGGCAGAAAGTTGCTCCATACTAGCCAGCAGTGTCATCACATGAAATGGTAGGGGAACTTTTTCCTTACTAAATTTTGTATGGTGTTCAGCTTCACTCAGTAGGGAAAACAAGCCTGTAAAAGTGCCGCCAGCTTGATTCAAATCCTGTGTGTGCACCCGCCTCGTCTCCACGCCCTCCCGAGGGGTGTCGGGCACGGCCCCTTTGCCCGAGCAGCCACGGACTGGCCCAATTTCCTGCAGAGTGCAGCAAAGGCCGTGGATATCAACTTCAAAGGTAAACAATTACCTTTTATTATCACACATGGCTTTAGCTCTACCCGTTTCAAATAGCACATAATCACAAGTCTGTGATAACATTTACTCCTGATGAGAGAAAATTTACCAAGTACTAAATTGCTGCTGAGATGACGGGAACATGAGCCAGGCAGGAATTAACTCTGATGATGAGTCAGCAGACGTTAATGTCTTGCACCATGCTGGATACATCTGCCGAGCCGTCCACTGTTGAATCATCTTAAATATTTCTGTGTTATTACCCCTCCAGGAAAAAGCATCGGAGAACTTTTGTGTGTCTGTGTTTATATATGCATAAGCTATTTTAAAATAAATATATGCAGGCATATAACAAGTGTATGCATTTAGGTATGTAGGTAATTTTCAGCTACGGGAAGGATGAGCAACCAGCACCTATTTAAAGTAAAACATGCGTGGAAATGCTAATAGCAATTGCCTACATTTGGTACTTGGAAAGTGATAGCTTTGCTCAGCTGTGGCTCTGATGAGCCTGGGAGGGTGACCTCGTGTCCACGCCGCACACCCTGGACCTCCACACAGCCTGGCCTGGCCTCAAAGTAAGAGCTGCAGGTTCACTCAGGACTCCTCATCCCCGTGTTTTGGAAATTAATCCCTCCAGAACTTACACAGCAGCTGCAGAGCCCAGTGTTCAAGTATACCATCTCTTTGACTTTTTCCCTTTTTTCTCATATGCCCAGAATGTCAAAATGTAGCTGGATGAATGTAGTTTCTAGACACAAGCAAAAGCATCAGATGAATTCAGTGGAGAGGGGCAAATGACTTAAAAGAGATCATTTTTCATAAGGGCCATGCAATTGTGCCATCATATGCTGTCCTTGTTCTGCAGTCTATCTTCAGCAGATGCCAGATACTGGCATATAACAGGGGATGCAGCAGGACTTTACTCTGGACAATGTAACCATCACACAAAGGAAGAAGTAGAGCTTTATTTAGTAAATTCTTTGTTGTATTCTGCTTATCTCACCATGGCTAAGCAGATCAGGTTGTTCTAAAATGATTATCTATTCTGGCCTTAAAATGTATACAGAGTTGACCAATTGTAAGCATGTAAGACCTGCAGTAATTTGGTGCACATCTTGCAAAACTGCTTTTTTTTTTTTTTTTTTTTTTTTTTTAGAAACTCCAACTTTCTGAGGTCCGGAGGTCAAAAGTTAACTCTAGTGAGAAATGTGAGAGTTGTCTGTGTTTGCCAAAAGATTTGTTGTTTCAAGCATTCTGCAGTCTGAGTCTCACCACTCCGTCTTGCATTTTTAAGGTTTTCCCACCCCCATAAGTTCCATATGCAAGTTTAAAAAAACAAAACAAAAACAAAACAAAACAAATAAAAACAACCAATGTTTGAGAAAGCAGATCAAGGGCAGGGCTTGGCTGTTGCAGATGGAGGTGGGAAGCCCAAGCTGATAGTGGAGCTGCTGCCCCCAGGTGCAGCATGGGGTTGTGGTGAGATGGTACAGCCTCATGGTGCCCATCATCACTCTCCTTTTGCTCTCCTTCTCACTACCGCTGATCCCAGGTTTAGCCTCCAGTCAGGGTGAGCCCATGGCTGCCTCCTTGTCCCGGGGTGGGCACAGCTGCCTGCTGCTCATGTCCCCGCTAAGGACCTCAGGGCTGGTTTCAGTATTAGATGCTTGGAATAGCTCAAAGGAAATGATGTGAACATCCCCCGAACAGTGAATTTACACTCCAACACTGCATTTTCCAAAAATTAGTGCTTGTAACTCATCCTGAGGTACCCTGAAATAACAACTTAGTATTTAATGAATGTTAAGGGGGAATTAAAGTAAGCTAAATGGTAGCTTGGTTTCAGGCTTCTTAGTAGTTGCTGCACAAAAGCAAGGCAGTGTTTTTAGACCAAACAAGAAATTCATCCTTTGAGGACTGGTTTACAGTCCTCCAAAATTTTCCGTGGGGTTAATAACCAAGTGAAATGTCCTGGTGGGAATGATGACGTTCCCATTGCTGCCCAACCCTTAGCACAGTGTGACAGGAAGTTCTGAGTCAGTTGCAGAAGTTTTCCTCCACAGTGGAAGACGATGCATCTCCAAATCTATCTGAAAATCTTTCTCCCATTTTCCTTTGCATCACGAGCTTCTCGGGCACAGTGTATTAACTCTTCTTGAAGCACAAAATTAAGAATACAAGTGCCAGAACATTTTTGTCAATGGTTTCCAAAAAACTATGGAATTTCCTGCCCAGCTACATCAGATCAGCCAACAACTTTGTAATTGCTAAAAACAGCCTGTTGATTTTCCTCCCAAGTGTTTCAGCTGGCCTGGCTTAGCTTTCTCTTTTCCACTGTCTTGAGATGTTTCTCTCATTGTGCACTGCGCTGTATTTTTATGGTCAACATATCCTATAGCAAACAATTTCAGGCTGATGGCGGAAGGGAGATTGGATTCAGGTTGGAGATTTGAGCCTGGGACAGGGAGCCAGGAACGCCTCAGTTCCTGGACCAGATCTGCCACTAAATCAGGAATCCACATAAAGCAAAGCCACATGATGAGCGGCTGCAGGATGATTTGATTTTCTGTGCAGAGGAGAAAGCGAGCACTTGAACGCGGTTCTTGCCTTGGCGTGCCCGCTGCAACCGGAGCCGCCGTTACAGGTGGGCCGCGGGCTGGGGCAGGCTCGCGGGCAGGAGGCCGCTGTCTGAGCGGGGACCGCGGTGCTCACCGGGCGGCGCTCGGGCTGACGTCTCGGAGGTAAACGCAAATAAATTAGTTAAGTGCGTCTGTATGAAATTTTCCTGTTGAAAAATTCATTCTATAAAAACATTTATACCGTATTCTTTATTGTCAGCTAATCCTGCCCAAACTCATTAAATAGCAGTGTGTGGGTTACTCGCTGTCAGTGAAATTATCAAAGGCATTTTTTAGCTGGTGCACCGGGAAAGCATGTGCTTCAATGCCAACTAAAACAATAACGAGGAAATGTTATGATCAGACTTGACCAAATGACCTTTCCCATTTTAGATTAGTTCTTAATTTCAGCACAAGGGTCATCCTGTGAGAATACTCACAATAAGTCACTGCTCACCTCTCACATGAAAAAGAAGTGACTTATTAGAAATCTCACTGTACTCATTGCACTTAATGAGATGTGGAAAGCTTTGTAATTTGATTTGCTGGACCATATGCTGTAAAGGGATACTGCTGATTTCATTCCTCCACATTTAATTTAAGCAGTATGCAATGGCTTCTTCGTATGGCTACTTATATAATAAAAATTAACTTGAAGTATAAAAAAAATACACCATTGTGGAGTTTATTACTCTGTGGTTGGGTTTCAAGTGTTTTTCATTGAAACATCTGTAAGTAATGTGTAGGTCTAATTTTAAATCCTGGCAAATATTTTCCATTTAACATTTGGTTTTACTGACAGGATTGGAGTGGTGGTTTTCAGAGCTTGTCAGTAACAGATACGCATTTTCAAAGATAAACTTTTTTTAATTGAAGATAACTGTAATTCAATGCTTGCTTATCCAATCCGTCCAGTGTTTTAGTGGCTGCCAGCAGCAGTGCAGACGATCGTCCCCTCTGCGTGCAGACCCCTGCAGCAGCCGGCACCCTTTCCCCCATGGCTGCCAGGGCTCTCTGTCACCGGTAGACCTGGGCCCAGGGAGTGATGGCAGGGCGAGTAGAAGCATATCTCCTGGGGGATGTCCCATTTGGATGTTTTGTATGGGACATTCGACTCCAGAGGGTGGATGTGGGCTCAGTAAAGGGTGGAGTTTGGCAGGGCCTGAACCTCAGTGGCTCACCATCAAGACTGTATTTCAGGTTATTTGATTTTCAGCTGCAGACAAAATGAAACAGCTTGAGCAGGCGGGCTGGCCCGTGCAGCCTGTAAAAGCGGAGACCAGGCTGGCTTGTTGGTGCACGCTGTGCTGCCCTGCACGGCCTTCTGGCGGTAGTGCCTCACGTGAGAGCCCCAGCCAGGGCTGGCAGGCGGGGTGGACATACCCAGTGTGAAAGAGCGGAGGGCCTGTTTGGAAACCAAACATCGAGACTGTTTCCGAAAGAAAGTCTTGGAAGGCTAGAAATGCCAGACGCTTATTGGTTTCACCCTGAAAGAAATACCACAACGTTTTTTGCAGTTATGTCTGAGGTGTCCATGGGCTCTAAGCACAAGGGCTGCACGTGTTTTAACTGAACCTGTTGGTTAAATCTGAGACTGGAAAAAGAAATGTTTTTCAGAAAAGTGTGGTGGAGCGTGACAAGAGAGCTGGGAGGGCTGTGGCCATGCGGTAGCAGGGAGTCAGCAGATAGACTAACATGGCTGTGCTGTGAGGCAGGCGCAGTGCTGGCTGTGCTCCTCTCCTGCCCTGCGAGCTCTGCTGTTCTCTCAACATGATTTTGAAAACAAGCTGGATTCTGCTTTCACTAAGAAATAATAATAGTGAATTATTTCCCTTCAACCACTGTTGTCATCTTGTTGAACCCTGAACTGCAGCAGCAGGGAATTAGGTCTGGGTGCAGACGGATTAGCTGCTGTGAGGGGCTTTGGTAGGCAGAGGCCTGAGTTACGCCGGCACAGAGGGCTCTGTCTTTGTTACCAAAGATGTCACATTTCTTTTTAATTCGGAAACTCTTTAATGCCTGGTTACTGGACGTGGTTTTGGTTCAGCTCCTGTACCTAAGTCAAGGGCCTGAGAAACATCTTTGTGGGTTTGCAGTTTGTGTCCGCCTTGGTGGTGACTGCCAGGGCCCTTCATGCATGGATCTACAGATTAAAAAAATAACAGCAAAATGAGGTTTCAATTTTAACGTGTCACTGTTTTCTTTCATCAGAAGTTTCAAAATGCTTCTGAGGAGGTTGGTGATAGTCATAATCTCAACTGCCGTGATTTCTCATAAACACTGAGAGAAACTACAGCTTTACTGAATATAGCGTCTGTTTTAAATGGCTGGTGGTTCACTTGTTTTTAATATGAGTACAAGCACAGAGGCAAGTAAAATCTAATGAAAGTGCTTAGAAGATTTTGTTTTGATACCCCACAGCAGCCCTGGTTTCTACTAAAGGGGTAAAAGATTTCTTTATAGCCAGGCCTGCAGAAGCCAGAAATTTAATCTTTCTATACAACTTATTTTATTGCATTTTTAATTTTCTCTTGCATTATCCTGACCCTTTTCTATAGCTTTTGACGCCTGGTGCTTAATTACTTATCATTAGCAATGTACATGGGGGCCTTCCTGCATATTTATAAATGTGATCATTAGTACATGGGAAGACAAAGACTTCTTTAAGACCGTCATTAGTTATTCTGTTTTCATAGAAATGTTCATTACAGAAACTACCCACCTGGTTAAATAATTATAATTAAGAATTGGTTATCTCCTTTGCATTTTTAACTTGATCTTCAGGATGTGTGTACATAGCTAAAGAAGCCTTGTTTGGCCATCATGCTATCCTTTATTTTCAATTTGAATTGTCAAGCAGGTTTAAATGCTGAGTTTTGAAACTGTATACCCTAAGAATGATTTATGGAAAGATAGGCTATTAAAAAAAAAGGGGAGGGGAGGGGGGAAAGAAAGAAATCAACCCAGCAATTATCTCTGAATTCATTAACTGCGCACTGGTGGCGAGAGGTTATATAAGCCATTTACTATAATGCATGGTATGGAGTTAAAACAAAATGTCACTAGAGCCTGATTTCCCTGTCCCATCTGCGTTACTCTCTGCAGACACCCAGCCTGCTGGGGTACACTTACAGAAAATATCATTTCAATTTTTTGATAGGGTATTACTTAGAAATGGTGATGATAAGTGCGATCATGTCAGTAATCCTGCTCCTGGCCGTCACGGGGAGCTGGTGGGAAACCTGTCCGAAAGCGGCATGCACACGCGTGTCTGCTGTGAAGCTGCGGGGAAGGGAGAGCATCGGCACGGGGAGGGCTCACCTCTCCTGAACAGCAATGATAGAAGAGCTTGTCGGTGGCATAAATATCATCTGTAAACAATTAAGGAGCTACTGCTCATTCAGGGCAGTTTTGAGAAGCAAAGGAAGTCTGCAATCAGTTATATCTCCAATTACCATAAAAATATATTAGCCATTCATTCATTTATTAATGATTCATCAGTTAACCACACATAATGAGCAAATAATTAGCAATGCTGTACGGTTGCCAAAATTGAAGAAGTGTTGGCATTTTAAAGATGAAAGGTTGCATTTATGTAAAAAGTCGTGTGGTGATAAAGTTAATACAGAAGATAATTATAAAAGTGGCTGTCCTATTTTAGAGGCTGAGGTCCTGCAAAACTTGCCTAATTGAACTGAAATTAATATTCTTCAAAAGCATGCATGTTATAGCATACTAGCTGCTGAATTTACTCGGAGATCTCCCTTCAGTAAGGTACGTCGCACAATACAAGTTAATAAAATGCCAGACAGCAAGACTGCCTTCTTTGTTTGCTCGGTTCAGGGCCTTGTGGAAAACAATAAATTGCATTCATGTCAGCCGAGGCCCATCCCTTTGCTAATTACCGTTTGGTGCTGAAATGACTTCTGTGAAATTGGGAGCATGAAGAAACACACAACCGTACAAGGGAGGCTTTTCAGACTACAGCAGTAAATGCGAGATAGGCCTTAGGCGCACAGATGTTAAAACAGTGAATTCCCCTACAGATTACACTAAAGGAAACCCTGTCAGGGTAAGTCAAATCTGGGGTCTGTGGTCAAAATCTAATTAATGTTCCTGTACTTAAAAAGAATATGAATGCCTGGAGGTGAGGAAGAATATATAAGAAACTCGCTTGTTTGTGAAATTACTTGTGTGAATGGCAAGCACCACCGAATCCATGCTTACAAGGTAACACCTGTAGCCGAGCTGCTTACACCACTTAACACAGCACCTTGGGGCACAAGGCTCGACCCCTTTGTAGGTCCTGCATGAAAGCAGCCATTAGCACCTGGGCTGTGTCCCCGGTGGACACTCATTGGCATCACTAAACTCTCCCTCTTCGTTTGGCACAGCTGAGCAGTGTCGAGGTCTCTGCCTGGGAAGTACTCGTAGCTGAAGACATATGAGAGGGCCAGCTTCCCTCTGTACAAAAAATCAGGCTGCTCTGCGTAGGTTGGGCTTGAGGACACTGCTGGGGCTCTTACAGAGCTTTCACAGCTGCACTGTGCATGGCCTGTGCAATAGCAGAGGAAATGAATTTATAATGCAACAATCTCTTCATTTTCACAAGCACAAAAATTCCCCTAAATACTTAAAATAACACTCAGAGTGGGACAGACCTTAAATTTTGAATAAATGAAACCCTGCTCCAGTGTGTTGCTGAAACAAGCTTGTTATTAAAGAAATAAATTTGAAACAGCAAGTGGTTGGAGAATTTTTGATTTAATTATTTAAATCTACTTAAGATAACTCTCTAGCAATGTGTTTGGGTTTCCTGTTGAGAGCATGTTTTCCAGGAAAGGTATCCCACCCAGTGCCTTGGAAATATTAACCTCCTTATGCAACAGTGGTCTAAGCAGTAGAGACAAATAATTATTATTATAATCAGGCAAAGTATTGTATGGCAACTTGGTGATATTTATTTCCTTGACATGTTTTGCCATGAAAACTGCACAGATCTGTTGGGGGCATTGGAAAGACTGCCGTTCTCCTTGGCTAGTGTAATGCTGCTCCAAATGCTCTTTAGGTAAGAGAGATAAGTTCCCTCAGCAAACTGCAGAACCAACCACAGCCGACAGTACCTGAACTAGTAGGTTTGAAACTGTGGACACTTGACTTGAGATATTATATATGGTCATTAAACAGATAAGTGTTGGCTATTGGATTTTGTTCATTGCTGGTTGTACATTGGCACGCATGAAGAATCACACTTGTAGGTGTTCTTTGTGGTGGAAATCTACCATATCATCTTCAGGATGTAAAGTTGTTCCTAGCATGGCACAGATCCAGAAGGCAATAAATCTGCCTTTTCTTTTGCAGGGCCATTAACAGGAGCTTGCTGGATCTTAGCTCCGTGTCTACGGTGAGAATGAGAGGCGTGTATTCAAGATGCCTCTGTTCTGCACAAAACCCAAGAGAAGGACAAGAAGCAAGGAGGTACGTACCCTGTCCCCAGCCACAATTCAGGCATGGGGGAAGGTGTACCCACAGCTGCCATGGTGTAGTCAACTTCTTCAACAGCCAGGAGTGAGCAGGGGAGAAAACTTGGGTGCTGAGTCATGTTTCCTTCCCGTGGGCTCATGCTGGGACAGACAGACGTGACTGCACTGTGCCAGCTTGACTTGGCTCCTGTGGGGCAAGCACGCTGTATGTGTGCTGCGCTGTGAAGAATAGGGATGGTATTTTTGTATTTTAATATCCTCACAAGTGAGTTCAGCACTGGGTTCTCTAAAATTCACAACATGTGCAAAGATGGTGTTTGACCAAAACCAAAAGAGCTGCCTGGTTTTCCTCAATCAAGCATGCCCACTGGTTTACCATATGATTATTAATAATGTTTCCTTTCATAAGAATTTTTATATTTTCATAAAAAGACATTCCTATAGATATTTTTTTCTTAAGCCTATGCTTATGAGTTACATGAGGCAAATGCTGATTTAAAGGTTAGTTCTTGCTTAAGAGAAATGTTTCAGTCCACCAAAAGGGGTTGATTAGTGTCCCCTAGATGAACCATTTTTTCCCTCTGTTGCTTTGACCCATTGATTTAATTAAGGTCTAATAAAGAGAGGGCTGAAAGATTGTTAAGAATCTTTTCTTTTTTTCTTTTTTCTTTTTTTTCTTTTTTTTTTTCCACGGATCTGACCTATTCTGGTCTGTCAGTGCATTTTTGACTTGTACATGCCCTCTTTAATATGTGAGCACACTGACACAGAGCTTGTCTTCCTTAGAGCCACTTGTTTTTTTTCCTCAATGGCAGGCCAGATTTAGTTTTGGTTTTAACCAAAACAAATGCTTTTCTGGAGACCTTTTATTTTAGTTAAAATAAGTAATGATAAAATAACCAAAGCAAGTCACAGTATCAAAAAGAAAGACCTTAGAAAGCTTAGTGGTGACCCTTTCTTTTTCTGCTTCCTTTCCCATCCTCCTCTTGCCAGCAGAGAAAGAGGAAAAGAAATGAAAACTCTGGTTTTGCTTTCCAATTAAGTAACAAGAATGAATGGAAGTTTATGAAACATGGAAGTTTTTTTCATTAAAAATGCTTGCTATTTTTCAACTGATCCTATTCGTTGTAAGTTTGTGTCTTATTAGGTCAGTGTTAATGCTCAAAAAATTCTCCTCACTACTTGTCATATTGTCAGCCTCCCCTTTTCCTTTCCCTTTTCCCACCAGCTCTACAATTTGCTGCTTTAGGGTGAGAAGAGCTTTTTTTCAGCATGCTAATTTTCCCACTGAGCAGGCTTATCTGTATCTAGTAGAAGGGATATTACCACCAATGTGGTGGTAATTCTGCTCTTGCAGGAGGAGAGGTCTCCAGCACCAGTGCTCCTTGTGCTTTCTGGACACACCAGGACCGCACTGATGTTCTTCAAAAGAATAAAAATGAAAAAAGCCCAAGCTGCAACTTCAAGAAATGGCTCTGACGTGCTCCTTGTGGCTTGAAAGAACAGCATTGCTATCAAGAGTGGCAGTTTGTGGCTGTGAACCTTCCTAGACGGCTCTTGGCTCAGGTTTCCATGCTACTGTTCCTTAGCAGGAGAGCTGCCTGCAGGGCTGCTGCAAGTTTGCAGAAAAGCAGGATGTGCACTAAAATAAAAATCCAGTTTGTGTTGTGGTCCTGGTACTCGCTGGGCACTAGCAATTAAACCTGGAAGAGACAAGCCACCTGGACTTTGGGACTACAGGGATGCAACATACTGCTTGCTGGGGTCCATCCCTGCCCTGTAAAGTGCTAAAGCAGGTATATAAATCCTACTGTGTTCACTGGGAATTAGGCATCTGCTTAAAGTTAAGCACTTGTTTAGAGAGTTTCCTGAGTGGAAGCCTGACAATTGTGCCCAAGAGTAACTTTGAAATTAGTTTTAATTTGCTCATCATGACCAGCTGTCATGAGTTTGTAGAAAAAGCTGACTTGGGGAAGACAAAAGACTTCCCAAGGCCACAGCTTTTATGTCAGCGCCTTTCCCGAGTGCCCAGCACCCATCCAAGCCCATGCAGTGCTCTCCAGCCCTGCCCTTGTTCCCGGCCACTCCGTGCTCCCCCCAGCTGCAGTGCCAGCCCCACGCTCTGCAAAGCAAGCTCTCCTGTGTAAGTGGAGTCACCCAGTTGTGCCTCACCAGCCGTGCCCCATTTGGGGCAATCTTTGCAGGCTATAATGGAGGAAGAGAAAGTCCTTGCTGTGTTTAGTCAGTGAACACAAAGAGAAGCTAGGAGAGAGAGCGAGAGGGATAGGAGATCTGTGTCCAAGCCAATGGTTCAGCCGAAGCCCCTGCTTGGAAACACAGCTGGCACCACATCCATTGTGTCACCTGAGTCAGAAACTTTCAAGAACCTTTTATTTTAGGATTATTTTTTTTTCTTGGTAACCCCTTCTTTCTCACAACAAAGTTGGAGGCTAAACTTGAAAATACAGCAACTGGTCTCAAAGAAAAAAACAAATCCAGCAAGCCCAAATTGCTACTTAACTCTGTATGTACACACGTTTACGTACATCATCTACTTAAGGCAAGCAGGACTGTGTCCATGTAGCCTGGAGTTATTTAATTTTTTTGCTCAAATACATGATTAGTTTGTCAATGGATTATAGCACTGTTGTGTAGCTCTTGGAAAAACTAAATTTGAAATTAAAACATTTTTAAGGCTTTCTTTTGTAGAGTCCTTAGGTAATTAAGCTGAAGTACATGTACATTTCCATGTATAAATGTACGGGAGCAGTAGTAGCTGATGTGGTAGTTAAGGTCAGGTAGAAACCAGCCTTGCATTTAGTCTTATTTCCAATGCTTCACTCAAAAATCTCCTAAATCTAAATTAATCTTCCAGAAATGTATGGGAAATTTGGTTTATGAGGGGAAAAGAGAGTCTTGCATTATTACCATAGTCTATCAGTCTTCCCTCAGCGTGACTCCATTTGTTTTGTGAAGTGTGGCTGTTCAGCATTGCCACAACTGAACTTTGGAAGACTTTTGCTGGGAAGAAGCACAAAAACACAGCTTCGGGTCAGCCAGAATCAGCTGCAGGAGGTTCATGCTGAGAGGTGCTGCCTGCCTCGACCTGGGTCTGCAACGTGCCAGTTCCTGGGCAGTGCCAAGAGCTGTTAGGTGGTGCAAAGCGCTCCTGAATGCTTTTTGAAAAAAAAATGAAGTGTTTTGCTTAGAAAATGAAAGAGCAGTTTTAATTCCCTCCTCTTCATCTTTTGCTTATCACCTTTCTTTTTAGGGCAGGGCTTCTTCAGGGCTGCCCCTGTGTCCTAACACGGGTGCTTGAGAAATGTGCATGATGCGCTGAGGGCAGCATTGGATGCAAACAACACGTGGGATGCTGTAGAGAGGGAATCACAGCCAGTTATCACTGAACGGGCACGTTGTGTGTCCCCTCTGAGGCAGGGGGGGCTCATCCCTGCACAGCTGCAGTCAGGGCCTGGGGGTAAGCGTGGGGAAAGCCCTCACCCGGCTGGCAAGAAGGGATCTGGGGACAACACGGTGCTCAAGGAAGGATGCTGTTGCAAAAGTGGCAGCAAGCCTGGCTCTGCTGCTCATGCCCCACTGCAGCGCTGCTGTGGCCTGAGCCCTGTCCTGAAAATCCCCGCTGTAGGCTGCAGCTTCCCCTCTCTGCCTCCCGAATCCATTCCCTCCCTTACAGTTTTCATTCCTCTCCTTCTTGCCAAGTACACTGACTCCAGCCTGATCTGAAAGTTAATTTTAACAAATAACATCTTGGGCCAAGCCAAGTTAGGATCTGGAGATAGGACACGCTGCGGGAAGGGAGCGGGGCGGGGGGTGTAAGAGAGCATGAACGCTCAGCCTTGTAATATGTGTGAGAGCTGATGCTCTCTGAGCAATTGAGTGCTTATTATTATTTCTCTTGGATAGGTCACCTGGGAGTGGAGGAATTTTTCATTTTAAATTAAAAAGAAATCTTTTGTAATGCTCATTTCTGAAAGGGGGAAAAAAAAACCACCTCATCACGGAAGCAATTATATGGAGGACACATTGAAAGGAGTGATTAGTTGTTAATTTTTGAGCTATTGGACCTGACAGAGGGGTTTTGTGGTTTTTATTTTAAGGTGTCTTTTATATGCCTGTAGTCCAAGGTTACTTCTCATTCAATAGTAATTACCCGATGTCCATTACATGCTAGGGACTGCTTAAGGTGGGTGCAGCGGTCCCTGTCAGAGCATGTGCCAAGTTGAAATGCCAGCAGCTGTGTGAGCCATAGGATAATTGTTTGTATCTGCTGCTTTTCCAAGTCTTGGTAAATATTTTAGAGGGTAACTTCCCCCTTTCTTGATGTAGCCTGAAAATACAGCCCTCCAGTTTGCATTGCAGGTTCCAAGTCAGCCGTGTCGAGGTTTGAACAGGAGTCAAGGAGGATAATTGGTCAGGTGTAATTAAGAGGCAAAACTACTGGTGAAATAACTGCACATTTCAATTTTCTGTTTTTTACCCATCAGATTACAAACCTCAGTCCCACCACCACTTAAAAAAACTAATGTGTAACTGCAAACCCTGTATAACTGCTGTATTGTATCAGATGGAAGCAACTAAGAAACCACAATAAATTAAAAAAAAAAAAAAAAAAAAAAAAAAGGTACCTCAAAAAATATAGAGCTGAAAACACAGAAAAAAAATGCAGTCTTGTTAAAATATGGGCATGGCCCAGTAATAGAATGAGTAGGGAAGCTTGAATGGATCATACTCAAAAAACACTCTGCCTAATTCTTGGGGGTTTTTATTTGCCATTCAGCTTACATCAGTGTTAACATCTACTGAGAAATACAGCCATTTACAATTTGCAGTTCAATGTGTTACTTTAATTAGTATGAAAATTAAAGGGCAACTATAGGCCAATGTGAATGATTATGGAAATACATGTGCATCACATGCAATGCTCTCATTTAATTAATCGTCTTGTAAACTATATCGAGCACTTTAAGTCAGCTGCTGAGTATAACAACTCTATTTTAAATAACCACTTAATACTTAACAGGATGTGGAGAAAACACTGTAGCACACGACCGCTTCTCAAGTTTCAGTGTCTGAGATTTTTTAAAGCTGACCCAAGTCAACCCAAAGAATGTTTAACACCCTATGTCTGAACACAAGAAACTCTGTGATGTGCAGACATTCAATTACATTTTTTTTTTTTAAGTGAGAAACATTTTGTAAAATAGTGACTTTAGAAAACTAATTGGCAGCAGCAAACTTGAGAGTGAAGGCCAAAGCTAGAGGGGAACTTTTATTACAGTAACTCTACTGAAGGAAAATGGAAATAAAGGCATCTTTGTTTCTCAGTCAAATTAGCTGATTAAGAAATAAAACATTTTAACATGCTTTAAATGCAGCATTAATTATTTATATGAAAAAAAATTAAAGCCAGGTTCCATGAATTACACTTTGTGTGTGTGAATTTAACGTTACGGGAATAGTAATCCTTTTACATTCATGCCTTACTTCATTAGGCAAAACTAAATATTAAGGGCTCTATTCATTCAAAAAATTCTTATGCATTCAGGTCACACCTTTTCTGTGGCCTTTTTTTTTTTTAAAGAGTACAATTTACGGCACTGATTTTTAACTATGATTCAGAAAAAGCAATCTACTTCTGCAGGATGGGCTCTAGTAAACGGATGGGTATAGAAAAGAAAAAAGATTTTGTTGTCAGTGATAAGGCCTAAAGTAGGAGGTATTTATGGGCTCAAAGGTGGTGTAATAGAATAGATAATCAGATGCATTATCGGTAGGGAAACTGAATCCTGTGAAACCCTTTTCCTATAGATTGGTTGGTAAATATTTTTTTCCCCTGATTGACTGTTCCCAATAAGCAGGCAGTGGTTTATCCAGGTGAATGAAGATCAGAGGCTCTTTGCTTGGGCAGGTATGTTCAGCGATGTACTTTTCTATTTTCCAGATGTGCCCATTTCAGTAATGGTATGTCCTATGCTCAGATCCCCAGGAGGAAAATCCTTTGACTGAAGCTGTGCTGATGCCCGGGATGTGGTTACACCCTCATCAGAGTCACTTGTCTGCTGTTCCTTGAATGCACACCCATCAGGTAGGGAGCTGGTGACTTAATCACCAGTGGTTTGCTTACACGTATGTGAAAAGAAATAAGAAGGGAATTCCGGTGGTTTTCAGTTTTGTTGCTTTGTTTTTTACTGTCTGAATGGAGGAACAGCCAGAACTATGCAATAGTGATCACCTTTAGTTTTCAAAATAATTAGAAGGTTAATTTAACATTAAAATAATAACTGAAAGAGGGATGGTGTGGAATGTGGAAATGAAATCTGAGCAAGAGATGACAAAAATGGGGTTATCCAGAAGCTTGCATATCATCAGCTGACTGAATTTATATAAACTTCTGGGAAACACAATATTGGGAAATGGGACAAGGCGTCAGATGGTTGGGTAAGATTGATGTATTTAATAGTCCAGTTAATATGGATCAACATCTGCATTTGGTTACATCTGCACAACCCCCTAACTTCTGCAGAGTTGTACTTTTGGAACCAAGTTTGGACCAATGTTTTTAAATAGGCCCTGGTGCAGAATATTTGCAGGGAGCCGGCGCTGCTCAGTGCTGGTGTGCCCAGGCAGCTCTGCAGAGAGCGGGTAATACAATATGTTATTGTTTCTCTTGTAATTTTTAAAATACTTTGAGGAGTAATATATTTTTTTATAATAGGGTGCTCCCTGTCTCTTTAAGTAACTGTCAGATGCATGATGTCCCTGTGCCAGAATGCTATGGTCTGCTCCCTCTGTGCAATCATTAATTAAATCCATCCCTTATTGTGGAGCTTGCCTAGTCTCTTACCCATTCTGCTTATCTGTGATACCAGATGATGCTTGGTAATTCATGGCCAACTTGCTCCCACCTTCAGCAGGGCCTCCTGTGTGCTGACCTCAGCTAGAGTCACCTTTTCCTTATTCCCAAGGAGAACAGTGCCCTGGAGGCAGCAGTTTTATCAACTTTTCCTGTTGACCAGATGAAGGCTCGGTGATAAATAAATGATGTGTGCTTGAGCTGGAGGCCTCCCACACGCAGTTGATCCCCAGCCTTACTGTCCCCAGCTATCCACCCGGACACAGAGCAGTGCAGGGATGGGGAACTGTCCCCAAAGGGGGCCGTTATCTGTACTGCCACTGGCAGGCACGAGCCACTTCTGCCTCCCCAGGTAACGTTGCTGCCAGTCACTGTGCTGGCTGAAACCTTCTCTGCTTGGTCCCGAGCTATGCCACCTGCAGATCCCTGCACCCACCGGTAAGGCTGATACACAGGAGCTGGTAGGAATATTTTCATAGCTGACAAGCTGTTTCCCATGAGCAGTGTCAAAGATTTAAAAGCCACTTCTGCAAATGGGACTTTTTGGCAAATACAGACTAAGCAAATCTTTTATTATTACCATATGGCTAGAAATACTCCTAGAGTTCTCCTGGAAATGGGTACTGTACCAGCAGAAAGCAATATTCTGTTGGCCTGTGCATTGCCTCAAGGGAATTTACCATGGTAATAAGATCAGTAATTCATCTCCTAAAATCACTGGGAGTACAAATGCTTATTTAAGTAGATGGTATCTTGATTGCAACTGAGTCAGGAGAGCTCTTAAAGCTGCCTATTTAGGCTAGAGATCTTCTGTTAAAGGCAAAGAGCTGGTGGTTCTTGGGAAACACAAGAACATCGTGTTTCACAGCTACTTCACATTTTCAGCAATTCACAGTAGATGCATAGTACATCCCTTGGCAAAACGGACGCATACAAATATACTAGGAAATGATGCCTGTTGCTTTTTTTTTTTTTTTTTTTTTTTACTTTTTGCTTTCCATACTGATGTAATAGAGATATAAATCTTTCCATCCCCAAATGGTTGGTTAGAACAAAAGAAGCAGAGACAAAGCCGTTGTTGCTTATACTCCAACAGCACATGGAGCTACCCATACCCCAATGCACTGGAAAATGCAGCACCAATACACATTAAGAGACAGCCTTGGCCCTGAGAAACTTGTAAGGGAAAGATCTGGGTCTAAAAGAAAGCCAGTGTCAGAGAAGTATCCTACATTCCTGAGACATTTGCTAGATAGCAAACTCAGTAGGCCTCTGCTCTGGAAGTCCCGGAGGCAGAAGCTTCTAGGTTTGCTTGACCACTTTTTTTTGTTTGTTTGTTTGTTTGATTGTTTACAAAGCTGATCAAGAGAAATCATGGTTTAATAGCAAAGACACGTGGATGGGAGCTTGAGGACCTAGCTTCTAATCCCAAACTCTGTCACAGGAACTTTTCACAGAAGGAATGTTCCAGAAATAGAGATTCATCACATTGTTTTATTTGAGGAAAACCATAATTTGTCCTCTGGGAATCCACAATCAGTGCTTGTACCCCTGTGACAGGAAAGTCTCAGGTGGTCCATAGTGATTCACATTGGTGATGTGGTATCAAAGATGAATCACAGAAAAAACTGAGCTAGCAGTGCCTAAAACAGATGTTCTCTAGTTTGCCGAGAAGCATGAGCAAGGACATGTGTCTGAAATGGAACGCATTAGGCATTTTCCTGCAGAATGTTTTTCTGTACTTTAACTTCATCAATACTATTCCTTCTCTGCACAGTTATTAAGCTAAATATCACTGAGGCATGTGCAAATTTGATGAAAGAAATATTTGTTTGTGCTCTCTGTATTTCAGAAATTAAAGGTTTTTCAGCAGGCACAATTCTGCCTTGTGAATCAGAGTTTTCACTCTCATTTTTTCTGCAGTCACAGAGCATAACAAGTGTTTGAAATAACTTTCACCAGCTTGATCACTGTTGTCAAATAGAGTATATATGCAAATGAAAGTAATACATTTTCGTGAAGTTCTCTGGATTCCACCAGAATGTATGGAATTGTCTTTCAATAGTTAACAGTGCTTAACACTTATGTAGTAATTTCCATCCTCAGTGACAAGCTTATTAATCAATGCAACACCTCTGAAAGGAGCATTGCTATGTATTCCTATTAGAGTGTGAAATTTAAAATGTATGGATGTGTTCTAAAGTGTTGGTCAAACAGCCAAAGAAACCCAGGTTTTGAATTCAGGAGTCTGTGGTTTCTGTTCTATGATTAAGCCAGACTCCTGTGGCACACAGACCCCTTTATGTGTTTAATAGATCAGACTCTGCTGGGTTCAGAGCCACACATCAGCGTGGCCATACTCTGACTTTGAAATGTGGTGATAACACAACTGTTTTTTATAATTGCTGCCTAGAGGACCTGAGATGGGGATACAGCATGCTGCTGCAATTTGCTCTTTCCAACTTTAAGACTCGCAGGAGCTAGGTGTGTTTCCAGTGCGCAGTAAATAGGGTAGTGCTAAATGACCTCTGCCTTATCTCATGCTAAGAGGTGTGACAATGTTGGGTTAACAAAGAATTCAATCCCGATGTACCAATGTTAATTTTGCCTTGAGTAAAATTTATTGAGTTTGCTCATCCCTTTTCTGTTCTTGCTATTGTAGGACACTTACGGTACTACTGATCTGCTCTCCTTGTAGCCAAGAGAGTGTCAGATGAGAATGTTTTCTGCCTGAAACAACCCATGAAAAAAATGTATATTCTGTCTAATAAGCTTGGTTTAAATGAGTTTTGTTCACTCTTACCAAGTCTGCAGAAGCCACCAGACAAGTGCAGTGAAAGAGGCCTCCTAGAAAGGGTATAATGAAAGACAAACCATTTCAGTTGGTGACTAGAGGCATATCAATAAAGATCACCTCTTGCATATATGAAATGATGGATGGCAAGTTTTTAAGGATTTTCAGTTCCCTGCTAGCGCCATCCAACTGCAATAAAACACATGGATTTCTCTGATATCTTTCCAGATACACCCCCCCCCCCCATGCTGCAAGTAAAAAAGAGCAAAGGTACAGGGGGTTATTAGTTTTAAGTAGCTCAGTCCATTGCTGTTAAGGGTGACTAAACTCTAACAGGAGAGGAGCTGTTAAACATACTGTTGCCTTGCTGTGTTGGTAGGCAAGCCTCTGAAACCTTGTCAGCAGCCTGATGCAAATCAGCTGCTCGGGATAACAGCCCAGCACATGCCTTCTGAGTCTGGAGATGAGATTTTGGGATGCCTGGAGGGAAGGTGTCAGATGAGAACCACTACCTAAATACCCACACTTTCTTTCAAGCTTGGCAAGCCTGGTCTCTGTGCTGGGTACCTCGATGGTACAGACCAGGGCCATAGGCCTGATGGTGATTTCTCCTGCACACCTACTTGTGAGGCACAGGCTGCAGGCCCTTTCTTACCACCTTTCTCCTCAATAGCCAAGTTGCTGGTTCTGCCTCTTGAGTGGGGCAGAATGTCATGGCTCACTGGGGAATCCGTATCTATCAGACTTCAAGACTGGGAAAATAGCTTGAAAATACTAAGGCTGATCTGCTTCATGCAGACACAGCCTGTTTGGAAATTGGTCCCAACTACTAGGTTTGGGATTGATTCTGGGCCCAAATATCCCTTAACTTAAGGGATATTTTTCCTGTTGATGTCAATATAATTTCTACCATTGACATTACTGGATGAGGGTTCTAACACTGTTTTAATTCATGCAGTTTTAGTTTGACCTACCTATATATAATGTAAAGAGGAGTACTAACTGGAAAGTCTAAATTTCTGGAAGTCTCTCTCTAGTAGTTCTTATTAAATTCACTACTCTAGCATAATGTAGCTTTCTGTTCTAATCACTGCATTGCTCTACTTGGGCATGGCACATCAAAGGGGCTACCTTGCTCTCATAGCAGAATCCTCCTTAGGTTCGGTCACTCTGGGGACGCACACCAGATTTCCCTGGTTCTGTGCACAGGTCAGATTTTCAGCTGCCTTTTAATCTTTGGCAATTTTAATTTATATGGAGAACTTACAGGTGACAGCCTGGCTACGTTGAGACAAGCAGGATAGAAACCATGTCAGAACAGTCCCTGAAAGTCCTACAATGTGCTTAAAGCATTTCAAGAGAACCCTTGATCCAAAGTATCAAAGGGTTACAGTAAGATCAAGAAGAATTAAAACTGATGGTGTGCCAGAAATCACGTGCAGCACAAGGTCATTACTCACCCTCGTTAAAGCGGTCTCAGTACTGTGGCCTGATCTGAAGCTTAATTGAAAAGTTTCAAATGATGCATTATAACGAAGACAAGACAGCCACTGCCCATTCCACGACCTCTGCTAAAAAAGGCAGATCAGTAATAGGGCAGAAATCTAAGCAATTGCTTGAGGATAATCAAGGCCTAATGAGGTATCCACTTCAGTCTTTCAAAGGCAGAGGAACCTCTCCCTGATGCTGGAGAGAAAGCAGGGGCTGATGTGAGCAAGTTCCTGCATCCAGGGAACAGGCCACCTGGGCAATCACAGTCCTCAGCACTGTAGGAAATACCAAGGGCAACACTGGATCTATAGTGAGAGCTTCTAGCTGTACAAAAGGTTGGTGGCCTGGCCTAGGACAGCCTCCTCTCAGTGTCCTCATTTTCTGTTAGACCAGTCATGACCCAACATAATAATTCAGACTTGATGGGCTCCTTATGATCAGGTTGTGTTAGGAACCAAGACCGTGGCAACAGGAGATAGCTGAGTGCTGATGTTATCGATTTTCCCTAAAAATTCACAAAAACCCCAAACCCGTTGATGATGACTTGAGCACGATAACAAATTGCAAGTCACAATTACCCAAAGAAATCAAGTATCTCCTTGGCATCTTCCTCTTTTTTTTTTTTTTGTTCTATTATCTGTTCCAACAGAGAGGTCAGTGCCCGTATCCACACGATTATCTCCACATCCAGCTGCAGAATTGTGCAAGCTTTTCTTCCTGGGCTACCGCTTGGGCAGCCCTGTTAGAGGGCTTGTGCTTGCCCCTGACTGATGAGCAGTTACAGTTTGGGATCACCTTTCAGTCTGCAGAAGCCAAATGGTTTTAATATTTCTGAAAAAGTCAGGTCGCCCACTTTAACCTGTATCTGTAGGCCTTGATTTTGTGAAGAGGTCTCTCCAGATTCCTATCTGTTTGTTGAGCAAGTTTGCTCTCTGCTCCTTATCTTCCCTGTCTTGATGAGATCTCCCTTGCATTTTGGGATACACCAGTCACGGGAAGCTAGACCCAACAAAAACATTGTATGGAGTTTCAGGTTTAGTGTCAGAGTACAGGTGTTGGTGGTGGACTTGCTCAAAGGCGCTGTGCACGAAGACAGCCTACAGAAATTCATTAGCAGTGCAGGCCATTTCCTTTGTCCTTCAAATTCCTCCCTAATTCGAAGTACAGCTAAAATCTAAGTGCCTGCTTCTTTGCTATGAATCCCATTTTAATTCTATTCTGCTTTCTCATGTTATTTCCTTCAACTTTAAAAACAGAGACTGAAAAGGAGGCTGAAATAAAGAAAAATGTATAGGAAAATCACCCAAATTCTGTTTATTCAGGTAATTATTCAGGTGACTGTCTATAAGACCGTTAGAGGTGTGATTGGCTTCATTGGGACACCCTTGGGCTTAGCATTAAACCCATGTGTTTTGCTAAAGTAAGACCTTTAATATATGACATATGGCATCAGCTCTACAAAATATTACTGTTTGGCTGAGAGCCCTGCTTCTGTCTGTGGCTTGCAAATTAATGCTGTACGTCTGTGCAGGTATATAAGCTGGCATCACCAGTGCCCATGTCACTGCAGGCTGCACCCACCAGCCGGAGGCCTTTCTGTCAGTACTTTCCTTTGTGTGTTGGGCTGCTGGTGCTCATGGAAGCACTGGCTGAGCAGTCCTGACTGGGGAAGAACCACTGAGCTGTGGTTGCAGGTCTGCCAGGAGCTCAGGGCCACCACAGGAGGACAGGCATGCCCAGCGCCACAGGGGAGTCGCCCCAGCAGCAGTCGGGGCTATGTGGGGCTGGAGCCGGCCCTACCCACCTGCCTGCACAGCGGGGCAAGCAATGAGGATCTGGGCCAGCCCGAAGGTACGGTGTCAAGAGGCAATTCCTGGTATATTTCTCTTGTTAAGAGTTGCTTGATTTAGCCATTTACAGGATTTGATTACTCATTTTGCTTGGCTATGAATGAGGACAAAATGCAGGTGGAGGAATCTTAGCCTGCCTCAGGAATGGGTACCGACCTGCTCCTCTCAGGTTTCTGCCATTCTCAGCTGTTTTTTTTTTTTTTTTTTTTTTTTTTTTTTTACTTTAGGGCTGCATTTTCCTCATCAGTTGCAGGGAACATGACAGTCCTCACTTTCCATGGGTCACTGGTCACTGCAGCATTCAGGCAACTCTCTGGGTCTCTGTTCCCTTTCTATTCCCTTAAAATATCTTGGGCTAGGGAAAGGTAAAGCCAGCCTTAGCCAATCTGTTCTGCAGGTGTTGTATGCATGTGTGCACATGGTATGTGTGTGATGGGCCATGGGCCACGGGCTGGTCATCACTGGTTTGACCATGAAGGATGAGAAAAAATTCCAAAGAATTAAAACTTGCTATCAAAGGGAAAAAAAGGGGGAGCGAGAGAGAGAAACCAGTGAGATGTTCCACCTATATGCAACCCACTAGCTTTGCTGAGCTTTAAGTAAGGAGGGGAAAAAAAACTCTGACATATTTAAAAAAATGTAGATCCTGAAATCCATGTGACAAAAAATAGGGCAGTTGAGTTATCAGTATCTGATGAGAATTTGAGAAGAGTAATTATTGTATAGTTCTATTAATGAAAATGTACTGCAGTGCAAAAGAAAAAAGGAAGAGAAGTCACCAAAGAGAGGCCAGTGAGTCACTTCAGGGAAAAAATATCTTCTATTATGTGAATAGCAATATCAGCTTGTTAGCTTAGCAGAGGGCTCTGGACACTTATGGAAATTCAAAACATTTCCATATATCCCAGTCCAGGGTGGAATTAAACTGTTGTAAAGCTTCCCTGGAAGCCAACATTTATCTAATATGTAAGCATATTTAGATTTCATTTTGAAATGGTTGTTAAAGGCTATCCTTTGGCTGCACTCTATCCTTCACTCTTTTTTTTTTAAATTGTTGAACTCTGAGAATTTTCTGCTAAGAAAAATGTACTTTCAGAACCAGAAATGCCTGAATGACCAGTTACAGCATGTACTAACCCTGAGAGATATCCATTGAGCCTGCTCTCCTCCTTCAATTTACTTGCTGTTTTTCCAATCATGCCTTGCATTAATGTTCTACACTTAGCTAAACTGTGTGTTATATTTTAGATCTATTTTTGTTTTGTCTAAAATATTTCCAAATTGGCATTAAGTATTCAAGATGTAATCTCTGTAGCAGGAAACTAGTTATCAGATTCATATAAAACAACTGGGCAATAGAAATAACACTGAGCAGAAAGTATTTTTTTTCTTAGAATTAATTTAGAGGGAATGTAATGCCTGTGAAAGGTGCTGGATTGCAACATCAGAGAACTGAAGCTACTATTTAACCACAGAACGGTTACAGGATGGGAGATGGCTTTGCAAGATTCCCAGTGAGGTCTGACAAAATATTTGTCTCAGGTTTGGTGCCTTTCATCTAGCTGGAACAGCCGGGCTGTTGCTCTTGGGTTGTTGGCTTTCATGTGTGGCAGAGGAGCCATTCTGTAAAAAGGGGAGTGTTTTGCTATGAGGATTGCTGTCTAACATTTGCAATATGGTTAAACCTAGGGGAAAATGCTGTGACCTGCGCCCCAGCACACGGTCTGCCACCACCTTTGCGATGCCCCCAGGCACCATGGGCATGGCAGTGGTTTGCATCTATTGCTCTCTGATGCCACTTGTGTGTTGGAGGAAGGAGAGGAGCGTGGCTGCCTGTAAGGTGCTGCTGTTGGAGTTGTGCCAGGTTCAGGGCCCAGTTCTCATCTTTAACTATCCCTTTTCTGACAGATCCAGAACAGTTATCTCTGAAAGCCACATATGGCCCAAATAGTTTGAGTCTTAGGTCTCAGTTGTCAGGTTCCTATCAGGCAGTATTTATTAAAAAATGGGCAGTATCTTGTGTGCTAACTGGTAGCCCTGCCAGCAGCAGAGGCATTTTTCATGGTACATGTTTTCAGTTTATATTTGCCATGTGGTTAAGCTGGTTTGTCCAATGTTACCAGGTTTTACACATTTCAGGAAGAGGGGGAGAGCCCTCAGGGTAATTTTTGCTAATTTATCTCAAAGGCAGAGACTCTCACAGTCCCACCTGCCTCCCCACGAGCTCATTAGGAAGAGAAAGCCACCCTCTGGGTGCTTGACATGTGCCTGGTCTCAGAAGGAAGGGGAGGCCTACCAGGCGGGACGCCCAGCAGGCTGTTTGCCAAGGGGAGACCAGCAGAAGAACAATGGACAGGACGGTTACCACAATGTGAAGCTGACTCTTAGACTAACCCACTAGGAACCAGTTAAAAGTTTTTCCTCCGAAGCCACATTCTTCTGTTTGTTGTGGTATGTTGGACAGGAGGCTGCATTCCCTTGCACTGGAATTTCCTGTATTAGCACTGCACAGGAGTGGATTTATTCTGTAGTCTTTGAGATTTGAGCTTCATGGATTTCACAGCCTTTATGCACCACGAAACAAAGATTTGGTTTCTACTGAGGCATCACAGAAAGGATTAGCAGCTGCTGACTTGTTGGTCCACCAAAGACTGATGCTCTCCAAGACCACAGATGACCCTGCCTAGGATCATCTCACTGAAGGCTGAGGTATTAGTGGCACAGCTCTCATATAGCTCTTGCTGTTTTTGGCATCAGATGATGCTTTTTGCACTGATTTTTTGGAGCTAAAAGAACTGTTTCTGTGTTTGTTTTCTCTTTACAACCTAATGTACTGCTGAGGGAGCTCACCTTGTTTCTGTTGTAGCAAGCAAATGGTGATTACAATCTGTAAAACACCAAAGCAGGCCAGGGTAAGGGCAGCCTGCTTCAACATCTCCCAGCCTAAACAGTCCTGTGGTCCTCTGGGTTTGAGGGTTCAGTCCCTTAAAGGCAATATTATAGGTTCATCCTGTGTTTGGGACCTTTTACAGACACTTGTGGACTATTTCCCTTTTCTTACACTCACCTTACTCCAGCCCTACTGTGGTACTCCCATTTCTTAAGTTAATCAAAATTGCATATCCAACCCCCGGATTTACAGCTTCATTGTAATGGAGACAGGTTGTGTAAGGCGTTCTGCATTAAAATGTATAACATATTATACTGTACTGAGTTTTGTGGAAGAGTGGAAAATATCTCCTTGGTTTTGGAAATACTTTATAGAGTTATTTAGATGCCAAGTTTTTCATTGTTCTGGTAATGTCTTCCTGAGGCAAATCATTAGACTGTTGCAAATTTTATATATCTAAGACATTTTTCACTGTGGTGTTGATTCAGGTCTTAGGCCTTTGCAAGAACCAAATGGGAGCTGTGGTTCTGTGGACCAGGTTTCCCAAATTGTCCAGGCCCCTCTCATCCCCACCTCTCCTTTATGATCCTTCCTCCTTCATCTCCTCTTATGGTGCCAGTTTTCTAGGGGTTCTGTGTCTGCTGATGTCAGCTGTTCCCTTTGAATGTTCAGTTTTCCTAATATTTGTACTTACTGACTAAGCTAAATTATTGGTTTAGGATTATTATTATTTTTTTTAATCTAAGTAAGGATACTTTCCACCTTTATTGCTTGCTAGCTAATATTTTGCTTTGTGGCGGATTGATATTATACAATCTGTACCCGTATCCCAGTCACCACTTTCCTATAGCAGCAAGCCAGAAAACTATTTCCCTATGTCTGAAGATGACTGCTGTGCTTCCCAGTAGCCAACAGGAGTTTTAACAAACTTGTCTTAGAGCTCCATGAGTCAGTGGTCTCCCACCCAAACCTTCCTCATAGTGTCTTTCTTTTATGACCTTACAAACTTTTGATTAAATTTGCCTTAGTAACTAACCAACATGTCCCCAAACTGCACATTGTCTTAGGTGGGAAATTTCATCAGCTCCCCACTTAAAGAAGCACTGCTGTCATGTCCCTGCTGAGGCTCCCGCTTGCCTGTGCAGGATGAAGTCAGAGCACTGGCTGATCTCTTTAAAGCACTAATTTCATTTGCAAAATGCTGTGTTTTTTTCTGAAGTGTGTGAACTTTCCTTACTCTGCTTTCTTGAAACATGAATTAATGCTCTGTTTTCATCTGTGTGGCCTCGGTATGTACCCTACCTTTGTACACAAGCCTTCAAAGCTATGTGGCAGGGATGGCAGGAAAACAAATCCCTGTTAGAGCAACAAACATACAACTGTGAGTCCCACTGCTAAGAAGTTTCCAGTGGTCCTTGCTGGTGGCATGCTTATTGGTGCTCAGCTACAGGCCAAGCCACCGCACCAGGGTGGATATGTCCCAGAGCACAGACTTTGCCAATGAAGGCAAAGTTGAGCGGTAGAAAAAAGCTTAACCATGCACACCCTTCCCTACAGACAGGGATTCAGACCATGTGCTGTGTGCCTGGGCAATGTGCTGGTGACACCCTGCAATGTAAATACAAACAGAACTGTGGTTAAAATGTGTCATTGTCATTGAGCTCGTAGCTGTTCCTCTCCAAGCTGTATCCACACCATTCACATTTGAAACCATATGGTTTTTACTTCCAGCGTTAGCATTGCTCCATGCAGCATCCAGGTTGGGCTCTGGTTTGAACTAAGTTTTTAATTCCCCTTGTTTTATAATTTCAGCAGAATAAAGATTCAGTCACTTCTTGCTGGGAGATGTGCTGTGCAGGGACTGCACGTCACTGAGAAGCTTCAGTCTGGAGGCAGGTGCACGTCAGTGCCAAGGGAAATAATAACTGGGTGGATGGAAAGCGCCTGGGATTGATGTGGTTTAAAGGTGCTGTTCGTGCAAGCTATTATCAAGGAAGGAGTTAGGGAAGAGATTCACTCTTAAAATGCAGGTGCTCTAGCGCTTTCCCTGACAGATGTGTTCCAACAGTGTTTTGAATTCTGTTTAAAATTTGAAAGAGCTAAACCTTCAGGCTCTTCTCTTCCTTCCTTAAATTCATTTCCCTGTTTAGATGAAAAAGAAACATTTTGCAACTTACTTTAAACTTTCTTCAAAAGACCTGCTGGAAAAGGAACATTCATGTGAAGCGCATAAGCTGTAAACGAATGTTAAGCACAGCAGACAGCAGGATTTTAGATGTGCTAATGGACAGACATTAGGCGGCAGGAATTTACCTAAGAGAAAACCTCAGATGGGGAGGGACTGCCAGGCGGGGAGTAAGCCCCACCGAATGCGGCAAATGATAGAAAAATGTTACCAGAATAAAGAGCTGCACATGTGAAAATAAATACTGAGCTGGGGAAATAGTGCCAACAAAGGTAAGGAGGGAGAGAACATTTCCGTGAAGTCACCGAACCAGCAGCATGCGTACACAGCCTCTGCTGCTCCCTACGGAAAATGCAAGATCTCAGGGTATTTCTCTCCGTCTCTCTCTCCCTCCCCCTCATTTTGGCATTTTTGCTCCTGCTAATGATCGTAGCTTAACAGAGTTAACAGCATTAATGGGCAAATCTCCTTCCATCCAAACGCGTAACACTCTCTTGTAGTGCTCGTCAGATGTTTTCAGGTGCGTACTTGCCTCTAAGTTTCTGACAAACTGTTTTCCTCAGATAATTTTTGATTAATGCTGCTAGGACCCCTGGCTGGTGGTTACTTTCCCTGGCTGTGTGGAAGTAGCGAAGCAAATGGGTTGAGGTTTGTATGATTTGTGAATATGAAGGGGGAAAAAAAAGAGCAGTGTAAAAAAAAAATACCCCACAGGAAAGAAATAATGGGCAATATGTTTCCTTTTGAACTTTTTCAAATCAACCTCTGGAAAAGGTGTCATAAAGCCCCCAGAAATGAGTAACAGCACAGGGACAAAGAAAACTCTGTTACAGATGTCCCTGAAAGTCTATAAGCAAATTGTTTTTTTCTAAATAACTCCAGAACATTACATGGCCTTAACAAGTTTCCCAGGACAGGAACTCCTAGTTTATTACTTGCTCACATTGTCATCAGAAATTAATTTTGTCCCTGAAAGACAAATTGGCTGGTAGCTTATGAAGTTAAATGGAAAGAACAAGTGAGCATCTGTTTCTTCTGCATTTTGTCTCCTTGGTGTCTTACATATAAATGAATCAGAGTGTTCAAACTTAAATTAAGATCTTTGGCTAGATAAACAGTTAAAACTGGTTCCCATAGCTACCTCTCACACATAGCTGTGATTGCATTATAATCCCCTAGTAATCAGGTCTAAATGAAAGAAAGATGATAAGGGTGCTATTTTCAGTTTTCAGTACTGATTTTTATTAGCTCTCAATCAGATCAGGACTGCTTTGCCTTTCATCACATTGTGGCAGTGTTTGTAGAATCATTAGAGTAATAAAGTGTAAATCTTACCGAGGTGCATTTTTCTTGAGGTGTTTTATATAACGAAAACTCTGAAGATTACATTGGCGGGTACTGGAAAGATTTGTTTCTGCAACTAAAGTGAGGATGTAATGTATGCTATATTCATTTATTCTTTACCCAAGCAAATACCTAATGAATTACCTTGCTGAGGTAAAACAAAAAAATAAAAATATCCAAAGAATCAGCCTGTCTGAACATGGTCCTAATATACTGTATGCTGCAAGTACTGAGTTTAGTCATTTTTTTAATTTGCCTTATTATCTTGTATCATATCTCTCCCCGTGCATTACCATGCAGAAATGAATTACAGGCAAAACCACAAGTACTGCTATTACCAGCCTGCTGTTTTTAGTAAACTAGTGCAGCCCAATAAAACATCATGTTGCAGCAATATATAAGTATTTATTGTAGAGTAAATTTCAGCTAAACAAAAGCACACAAGGGGGCCTCATCCTGCTTGTAGGAAAGGCAGCAGTAAAGCTAGAGTTTGCCTCGTTCACCGTCTGCACCTCACCTGTGCCCTTGATTTGCAGTGTCCGTTAAGGTAAATTTTACTTAATGGCTTTACTTCTGAAAGATTCCTGACTGCCAAATGTAGATGAGCCTTCACCCAACCCTCAGCGGTGTTCCTGGGTGTTTCTGCAGGTAGACCTTTAGCACAGAAATCGCCTTGTGTGGTGTTGCAGGATTGTTCACAGAGTTTGCAGGTGTGCCCCACATTTGCAATTAACTCCCAGTTTAATACTGGATTGATTTTACTTTCCCATAGACTTTTTTTTTTTTTAAATATATCTGGTGAATATTTCAACATATCATTCTATAGCATAGCTATTAGAATGCCTCCCCAATTTAAATATTCAAATGTTATGCCTTGTATATTTACATGAGGAGTAAACTGTCCCCATAATTCAGTGTTATTTACAGTTGTTCACACAACTGTGTATTAGGTGGCAGCAGAAATTAGTCAAAAAAGATAAAATGTTTTTTTTAAAAAGCAGCAAGCAAATAACTTTTTTGGTTTTCTGTTTTTCAGTGTACCTGATGTAGGAATGAGGCCTGATACCTACACGAACAAGTTATGCTTACGTCCTGTTCTGTAAAAGATGAATTTGTTGAGCTGTCAAACAGTGCTGTTTGTGAAGTTAGCAAAGTGTAAGATATAGTCTGATGTTAAGATATGGAATATTTCAGGATGGAGATCATTTCATGTATACAAACTAAGCTAATTAGATATTGGTATTCATATCAGGCAAAAAAGAATAAATCAGTCCACATGATGTTATAGATAAGGAAACAAAATTTATGTTTCAATATTTTAATCTATTAAGACTTCTAAGAAGCAGAGAGGCTCTCAGTCTAACATGATTAATTTACTACTAATATTTTAAACTACAAAAAGCTCAAATTCAAACACTGTTGTGTTAAAATCTAGGCAAACAGTATTTTGGTTACAAAGGTTTTGTGTGTGTTTGTATGTTGACACGCAAATGTACTATGTCTGGAAGATGTTGCTATGTCTAATGACACAAAAGAGAGTAAATTGTAGAGCCTGATTATCAACAGATAACAAGACATACTGTATATAAATAAATGCTCAGCATCAAAACCCATTATTGGATTAGCTATATAATCATGTTTCAGGCTGTAAGTCTGTGCTGACAAATGAACACTTTTCATTTGGCTCAAGGTCCTCATCAGCAACGGAACTAATTTTACATTCTCACCCATTAAGTGAATAAGATGTGGAAAAAGCTGTCTGCTTTTTGAAGTGTAAATTTGCTGCTACAGGCTGTGCAGACCAAAGCTCTTTTGAAGCAGTGAAATGAGATCATCTCTAGGGACATGTGAACCTGACAAAGTTTAGGTCATTTCTGTGGAAGGTATGTCGGGGGGGAACCATTTGGATATGGTTTCAGTAGTGACTTATATGGGGCAATTTGGAAGATGCTGAACTTTACAAGCTTTTTGTTCAGATTTGTGAGAGAACTTGAACTGGAAGCACAGATGCAAGCTTTCAGCCCTCGGAAAGAAACCTCCATAAACATCTGAACTGCGTGCATGGCCAGCAGTTTGGGAGTGCACAGCAGGCTGCGTGCTGAGCCTCTCCTGCTCGGCAGGACTTCACCAAGCAGTTTTCAGGGGCTGGATGCTCCTGCTGCTTTCACCACTGTGCATATGCAGCTGGAGATCCGGGAACTAACTTGGACATTTTTCTGGAAATGGCACCGGAGCTGGAGGATCTCAACCATCACATCTCACTTTCCACCCCTGGGAAGTGTCGTCCCCGCCCCCCCCCCCCCGAGAGAGGAAGATCACAGCTCTGAACCTCATCCGGACACACCAGCCCCGTAGATCACAGCCTGGCACTGGTGTTCGCTCATCCTCTGGAAGCTCATGGCTGCATGGGAGCGCATCCTGTGTGGCCAGAAGGGGACAGGGAGAGGAGGACTTGGAGGGCTCAGCAAGGCCCCCATCCATCAGTTAGTGCGTGGGGCAGGATGACAGTAGGCTTTAGGCCTCCTGCAGTAGGGCACAGTGTGGAGCTGCACCACAGCTCAAGCAAGGATGATGATGATGTTGCTGACACCAGCTTAGAAGAAAAGAATCTCATGAATAACACTTAACTTTTAAGATTTCCAGACACGCAAAGCAGTGTTTAACCACTGCTTAGGATCATGAAAAAAATATCCCCAGGCAGTACTGCACATCTAACCACAGTGCTTTTCATTTGCAAACCAAGTAAAAATTAAGATAGGCTTTGATTGTTCATTTGTTAATTTGATTTCACCCCTTTCTCTTTCTTTGCCTGCTGGAACTTTTGGTCTTGCTTGAAAAATGTTCAGTTATTTCATCCACCACTTTCTGATGTCTTGTGACCTACCAATGATCCATGGACTGCAAGCTGAGAAACATGAGGAAAATACTGTATACTGCTGCCTGTGTTATGAAGCTAAAGAAAATTACAGGAATCTCGGGCTGGCATATCTACGTGAGAATATACATCCGTATTACACACTAGCCCCTGTGTAAACAGGGCTAGTTAAATCTTAGTTCAAGCACCTTGAGTATATGGTTTTGAAATTGTTTTTCTAAGAGTAATGGCTATCAAAGAGTAAAGATGTTTGTCAGGCACTTCTATAAAGAAGGACAGGTTTTTAAAAAGATCCTCTGGGCAAACAATTGCCATGCCTTCTCCCACAGCATTTTTAACCAGCTGTATGAATACATTGTGTAGGAACACCTGGCCAGCAGAACTGAGCACAAACCTCAATGGGAAACCTCACTGGAGACTTCACCTAAAAAATAAATGGAAATAAAGTGAACCAAAATAAAGTGAGACAAAAGAGAGATTTTGCACTCTCTTCCTGAATTCATTTTTCCATATCTGCTGCTGCTGTCCTGATGGAACCAGGGCCTCAAGCCCACAAGCAGGGGGTAGTCGTCTGCTCGCCCAAACACTTTGGCTGTTGAAATAGCCCCTCTGCTGTCGGTATTGGTTATTCAGGACCTCCCATTCAGTTTCCTCATCAAAATAAAGCTGTCAATATTATTTCCCTACCTCAATGGCATGTTATGAAAGTTAATTAGTTAAAGTCTGCAAAAGACTTTGAAAGCATAAAATGGTGTGGAAGTTCTAAGCATGATGCTGTCTCCCTTTCCCCAGCTGAAGGCAGAATGTGCTAAAGGTAGCCAAAGGGGGTAAGAGAAACAAGAGAGGCCTTATGAGTGTATCAGGGGAAAAGGAAATACTGGAGAAAATAGACCCATTAGCAAATGAAGAAGGAGATGAAGTTAATTATGATTTTAAAATGGATGAGCAATAGAACCACTTTTTTTCATTTTTTTTTTTTTTAAGAAAAAAATCAGTCTAACAAAAATAATAAGAACTGACAATTAGGAAGAAGTGAAGGCCTTGTGAAAACAGGTGTTTGATTAAAAAGTGAGGGGGAGAAAACTTGTAAAACATGAATATATGTAAATGAGCAAGTCTAGATGAAACTCATCTTAAGGTCTTAAAAGCAATGCAAAACTAATGCATTTTTCTTTCTTATTTACAAGTAGTGTGGAAAAAACATGGCAGATGGGGAAGAGTCATACCAGAAAAGTAAAAGCAGCAACAGCTACAAATAAATGCTAATGCTGTTTGGGAAAATGATGCCAGGGGTTACTGACCAGTAAGTATACCTTTGTCCTAAAAGAAGAAAACACAGCTGGATTGAGCAGGGAAGCACCGTGTCTGTCAGATTAAAAAGCTATGCAAAACAAATGTGGGTTCATGGTAGAGTTACAAAATACAGCAACAAGGAGCCCACTACACATTGGGTTGGATCCAGAGTTCTTCTGCCTCTTTATACCAGCAGGTCTATTTGTAACATCTGAACAAATAAATCATTTGGCAAAAATACCTTGCAAACTCTTGTATAAGAAAATAAATTAGAATTGGCTTTTATAGAAAAGATGTCATTTGGGCTGGAAGTGGCAGTATGAGGCCAAATAGAAAGTGATCTGAAAACCAAAAAAAATAAAATAGGGTCTGTTTGTAAATATATTATGATTATTTCAGCACAAAAATGATTAAGAGAGAGTTATAAAAAGAAAAACAAGTTCCTGCATGAGCAACAGAACTAGGGCACCCTGGCTGCCAGTGTGTTCAGATGCGGTAATTGGATTCACTGGTGTCTTACAGGTTTGCTTTGTGAGAGCCCCTCCGCAGTGCAGGTGGGCTGGTGCCTTGCTGGGACACTGCTAGGGGTGGGGACAGCCCAGCTCTGCCCGCTGGGCTCAGCTCTCTGATACCTCCACAGCCAGAGGTGTTTCAGACCTGCACAACTTTAAAATGTAGTCAAGGCCCAAATGGGCAACTTTGCCAAATGTTATGAGGAGGGGACTCAGAGAGGGTTATCACATTTCCCACATCCGTATGTTGTGAACACAGATTTAAAGATCTAGAGAAGGGTTAATTCTAAGTCAAAGCTGGAATGTCACAAGTGAGCAAAATGCTCTGAATTTTTAGACTCTGCCCCTCTCCTTTGTCTTGTGACTAAAACACCGTGTCTACACGGATAGACTACATAGAGGTAGTATTTATAATGCCCTTATTTTCATACCTACTTCTTAGCTAGTGTATTAGAAGCTTCCCCCACAAAAAGCACAATGTATTTTTCCAAGGAGCTACCTGCTACTTTTCAGTATAAAGGATTAAGGAAACAGGGACTTCTATACTGATTATTTTGGGATGTGTTATTTTTTTAAACCACTGTTTTGAGTCTCTAACTGTTGAATAGGTACACCTATCTCTGATCAATAAACATTGCTTCAACTTCCAGAATAATGCAGCTCTGCAAGTCCTGCAGAATATCAGGGCAATGTCTCGGTTGCTGTAGTGGGAACTGAAGTGGACACAAGTGCGCTATTTTTTGTCTGTAATCAGATAGTATCACTGAGTTACATGGGGTATCCGTTAGCTTCTTATGTGAGGATAGAAGGGTGCAACTCTTTTTAAGGATATAGGGAAAATCTAATAGTGCTTCCTTTTCATGTCTATTTACTATTCTCTACTCATTAGTATCAGAATTTTGGAGGAGCTTCTACAACTACTGGATTTCACAGAAAAAAAAAAAGCATCCTACATGGTTTTACAGCAGTAAAGAGGTGACAGCACTTATGAGCAGAAATCCCCTTAAACAGCAGGAACTATGTAAGTAATGCCTTGAACATGGTTTTGAGAAAAGTGACTTAGCAGTTTTCATGGCTATAAAGCTGCCTCACAGATGCATGGAAAACTATGTAGAAATATGCTGCCCGGTTTACCATCAGGATTACAAAGTCCAGAAACTAAAATGTGGAAGAAATGGTGTGAAAAGGCCATCAGAACGTGTTTTGTAGGAGTGGCGAGGCTCAGAGAGCCCAGCTCCCACCTATAACCACTCCTCATTGCTCCAGCACAAAGCTACATTTGGAGTGGCAGCTTTGTGGTGGGGAGGATCAGTGCACTAGAGAGCCCTCCTCTTCCCCTCCCCTTCGGGCCACCTACATGGGGAGCGCCATGCACCTCTGCCTGCTGCCAGCTGGTTCTGAGCGTGAGGATGTGACTTTGCGCACACCGATTCCTTCTGCGTTCTTTAGGATCATGGTTCCCACCATCCCCTGGTTTTCCTTTCTGATTTGCTTATTTTGTAATACTCCAATGTAGTAAACTGTGCATTTGCTGGGAGCCTAAAAAAGCAACACAGATTTTATCATTTGGAATGTAGATATCTAATGCCCATTACGGGCTGACTAAATTTAGTAGAGTGGCAATTCACCAGGCTACTAAATTTAGTTAGGCCATCCGGTCATATCGTTTTACTTAGCTCAATATTGGATATCATAAGATAGGGCCTATCAAACAGTATGGCTCCAGCTTCTTTTGCTGTAGATTATATTATAGTTATAGCTTTTCAAAACATTTATGCTGGCATTTTTAAAACCTTCACCTTTTTTAGTTTGTATATTTTGTTATAAGTTTGTAAAGATGGTCAAAATTCATTTGGTTTTCACTGAAAAGATCTCTGTTAAAAAGAAAGGTGCTGCTGGTTTTGTTTTAAAGAAAACCTTTGACTTTCCACGTAGCAATTTAATTTCAATTAGAATAAAATGAATTTTATCACTGAAGATAGTAGATGGGGTAGAGTCCAATCTGGAGTGAAATTTTGCACAGTGTTTTTCTTTGTCTTCGTGCATTTCTAGTTGCCATCAAATCTCAGTTCTTTTCCAGACAGAAAAAAGCTTTATGAGAATCCAGACAATCTGGAATATGACATCACATTGCTGTAAATGCAAACTTAACTTGTGCAGAGTAAAAGGGAATGAGATCTCGGTAAGATCCTGTGCGCAGCGGCTGGAGTTATGGCTGTGGGATCTTACATGACTAACAGAATGGTGTGTGCACAGTAATCAGCCCTGCTATAATTCTGCCTCAGTACATGGAAAGGAAATTGCAGTAGTGATATTCTGGGAGTCTACAGACTTAATCTTTTTTGGTAGGTCTTGAAAGGGAGCCAGTGTCTCTCCATCCTGAGTCAATCATTCCCTATCCAAGTAAAGTGAACTGAGATCATCTAGATGCTGTTCTTCATTTCTAATGAGCTTTCACAGTAAAACAGGAAATAATAATCTTGAAAGGGGAAAAAAAATGGTCAAAAATCAGCCAGAGAACATTTAAAGGTTTGTTCTGAACAAGCAGGGCTAAGAAAAAGGCCTGAGAAAAGTGTGTCCTGGGATCACTCACAGTTAAAGCACTGATTAATTAAGCAGAGGGTCATTCTTCAGAAAGACTGGAGGGCAGTTTGGGCCCTGGGGCTGTAATTTGGACACTTCTGGAGTTCTAGATACACTGAGCTATTCTGCGCCGGGACTGTGAATATGTGCATTCTTCTGGCTGAACAATGGCATCTTTATTCAAATGTGAGCCACTAAGTAAGTGGCTGTCTCCTAATATGGGTGGTATTTCTTCCTGCTCTGCCTCAATCTCTGCTGCTTTCCCGTTGCCTTATCAGTGCTTTGTAGCACAACTTACAAAATGAAATCTATTCATAATGCTAAAAAACTCCCCTTTCATAGACACAGAAAAAAAAAAAAAAGCAAGGGAAAAAAAAAAAAAAAAAGGCTCCAAATGCTTACATATCCTCTAATTCTATGGAAAGGTGTTTACTTTTTTAAATGCAGTTCTGCTTATCTGACACTGCTTTAGAAATTAATAAAATGGTGCCTGGCTTTTATTGTTTTGACTATAGGAAGGAAATTAATCCACAACTATTACAAGTGTTTGATCCAAATGAACAGAGATAAATCCACAGTTTCAAGAAGCATCCTTCCCTCCTTGTCGGGTGTCCTAGTGCACCTGACACATCTGATTTATTCCTCCCGTGTTTAGCAGTGGCAATGTCCAGGTAGACGATGCCCATTTGTCTTCCTTTGCGTAAATATTTCTTCAGGGTAGCTTTATTTGTTATACCTGTTTCTTCTTACTCACTAGGCTCAGCTCTGCCAGAAGTTAGAAACGAGGCTGTTTGTCTGAAGAGACGAGGGTGTGGTAAAAATATGCCGTGCCAGTCAAGTCGACCAAAATACTATCTGAATTACGAAGCAAGCTGGAAAACAAAATTTAACAGAAGATCTGGACCCCACCTGTGCCCTCCCAGGAGGGATGGAGAGAAAAGGACTCCTGGGACCTGCACACACACAGCTCCCTGCAGGTAGGTCTGAGGAGGCGGGCAGTGCTGCATGGGAGAAGCTAATGACAACATTTATGCAATGTTCCTTGGTACTAACAGTGAACTGTGTGACAGCAGTCTGGCTGTGAAACTGCACTGCAGAAATCTGGGACTTAGCTTTTTGTGGGGACTGGGCTGTGATGCTGTGTGCACATCAGAGCTGCCCCAAATCCTACTGCAAGTAACTGACTGCTACTGGAGTCACAGGGATCTGTGGCATGTTAAGTGTTTCCACCAAAGGTAAGGCCCGGGCATCTCCAGCTGTGTGTGCCTCCAGACACCCCTTCCTGAAATACTTCTGACCACCCTAGCTCTGTATAACCACCAAACGACACTGTTTGGAGCCCTGAGCTGCTGCTTTGTATGACTGCAGTGTAACCTGTAAAATGGATCATCCTCAGGGTGGGGACCAGCTTTATCACAGCCCCTCCTTCCACAGGCCCTGCTCCTCTGCTCCTCTGCCAGCCTTGTGGGCACAGGGGCAGTGCCCAGCAGCCTGGCAGCCGTGGAGCTCACTGCTTTGAATTTTCATCTAAACCTCGACTGAAACACACGGCAGTCTTGGGAGGGGGACAAAACAGGAGCAAAAATGACTGCAGCTGCCCTCAGCTGCTGGCTGTTCGGTCCCTCAGGCCTGCTGGGCAGTACGTGCCATGGCAGTGCCTGAGCGGGGAGGGAAGCCATGCGTGGAGCCGTGAAGGAGCCCCGAGCACAGAAGTTTTGCGTTAGGCATGAGACAGAGTAAGTTACCCGTATTTAAACAATACTGGGCTCTGGGGAAATTCAGATTCAGACCTGAACTAGACAGCTTGGCAAAAGCCTGTTGTTACTGTCACATGTCTGACCTCCTGAAAATAACATTAATTCAGAAGTTAAGTGCGTTCAGCTGACAGTGATGGAGTATTTGGGTTAAGGAGGGGATTTTTCAAAGGCACAAAATCAACTTAACCATGTGTTTCGGTTACCTCACTGATGTCCTAGTGAAGACCTGGGTGCAGCAGGCGTGAGGGGCCTTTCAGCTGCAAGGAGGCCTGCTCTGCACTGAGGGAGGTGTCGCGAGCCCCTCCTAAAAGTGTTGCCTCTCCAAAGGGGTTCTGAAGATGCACGGTCTTTCTAGACACCTTAAATACAGTTACATAGGAAATTACTTTTGATTTAGTTTCCAAGGAGTCAGTTAGACCTGGCAGCAACAGTTGTGGATCTTGTAACTGGCTTGGATGGGAGAAAGCAGCATTGTCATAATTCTGGAGATAGCCCTTTCTTTTCTAAACTGCATTGGTAGCTCATGATACCAGCATGTCAAAATGACATTCACTCTATATTACGCAGAGTGTATAAAAGCTTGTGTTTACACTGTGTCTCCTTTGCCCTTTTCAATTTTGCTTTATTTTTTTTATAGTTCTGTAATTTAAGCAGTACATATTTGGGGATGTTTTTTTCCATGCCTTGTCTAGCTTTATGGCTTGTTCTGGCTGAGGCATCCTTACATGATTTGATTTTGCAAGAAATATAGGCTGGCACATATGTATGTAATTGTTCCACTGTGAACCAATCTGTCTGGAGCACTGAGGGAAGATACATATTAATATGTTTTTTTCATGCTATTTACAAACAAAATTGCTAGATCTACAAATGATGCAAAATATTAGGAACTGCAACAATAAGGCTTGCACTAGTTAGCAGGAAGCATAAAAGTATGGTGGAGCCAGAGAAAAACTCATCAGAGTAACATTTTCATCAGAAACAGAATCTATTGTAACCAGGGGAGATAAGCATGAGTAGGCAAAACCGAATATGCTTCGAGACGATATACAGCAGCCGCTACAAATCACACTGTTGAGTGAAATCTGAATAATCAAAGTCTGATTCCTCTACCAGGAGGAGACTCTGTGTTGTGTCTAGCTGTGGGGTAGGAGGCAAGCAGTGGTGTCTGCCAAGGTCTGCCAAAACGCATGTGCACTGAAAGCACGGAGCAGCCGATGCTAGGAGGAGAGGCTGGGCTGTGTCCAGCTGCAGGTGACCCATCACTCGGACCTCATGCAGGTGGCAAGTGGTCCCCTGATAGCGAAGTGTGGAAGGAAGTGGCACAAAGCCACATAGATGGAGAGCAGCGACCTTTCCTGGAGGAGCTGGTTAGCCTTTGCCACACAAAGAAATCTGAGAGGGCTTTGGTGTTTCCAAGTAGAGCAGTGGAGAAAACAGCTGAGAATTGGAGCTGACATAGAGCAGCAAACCTTGCTTAATAGAGGGTGCATTGCAGTAGTATCAGCAATGTGGAGTCATGGCTGCAAGTGCCGCATAACTAGGACTTATTTAAGGAGGCTATTGTAAAAGTCTTCGAGCCAGTTAATTACCAGTTTTTGTTATGTCAGGAACTCCTTGAGTTAAGGCAGAAAGAAACTATTCATGAATATGTTCCAGTTCTGTAGTTTAATGGGACAAATTTAAAAAAAAAAAAGAAAAAGAAGAGAGGGAGAGAAACTGAAACTGATAAAATGGAAGGATTGAAAACCCTCACCAAAAAAAAAAAAGCAAAAAAAAAAAAAAAGCTGAAATTACATATTGTGCCCCATCTACTCTTGCATAAGCCATTGAAATTGCTGGGGACTTAATTGGACTAATCGTCCATTGCAGTTATGCATGAGCCTTAGGGAGCACATGGTGTGCATATGGGCCAATGCACCAGCCTATGAAAGAAAGAGAAATTATCCCACAGCCTTTAAAAAAAAAAAAAAAAAAAAGTAGGTGCTCAGGTATGAAAAGCCAAGAGGCTTGACTTGCATTTAAAAAGTATTAAGGGTAAGTGAGGAATTTCATTTGATTTATTCACCAAGTGGACTTTAAGAGGTGTGAAAAAAGGTTACAGGTGACTTCAGGCAGGAGAAAACTTTCAAAGGAAAACAAAAATCTATAGAGGACATTAACATAGACTCATTCCCCTCATGCTCCCATTGTTTTTGTTCCCCAGCACCTCCCTGTTTGCTGTGAGGTTACTGATGGACCACGTTACTGCAAGCGGGTTCAGGCCTCAAAATTACATCTGGTCAGAACAAAAATCATATTGCATGCTGCATATTGAATCAAACTGTGGATAGTGGAGTAAGTGGGAGTTTAAGGCCTGTCTCATGCTATCAGTATTCTTTGGACATTTACTTTGCTGCCTTCCACTCAGAACACCCTGAAATCACCAACACATTTGCTGAATTGAGGTTTAAAAGCAACTCAGAAACAGAAGCAAATCATAGTTCTTAGTGCTGCTGGAGGTTGGAAGAATACTATTACCAAGGGGGTGCTTCGTGCATGTGTCCGAGAGCCTCCAAAATGACCCGTCATGTGTAAATGTGTCCTAGTTTTTTGTTTTCACAAAGACAGTTTGATAGAAATTAAACCTAACTCTTGGGAGAAAAAAATGAGCACAGCATACCAGAATACCCATCTTCCTAATTCTTACAATGCTGCAAGCTGAAATCCCAGACCTGCCCATATATTATGAAGCTTTCTCCTTCTTGGAGAAAGCTTTTATGATGTTGTGCCTATAAGTGCAGTAATCTCTGTATATTGAGACAGTGCAGAGGATACCAAGCCCTTCCTGTGAGATCTTTTCCCTTTGTATCGCTGATGCCTCCTCAGCCCTGGTGAACATATCTGTGCTTGGCTTTCCGTAAGTCCCCTACATTCTGCACCAAACATCCCATAGGCGATCATGCTGCTGTGATGTGGAGCTGACCACACTGCAGAGGCCGTCAGCATTTCACTCGTGCCGTTCCCATCCCCTCTTCCCAGGACTAGTTCCCCACTTGGTGTGCTGCTCTCCGCTCCTCCCGCTGCCCTGCCCTGCCCAAGGTGTGGGAGCCCCTCTGCTGCGTGCCGAGCACCCAGAGTTCAAGATGTGAGGCTTTGTCTGTGTTGTTCTTTAAAGTGCCAGCTTGGCCTTACTAACGCATTTTCAGTGTTTGGGATTAGCAGAGCTTGTAAGAACATAACAGACCCGTCAGGTCTACAAGTCCACTTGCCACCTCCACCCGCTTACATGTATTTTTAAATAGCTAATTAGGAGATAATGCCAGTGGAACCAAATACTGTCACAAGATAATGATCTCACACTACTAGAGAAATGTTAAGTGGGAATGTTTATTTTCAAAGGGAAGAAACGCTGATCATGTGCCTAATCCTATAATTCTTAAACAAGTAAAATTCCTGTAGATTTCAGCAGAGCCTGAGGTGACAACATCCTATTACTGTGGTAGTATTTCTGGATACCAAACAGCCGTAAGTGATGCAGTCATTTTCTCTAAATGATACTAGTGCAGTATTGGAACAGATGTTTTCCTTACCTTTATTAGCCCGTTGTATCTTCTAACTTGGAGGACAAATTCTGCGTGTGCTTCATTGCACCAGCATAGATGATTTTTTTAAAATGTGCTTTAGGAAGCAGTGAGCTGTGGTTTGGATGAAGTTATGCCTGTTTTTAACTTCCTGACAGTTCATAATGGTGATGCGCGAGTCGGTGTTGCCTCTGCAGTCTCCCTTTGGTACCCTAAGGATCAGCTCAGTTTAAATCAAAGATAGCCTTTCCTCTGTCCTGCAAGAGGCTCAGAAACAAATGGCTATCTTAAATTCACCTTTCAGGAATAAACCACCCCATGTTTCCAGAGGGGGAAGGAGTATACATGGGCAATGGGTGCAAGTTCATCAGCTGCTCCAGAGTAAATACCCCTGTGCTACTCTTCCCCATTTACAGATGGGAGGCAATTGGGGGCAGCTTCACCCCTCGCTCAGGCTCATCCAGGTGTCTGTATTCCTGCCAGCAGTGTTGGTGGGGGCTGCGCAGTGCAAACCCTGGGTCACTTCTCACTCTGCCAGGAGACAGTGCTAATGGGATGGGTACATCCGCCTTCACTGCCTCCCCCCAGGAAGCCTTTTTTCTCTGGACTCACTTTAGATGCAGCGTTGTCTTACAGACAGGTGAACGCTGCAGTGGAAATTGGAGGCAGATGCAGAGTTGCTTTCAGAGAAAAGCCTGTCAATGGAGGCAGGAAGGTTTATCCTAGGCAGAATCAACTTGCACAAATTGTTAGCGCTGCACCATAGAAGGTGTCCAGTGGTTTTTAGAAATTACTGCTGCTTTCACAATTAATGAAGATTCATCATTCCATTAGATCATCTCTAACCTGCTGTAATTGTTCTGATTTTTATTTTTTACCTTGTTCTCCAGTTCATGTCTAAATACAAGAAGATGTTTATATTGCATACATTCAGCTTTAATTGGCCCTTAAAAGAAGGTGTTGATTAGAATCTTCTCAACATCAACAGCTCGCTCGCACAACATTCTCTAATTACTGTTTATTAATTTAGTTCAAGTGGCATAGTTGAAAGCCCTGCTCAGATGGGAGAAGTAAATTGTCACTGGTATTGAATATGTAAATTATGTGCTGGGTAAGTTTCCATGAAGAATGTTTAAAGTTAAATGCTACATGGCACATAAAGCCTTCTAGTTTCATCTAACCCAACCATATGACAGCTTTGCAAGAAGTGTCATGAAAATTTACCAGCCCTGGCAAAAAACTACTTGCCTATCCTTTACTTTTTTCTATTAACATAATCATGATGATAATAATAATTTATTTGCTGGTCAAAAAAATAAATAAAAATCATCCACACTGGCTGGGTGGAGGTTTGCAAGGCTGCCAATTGAATCTGAACTGCGCGCTGCTGTAGTAGAGACATTCAGCAGCCTGGATTCGTTGCCCTGGTGCAGTAACCCTTCCTTCTCTTTAATTAGCTTATAAAGTCAGAATTTCTTAAACAAAGTACTCATTAAACATTGCCTTGTTACATTACTTTAAAATGCAATTAAAAGTTTTAAGAGTGTCACAGAGTTTGTGTACCATTGTCAGTGCCCATGTCACTCGCTATCAATTTCCACCCACTCACATAGATTGGAGGCCTCCCGTTAAATATAGATGGCACTCTGTAGCCTTTTTCTATAGTCTAGGCATAAAATTGTACTGATGAGGATGACCTGACTACATCTTATATCTGAAGGAATAAGAGGAACAGAGGGGAGGCTGTTCTTAAGGAAGGAGGACCCAGGAGTCTTCATTGTTCTTCCACCTCTGCATTTGTCTCTCCGTGACCTTTTGTGGGGGAGTAGCTGCACGTCCCTGGGAGGTGTGCTGCTTCCGAGTCCCCCGAAGAAAGTTGCATGGAAACACCATGCAGTTATTGTATTGCACATCTGAAACAATGAGACCAAACATCACGCAAAAAGGGAAAGAAAACTGCCCAGTCAGTGCCTGCATTCTGCCTGGGCCTTCACCCAGTCCTCACACTCTTGCTGGCTGCTGTTATCATGAATGGCACTAATCAATTCCAGGAAATCTCTACACCAAGCATTATGTCACATGCGGTTACATCATTCCCTCTAACCTCTAGGGCTTCCTGTTGACATCTCTGGAGCTCTCGTACTACCAACTGATATTAGAAGAAATGCCAAATGGTATTTTTAGCCATTTGTGTCTGCCGAAAGGAATCCAAGTGTTTCCATTTTGCAGCTTCCACCTGCTGGATCTCATCTTTGCTCCCTGAAACAAAGCAAACCTTTGTGGGGCTACTCGGGGTCTCCCCAGGTGTTTATATGAAGGACGGAGGGAGCACGGGAGAGGTTATTGAGACAGAAGGGGCTAATGCCTCTGCAGAATTTAGTTATTTTTAATGTCTAACAGATTGTTAATCCAGCCTGTCAGTTGTGTGACTTCTGTTATAACTTCACTGTAGCAGGCGGTTCCTCTTTTTTTCTGAATTCCTTCTTAGGAGACGCTGCTTCCCAGGGTGGGCTGTTTCACCTTGGGGTTGCTTTCCAAGCGCTATTCTGTGGGGCACTTCCCCCCTTCTCCTTGCAGGGCCACCCCCATAGGTATGTAGGAGCCACCCCTCCCTCGGTGTGAACAGTGACACCCCATCAGCTTCTCTTGGCAACCCCCACTTTTCCAGTCATTCAGCTGAAAGAGGCAGGGCTCGAAGTCTTTCTTGGAAGATTATTCCTTCTTGAAACCATGTCTCTGAAACCATTTCATAGCATGAAACCATGCTATGTCTCTTGGTTTGAGTCTTTTTTATCATTATTATTTGTCTGGTTTGTATCTTCCTTTCATTTTAACGGTTTGATTTTTGTGGCTGTTTCTGTGTTTGTTCACTGCTGCAGTAGATATCAACAACATGATTAAATTCCAGCTCTGACTGTTGCAACATAAGCGCTCTGCCTTCATTATCCGTGGTGCCTAAAACTATTTGATCTCTAATAAGTTCGCCTGCAAGTGTGCCTCATTTGCATGATGAGGCTAACTGGTGCAGCCTGGTTGCATATTGGTCCCTGATTTCAGTTTCTCTTCAATCAGATGTATCAAACAGAAGGAACTATTAGAATTGCCAGCAAGTGTATTTTTTTCTGTTAATCATGCCAGAATACTAGGAGTCCCAGGCAGCCTTACTAGGCTGGAGAAGTCCACAGATAAAAGGCATGGGAGAGCTTCTCATGTCAAGCTGTATACAAACCAGGGCTGTGCTGGGGATCATTGGTCTGCTTTGATGGCAAAAGCTGTTAGGATCACATCTAGCTACTGGACCAGTGGTTGGGCAGCATCCTTTGGTAGCAGCACTTCCCATCTCCGCTGGCCCTCATCCAGGAGGGAGCTGTGCCACCCAGCAAGTGCCTCTCCCCCAGCCCACCAGAGCTGGAGGTCTCCCTTTAGCCTCTCTCGCGGTCTCTGCTTGTCTCTGCCCCCAGCTCATATCCATCCTCTCTGGGCCTACTCTTAGACTCATCTGACGTTCATTTGGCTGTAGTCCTCCTTGGGCTCTACTGCCCAAAGTTTGCATGGGGAAAGAAAATGTGTTTTCTTACATCAGGCGTTTGTGAACGTGAACCTTTGTTTGTGTCTAAAATGGAAGCAGCAAACTTGGAAGCTAAATGTAAGTAGAGAGTAGAGGCTCAACAATTGTGAGATTCATGGCTATAGCACTGAAAATGTTTCAAGTTGCCAATCTCCTTTCTGAATCATGCCTGGGATATGCCTGTGGGTCCTACACGTTTTTCAGTATTATGTTAAGAAATGTGATTTGACCCTTTGCAGCATCCCTTACTTCTCCGATTTCAGAATTCAGCTTCTTACGCTGCAGTATATACCAAATACCTCCATTTGCATTTGAGACAATTTTTCATTGAGCTGAATGATCTTTGTGAACATGGAAATGTCTCTCATTGATCCAAATGGGTCCTAGACTGAGCCCTCATTTCGTACCCCAAAATTACTGTTTTCTTTTGGTTTGGGGCTAGGGCAGAAGCCAAGAAACTAAACCAAGCAGAGGCAAACAAAAGAACTCAGGATCCCATCAGCAGTGTTTGCTTTGTACACAAGCAGTATTTCTTCCCTAGCACATACTTCCAAGAATTTTTTAAAATTCCATTCATATATCATCTGCCCAAGCAGACAATAGTTGTTCCAGAGAAGCTGTTGCTCTCTATTAGGTCAATGATCAGTGAACTAAACATTTTCTACTTAGGCCTTCATATGATAAAAGCCTAAGAGCTTTGAAGGAGCCATTACAGACTATTGCCTAGAAGAAATATCCATTTGAAAATTCTGCAATTATGTACTTCTATAATAGCGTGTAAAAGGAGCTCTGGACCCATTATGGGTTATTGAGTAAATAATGTATTTTTAAAAGTGTCTAAGTAATTTATATGATAGCCTGTATTGGCAGCAAAGAGTGATTGTAGACTAAACATTGTGTCTTCCTTTCTTTCTGAAAATCTCATTTAAATCCCTAAATAGCAATTAAAAAAGAAATCCCTGATGCAGTTTCAGTATTTCTATAGTAGTCAATAGCTAATGTCTCTGACTTTACTCTGCTGAGGCTGCCGTTTTGTGCTGAGCCAGTTTCCTCTGGTCTGACTTTGTTTTATGTTGATTGGATAAGACATGAGGCTTCATTATCAAATATAATACCGAAGTGTCCAGAGGCCTCCTGGAGGTCAGACCCACAGTCATCAGCCCTACCTCTAATCAGGAACAGCCACTAGCCAAAAGTCCAGAGAGAAAAGACAGGAAGATGTCAGTCCCTATTTCAGGGAAGAATTGAGGCTTGGAGAGAGGAAATACGTTGTACGAGGTCATGCAGGAGACGAAGAACTTCTGCCTCCCCAGAGCAAGTTTAGTGTCTTTGCTTTATATTCAGACCTTCTGTGGAAAGGCACCATCTGAGCTCCCTGTTGCTGTGGATCCTCAGTGCTAATGCAAACTCCTCCTTTATCAGATGCCCTCAATAGTCTTGCTTCAGACCACTGCACTCAGCCCTCTCAAGCACAGACCCTGGTCAAAGCAGATATGAAAATACTGCAATTCAAAATATTTATATTGCAGCAACAAAGCACCGTGAAACAGCTGTGCTAGAAAACAAACTTGTCTTCTGCTCCTAAGTGTGGAGTAAGCTTCCCTTAGCCCTTCCCTTTATTTATCACACTGCTTCTTGCTGTGGCAGGGGTAATCTGCTTCTTTGCTAATTTTCTGTCAAAAATTGAAAGAATATATTTTTTAAGAAACACCAATATTTGAGCTGCACCAAATTCTGGAGTTTATCTTCACGTTTCCAATAAGCTCTTAGGCCAAGAAGCCTGGAGCTGTCACATGGAGACTACCACACGTCCATATTATATGTGCTTTAAAACCATCCAGTGGGCCTGACCTGGTGGGACAAAAGTCAAACAATTCTCTGCTTATGGCGATGCTCCAGACTTAACTCTTTTTGATGGTACTTTCCCTGGCATAAATTAGACATGAAGCCACTTAATCTGTTGTTCTTGAACCAGTAGGTCCAGACCTGTGTTGTAACTCGTATTACTCATGAAATACACTAGCAGTCCACAGGGAGCAGCTATCTGCTAACACGACTGCCGGGGGTTCTGAATTGTCTTTTGAGAGGTTATGTAATACCTACCCCTGCTGCATCCAGCCATGTGTGTATTCAAAACAGATCATGTGCTTCCCATAGCTATGCTGTTCAGTCACACCTCGAGAGCATAGCCTTTAGACCTGAATTTGAATAAATCTGTATTAATAATTCTCATTGTATATAAAAAGCGTTTTCAATTAAATGAATGAAAATATGGCATTAAAAAAAAGAATAAACACGGGGATGCCAAAGAGCACAAGGCTCAAAAGACAGAAACGAAAGGAAGTGACTTAATGAAGAGTCAGCAAGGTAGTAGTAGGAAGAAAGATAAAGTAAAAAAATGATGGAGGGGAGGTAATAGAACCAGAAATAAATGGAGAAGAAACAAGGAGAAAGGTATAAATACATTAAAGTTGTATTTGAGCAAAAATATATAATGTCTAATAAAGCAATCAGTCTCTCTCACTGTTCAACTGTATTTGTCACTTAGGAAATGACAGTCATCTGTTGGGATAATTGACTGGAGAGGTGATGAAGTCTCCATCACTGGAGGATTTCAGTGACAGAGTAGTCAAAAATCTGGGGCATACTGTCAGTTATTGGGCTTCTTACGATCCCTTCCAGCTCCATTTTCTACAACCTCACCATCCCAAAGAGTATTAGTGTATTAAAGTGGGAATGAGAGCAATACCTCAGTTCTGTGTTTATGAGAGACCCTTTTCTGGCTCTGTTACCTCCTGGCTGAAGTTCTGTAAGATCTCACAGAGTAAACAAGGCATGTGCTTGGAGGTGAAGTCTATGAGGACGATGAACATACAGGAGAAAACCAAGAAAAGGAACTGGTTGATCTGAGGACAACATTTTCTTCTGAGGTATGTCTGAATTAAGAGGCCATATGCCTTACATCTTCTTCCTCATACTGAAGATCCCTATTCTGCAACAAATAAATAGTTTGTCTTTGGTGTAAAACCAAAACCCTCGTAACTTGAGATAAAAGATTCTGTTTCCTTCTTGCAAGAACAGAGTTATTAATTGCTCTAGTGTGCTTCAAACACAAATAATTCTACTCTTTCCTTCAAAGAATATTCCTCCTAATTTTAGCCAAAATCATTCCTCCCCTGGCTTCTCTTAAATGGTCATAGAAGAGAGGACACAGGTATGAAGTGGTCTGGGATTCCTTCAGGCTGGTGATTATTGCTATGCAAACCCTCAGTCACCACTGCAGTACAAAACAAAGCATAAAATGGGCTTCTAAAAGAAAAGCCTGGACAGGTATCACATTGGGATGAAAGAAAGGTTCATTTTCCCATTTTGTTCATTTCTCTCAGGGCTTGTCAGCGGGATCTAACAAACGTCTGTGTGATAATGTCAGTGGTCCTCCTCCGAAAGCAGGAAGCTTAGACTGCTCTTATACTGCCATAGGAAGACAGACTTTGAAAACAGTTACTCCTTCCCCATGAAATCTGCAGTGTATTCTCCTTTTCACTATGCTGTACCATGAAGTACAATGCTGGTAACTGGAGGAAATTGTTTGCTTGTTTGTTTGTTTTCTGTTTTGTTTTGTTTTCTCCCTGACATTATTTTAGAGACATTAGATTGATTATTTGAGGGTGTGTATGAGATTCTGGAAGTATAATTTACGTCTGCTATGCTGTGAGATCTTTGGTATGATACTGACTCAGTCATTGGCACCTGAGAGAGGTTTGGGGAATTCAGCAAGCTTTCAACAATCCAGTTTGAGAGATTAAGCAGAATTATAGCTCACTCAGGTTTGTCCTAATTTTATTAGATTTTCACCATTTCTAATTGCATAAACATATGCAGCCAAGTATACAGATGGGGACTGGGAAGATGTACAAGGACACTCAGGCTCCATAGTCAGCTAATTGGTGGACTAAGTAATAGGCCACTTGGAAAGATTGATAATTTTTTTTTAGAGCATTTCAGGGGAAAATTCTGTCCCCATTAAAACTGTAGCAATCAAGAAAAGAAAGATTTTAGCAGTAGATTTTGTTGGAATTGCAGAAAGAGACGAGTGGAAATAACGTGATGAAGAAAAAATCCAGGATGAAAGAAGTTCTTTTGGGCAGTATTCACTATTTATTTGTTTTAGACATAAGAAAAAGATAGAATGTCTCAAAAACATAGAACAACTGGCTTGATCCATATGGTGACATCAGAAAGCTTTTGATCAGGGCTAAACACAAGATAAACAATGGTTAACGGCTTCAAATATTGCCTGGACAAATGAAAAGTCATTTTGGGTGCTACCATTGTTATTGGTAGAAAATGCCAAGCTGTAATGTTTTCAGAAATATTTTATATTTTCTTTTGGAAAATAAATCTGTTTTTGCTACGGCTAGGAGAGCTTTTGGGACACAAGTCAAAGTATGTTATGGCTATTTCTGGTCAAATGATCCCAGCTGAGGTACTGGCATGGCTGTTTATATGAGTACTTTCACATGAAATAACATTGCTGTCCATACTTGTTAAGGGAATTCTGCTGTTGGCTTACTTTCTGCAATCAAGGCAGAAGGGAACAGGAGGGTAAAGTCTATGCTCGAGTTTTTGCTACTGGACCATCTTCATCCCTGATATGGCATCTGCACTGTGAAATTGACTCTGAATGAATGGGAATTCGGGTGTCCTCACCTCCTGGAGACAGGACACAACTCTCAGACTGAATTAGCCTCAGTTGGATAGTTTTTGAAATCTCCCCAAATAACAGACCTAGAAGATTTTTCCCTCATGGTGGCCTGGGCTGGACATTTGGTGGGTGAGTAAACTATAATTTGTTTTGTTTTTCCTTATGAAAAGCAGAATAAACCAAGCAAGCTGGTCTTTGCTGAGAACTTGGGCTTCTCAGCAAAGTTCTACAATGCCCTCTCAGAAGTCAAAATATTTAATAAATAGATCATGAAATATTTTCCAACAACAAAAGTACAAGTTTAGTAATGATGGGATGTAGTTTTGTGTTAATTACTTTATTTTCTTCTTCCTCTTGTCCAGGCAGTAGCATGCAAACTCTGACCACATCACCGGTGTGAAATTGCTGATTAACCTTTTGACTCTAACAATTGGGACTTCTCTCAACATCAACTGGTAATGGAAAAGACCATTAGTGGTTAATTTTGGGACACCCCAGCTCCAGATGTCAAAAGGTTAATGAAAAATCAAGTCTCTTGCTTTTACTGAGCAACTTGGAAACCTTCCCCCAAAACATTTCATTTTTGCGATAAATAAGCCAGACCGCTTCAGCTGAGAAAGACGGGTGTTTTGCTAATGTGTACAGCTGTTAATTGAAAAAGATTCTGTTATGCCTGTTCTTCTGGATGTAGATAAAAGAGAGATTTGTTGGCGAACTTTAGCTGGTCTTGAACACCGCTTTGTCCAAATACACTGCTTAATAGTAATGCTTTGTTCTTTCTGTAACAGGCATGGAGGGATTTTGAGTGGAATACTCATTTTCTTTAAGTCATATCTGCCAGTAATCATTCTTGGCTTAAGACCAGCTGTCATTTATGTGTTTTATGAAAATATAACACCAGTTTTATGTTTAAAACTATTCTTTTTTAGGTAAAAGCTTCAGCACAAGCTGGTTCCCCATATCTACCATAAATGCTATTTATCACAGATTTTGGTCTTTAAAACAGAAAGATAATGTTAAAACATTTTGATTACCCTTTCCTTACCGCTATCATTCACAAAACATCTTTTCTAATTATGGTATTAGGACATTTACATAACCGGGAAAAGGGTCCTTTAACTACATTTCTATTATGTTTGGCACTTGTGTGAAAGGATATTATATTCATGTGCATTAGAGATTGCTTATAAAAGATCAAGACAATAATAGCAGATCAGACGATAAAGGTTCCCTTTTCTCCTCCCAGACAGGCTGTCTCTGACAGAAGAATACAGTTCATCAAAAGTGTCTGCAGGTTGTCAAACTCGGTGAGATTTGGGGACACTCGGAGGCTGTCATGGCCAACAAGAAGATTTTCTGTAGGGTTCTGCCATCATTCACCCTCAGGAAATAATCACTCACTACATTCTGCATGCTCTCATGATAGAGCTCTATTTGAGAGAAAAGAGCCATTTTATCAAAGGACAATATATCCCTTCTCTTGGTCCATGCAGCTTCCATTATCAGACCATAATAAATCATATTTATGTTCTCAGTTAATAAGACTGATTACAATGCAGGTTACAGGCATGGGAAAAGCAAAGCAGGTGAAAAGATGTTTTAATGAAAATATGATAAGCAAACAGCTTCTTGTGAACATTTCAGGCTGTTATTTGTAATGATCACAGGCAATTTTTGATACATCTTCTTTAGCAATGGTTTAAGCTGCATAAATTGGCTTGCCACTTTATACGTTGAAATAGGAGGAATCCCAGTGTCCTTCTTATGTTGTCTAGAATCATTATATACATTATAAGCATAAAATGAGTTTAATGTATGTGCTTTGAAAAGAAGGGGAAAACAGAAAATCAGGGAAGACTGATTTTAATGCTGCTCAAAATGATTTTGAAATTTTCTACTCATCTTTGTTACTAACGGTGCATTTTCCATGAAATTTAGGAGTGACATGTACTGCTTTCATCTCCTTAAAATTAATATACTGCTCTTTCTGTTTTCCTCAATTTCTTCAGAGTTCTTTTTAGAACATTCTGCAAAGAGACAGAGAGAAATTTGCCACTCGATGTGTGAGCATCTCTGCTGTTAATGCTGGGGGGAGTTAAGTGTGCTTCTGGAGGAGAATATACCCCTGTGTTAAATACTGAAAGGAACCCTGTTAAAAAGGTGCAATGATGTTTAGCTGCAGCACGTATAATGTGTTCAAGGGCCAAATTCCCTAGGATCTTTTTAAGTGATTAAGATCTTTTTTTGTTAAGGCAAGAGTGGCGAGAGTTCTCCTATGGTTTTAGCACATACCTGTATCTATGTACAGATGAAATGTCCTGCTCTCATCTTGTGAAAAGTCCTTTTTTTTTTTTTTTTTTTTTATGTTCAGCCTCATGCTTTCAAGACAAAGTAAGAAGTTTAAATAATAATTTCATTGCAGCACTTGCATAACACTGGTGACAAAGTCTCCATGAAGTTGTGTGTCTGCAGGAACTGCTGTTGTCACAGGTATTTCCAAAGTCACTCTTAAAACATATTTTAAAGCTTTGTAATTGGCTTAGCACTGAAGAATGATCATGAAATTCCTTTAACCCTTTTAGGGCACTTCAACACAAGAAACACTAAACTGCTCTTCAAAGGCAATATTCTGATATGACAACAGACATAGATAATGCTCGTCATGATGGAACTGCTTGATACAGAGAAAAACATGTTGTAACTGCCTTCACTGTGAAATGGGTTTAAAAATGTTGCCTGACAACTCCACAAAAACCAGAGCTGCTATTTCAGTTAAAGGCCAGTGGATTGTATTTTTCACGTCAGTTTTCACTAACCTCAAACATCACTGTTATGACAGACTGTCATCCAACCAAACCAGCAGTGTGGTGCCATTCAAGCAAGCAGGAAGAAAGCAAACATGAAGGAAACTTAAAAGTCCAATTAGTAAGCTGGGGGTGTATATGAGTGAACTACTCTTGTGCATTGATACTGATTACTGAAAATGAAACACTTAAAAGAAAATAAACAAAAAAGTGCTTTCTGAGCCATTGGTGCTTTCTTGGCTGGCAATTTCTCTTTGTTCTGTTTCATGACACCAACCTCAATGGTTGAAGGGGTGTTCTGGGCCATATGTCAATCACAATGTCTGACATAAACAAAAATAGCTAAAAAGACATGCCGGCATCTTCCTTTTGTTTTCCCATTAGCTCCATTTTTCTTTTCATAAGCTGACAAAAAATTACTGCCTCCAAGTGAATTCAGTAATGTCACTATATATCTAATATCTAGGAGACCTTTTGTTTTAGCTTTACTGGGCTTAACCACAAAAGACACTTGACATTGACAAAGAGTCTGTCAAATATACAATGATCAGTGCAATGAAATCTCTCATGACAGAAGGGCACTATTCTGCACACATACACACCAGCCCCCAGCAGCCTGTCTGAGCAAAATATGCTGGAGCACATGCAGCAGCTGAACCATTACAGAGCAGGCCGTAAGCTGAGGCTTGTCTTGTTTAAAGTGTCATAGTATATCAGTATAATTAAAAGTGCCAAAAGAGTAGAAAAGATAGATGGAAATGTTACATTACTTGTTTCTAGAGATTAACCTCAAGCCAGAACTGAAATTCAGAGACACATTTTGCATTTCTTAGAGCTCTGATATGGAAGAAAAGAAGCCCGAGAGTACGTCTCTTGAAGTGTGAGACATGAAGTCATAGTTCCTGTATTTACACAATAAAGCAGAAACAGCAGTTCAGACAGACGTGCTGTTTTCTCTGTGGTTACAGCTCCCATTGTGGCTGTACTCTACAAAGCAGCAGTATCATCTCTCAACTACTTCTCTTTCACTCTCCTCTGCTTTCATTCCTGCAAGGTCTTGAGCACCTTTGGGTCTGCAGATGCACGGCTGTCATGGCCCTCTGCTCCTGTGGCATCCCCCAGCTCAGCCAGCACTGCGTGGCCACAGCCCAGAGGCAGAGGCAGTGCACCACGTCCCAGCTGGTGGCTGCAGAGGCTATGGCTCCAGGCTCTGCAGCGCCCAGCTAGGAAGATGTTTGAACAATGTCTTCAATTTAAAATCTGACCTTTCAAATGCCAGGCTCCATGCTTGCTTCTCTGTTGAGTCTAGAGATAAAATTATATGGCTTTCTAAAATTGACCCTGAAAATTATGTTCTCTGCACCAGATGAGATGTTTTCCTTGCCATGCATCATTGCTTGTCATAGCTATTCAGGCCTACCTAGTTATGATACCATTTTCTAATCATGACCTGGGTTATATCTAGTGGTGAAAAGCCCATGGAGTTGTTGTGGATCTGTTCAGTTGTGGAGGCCCTGATCCATCCAGAAGCTGGGGAGGACCTGAACTGGCACTGGCGGTTCTGAAACACTGCAAAAGCAGCATGTCTTTTTCCTAATGTCAGCCTTACATTCAAGGAGAAGATGAGTGGATCAGGTAGGTCTCATTCACTTCTAGTATTAATGAACTTCAAGGCCTTGCCTAATAGTTGATTTGCTTGAAGTAGAGAGATGTTAAAAGGGGGGCTTTAATTTTAGGTTTTCTCATACGTCCTGTATTTCTCCAACTTAATTCTCAGTTAATGACTTCTCCATGCAGTGCTTCTCTTAAATTTCTGGACTGGGGCTGTAAATGTGCATAACTAGTCAAAAATATGTTATCTGCATTTAATGTTGGCTTCTGGAACCCTCACCGCCAAGTTACCTCGCAGACACATTTCACCTCACACACATTTCTGTGTAGTGCCAGGAGAAGAATGGAAAAAAAATATGAAATGAAAGCAGATTCTGCTCCCTTTAAAGGCAATGAAAACTCTGCTTTTACTTCTACGTACTCATAATACTGGGAAAAAAATGAAGTGGAAACAAGCACAACAAAACACCTCTGCCAGCTATCTACAAGCTAACCAAGGCTTCCACTAATGAGGTGGTCTGGCATTTTGAGAAAGACAGGTTCTTCCAGGAATGGAAAAATTATGCTGTTTTTTTCCTTCAACCCTGAGAGTATAGTGAGAGAGTAAGAAAATCTATTTCAAAAAAGGGCTAGCAGTCAAACCTTTAATGCTGTCTGTATTATTAAATACCTACAGTCACCAGTTTAGTTTCTTGTCAGTCAGATGTTGTTACATGTTTGTTTGGCAGATTACTAAGTACTTATTCATAAACATTTCACCTATTTCCCGTATTTACAGGTTCATCCAAGTGATCATGAAATTCCTGAGAAAGTTACTACTTTCAAGTCACAGTAACAGAGTAATTTCCAGGTAAGATATTCTAGAAAATGTTTCCATATCATGGACAGCTGTGTAGTCTATTAAACAGAAAGGTACTATTTGTGGAAAAGATAATAGTCTAGATCATGAGATAACAACAGATTTTGTTATGATCTCCAGATGTCTTTGGGAACTTAATGCATCCAGCATTGGTTCAAGTTTAATCTGTGTGGCAGAAATGCGAGTTGTTCCAATTTCCTTCTCTCTGGAGCTGTTTGGGGGAACTCTGTCTTCCAGGGGCTGCAGAGGACAGGATGGTGTAGTGTGGCTGTGCTTTGGTAAGAGCTTTCACTGCTTCGACAACTGCTCCTGGAGTGCTCAGGGGTATCAAGTGCAGAAAAGAAAAGCTTTCACCATTGCTTAGTGGGACAGTGTAGTACCAATGCCTTTCTGTTACACATCCCTCAGAGCTGGCTCTGCATTTTCCTGAAGACCAGAGATGTCCAGGCGTTTCTGGTGGCTTACTGGTACCTATGAGCATCATATGGTGTTTGCTCCATTGCATTCCTGATAGGGAGCAGTTTGTAGCCGAACTGTACAGGTAGGTGGTGGTGGCTATTGATGCAAGGATCTGTCAGTGCATTTGCTTTTGGATTTCAGCTCCATTGGGCTGAGAAGTAAAAAAGAGCTCCCAGAACAGAACAAGTGACTAAAATGACAATGCAGCACAAAAAAAAACAAACAAAAACTTACGGCTACTATTCCTTCATGGGAATCTGTACAAAAACGATCGATTTTGGACCTTGTGAGTTTCTCTCCAGAGCCAAAATTCAGAATGAGTGCGCAAAAGAGTGTGAGGAGAGAGCATTTCAGCTCCTTCAACTCTGTGCACAAAACCTCTCAGCGCTTCAGATAGGATTTTAGCATTTCTCACAGTCTTCAAATGTTGTGCTGTGCAAGGATGTGCTTATACATAATTTTGTAATTGAAATGGCATGTTTACTGTTCTATTTCATGCTTGATTGTGTTTTTTAAACACCTTTACTCACGCTGCTAGAAGTGGGATTATAATTAAAATGTCCTGTTGAACACCTTGTTCAGTTCAATGAAGGCATAATAGAAGTATAAATACTTGTTCTCGTTGACTCTGTGATGTCAGCACAACAAATGCAGTGAATGTCAGAAAACTAATCTCTCTTTCAGCAAGGTATCCGCCAGAATGAAGGGGAAACAGAATCTGTGGCTGGGCAAAGAGGAGACCCGTTGTGCGAGGGATAGGAAATATTTTAAGATACTGTTAACTTGTTAGGTACAGTGAACCTGAAGGTCCGTGAGGCCTTCTAAGTGTTAGCAGACATGCTAAACGAGTTTGAAGTGACAATATTATTCTTACATAAAGTCTTTTCTCTAAAGATTTCTAAGTATTTTCCAAGCATTAGTAAGTTAAGCTTTAATAAGTAGGTTCATGTTATTATAATACCTGTGATATATATGTGTTAACTAGGGCAGGGAACATTTGACTGATTTAGCCAGTTACTAGCAAAAATTAGACATTAATTTGCTTCTCTGCTAATAGCCCTTTGGCCTAAAGACTGGCAGTAATTTCCCTTTCTCCAGTAGCCATTAGGAAAAGTTGCATCTGGTTATAAAATGTGAATTACATACTTCTTAGTATTCCTGTTTCTTTAAGATGTATATAGACATGTCTTTATGGTGGGATTGAATTACAACACAAAGTTCAAATGTTTCTAGGTCAAAGTCCTGGTTACAGCACTTTTGCATGGGAATAATGGCTTAATTTTCTTCATGTTTTGTCTTGTACTCTAAGTTACCCCCAGTGAAAAGATTCCTACCTATCCTGGCAGAAAGTTGTTGAGTTTTAAGGAGCTTCAAATAATTTTACAGCTTGAAATCTCAGGTAAGTAGGGGAGTTCCAAAATTTAGTTTTATGTTTGATGCTTGGTTGTTCAGTTTACTTGGATACCTTGGCTCAGTTTCTTCATCTGAAAAATGGGGAAAACAATGTCTGTGTTCCTTGTGCTCTTGGATTGATGTAATAGTGCTTTTAATGTAGTAAGTACTAGGTGCTAGACTGCACATAAACCATGAAATTTTATGTTCATGTCCTTTCACTGGCTGAAAGAGAGCTCTCAAAACCAATCCCAAGATGCACAATATTTCTGTGCCAGAGCAGGACTCACTAATCAGTGGCTGCCTTACAGGGAAAGCACACATGATCTTTATAAAGCAGGTAAATAAGTGGATCCAAAGCATGTGCAAATGACCTTCTCTGCCCAGTTTCAGTTCCAGCAACTATAAGCTCAGCACAAGTTGTGGAGGGAGATTTTTCACAGAATTTCCTCTTCAGAAAGAAAAGCAGTGAGAAAGTGGCAACGTAGGAGGTTTTCCTTCAGGGACAAGGGAAGGAGATGGTACACAGGGCAGATAACCCACTCCAGAGAAAGACTCACTGGGATAAGGCTACTGAACGTGCAGGACAAAATTTACAAGAATGTTTTTGTCAGGTGTTGCAACAAAACTTAGTGGATTTCTTTGAATGTCTCATTATATGTACAGGTGCAGCTCTACACACCCACACACGCTGCATTTATTTCAGTGTGTGATCATATAAATACCTGCAGGTGCAACACAGAAGAGATACCCGTGCTGAGGCATGAATATGGAGTTCCACATCTGTATTTACTGCCTTGTTCACACAATGAACTAGTGCAGTCAGTGGGTTCTCTTCCCACCTCCCACATGCACTTTAAAACTTCATTCTGAAGGTAATTCAGTCCTGCTAAATGCATTTAATGGATGGATGTCAAGGTATAGAATCAAGATGCATGAAGGTGAAGGAGTATGGAACAGCCATCACTTCGCTGTATTGCACATATATATACAAAATTAGAAAGAAACTAATTTCAGATAAAGAAGGCCACATCAGGTTAATGTATGGTCATAAACCCATAAAACTGGAATTTAATGTGCCTTCTGAGGCACCTAAAACTTCTGTTGGCCTTCAGTACAATGGCTGGTTTCTCTTTCCTGGCACACACAGAGATGTTTCCTTGTCTATAATACTGTCAGATAGTCCATAATACATGGGGTACAAATCATGTCTGCTGCAGAAACCATGGTTTTGAAATCACTGACTTGTGTGCATGTAAAAATCTCAGTTGTGGTATTGCACTTATGCAGCTGGTTGCATTCAATATCCATCTGATGCTAACTACCTGGTTACAAAGGCCTTCCTCACAGTGTCAGAAATGTAGAACAGCTAAAGGCTATAAACTGGGGACAATATTTTGCATGTAATGGTTGCCTGCAGAGGCTCAAGGTTCTGAAAGTTTCTTACTTTTTATAAGGCCTTCAGTGAGAACTTTTGTTTTGTGGAGAGAAAAATAAAACTAACAAAATTCCTTTGAACATTTCAGCAGCCTTTCATAGCATTAGCTGTGAAAGTAATGGTGTCACATTCCTAACAAGGATATATGGGAACTGTGTTTTAGGAGTCCCCGCTGCTTTCCTTGTGGAAACTATTTCAGGATGCTTTGGGATTATTTGGTAATAGCTTCTTCTTGCACCATGATTTCATAGGGATCTTCTCTGTTATCTTCTGTCCAGTACATTCCTTTGAAGACCTAGGGAGAAAACATGGAACTGGAGAGCATTCAGGGAAACCCTGTTCGCATCTCTGTATAGCTAAAAACTACATGACAGAAAATGTGGAGGAACCATAGTGCTCAAAATTCAGTTAAGCAAAAATTTTAAATAGTGCTGTCCAGGCAAAGGAATGATGAGAATGTCATCAGTGGAGACTACATAGGAAGCAAAGGAGTAAAAAAGAACAGTTTTTGGTTTCTGATATGAATACCACAGCTTTGTCCAGAGGGACCAGAACTGCCACCTATGACTCACGATAGTGAATGTGCTCTGTGCAGTGCCATGCAGAAAGGGACCAGAAATGGTGGAGAAGTGGAAGAAAACACCGTGCTAATGAAGAGTTTCGTCCGGGCAAATTTAGCTCCCTGAGAATTAGCCTGGCTATCTCTCCATGACACACTTATTTTAGAATCACAGCATGTTGCAGTTATTAGACTCTGGCAGGCTCCTAGGTAGGAACTGTGTCCAAGAGCCTTTATTTCATCTGTTCCAATTGAGAAGAGTGTGGCAGTTTCTTTTGGTTGAGACTTTGCTATAACGATCTGAGCTTTAGTCACTGTGAGGCTAGCCCACTGCAAAGCATTCAGCTGGTGTTACAACCAGCGACAACTGAGCTCCGAAAGTGAGTGCAGACTGTGTCTATCTACTTATTAAGTAATGGGGCATGTGGAGAGCCCATTACCCAGTAATTGGTGCTAGCTGCCAGTTAGCATTCAGCAGGACTTGTAGCATTTGTATAGCCCTTACAGTCCAGAGCGGCCTGGGATTGTTCTTGCCTTATTTGCTGCAACTGTAATCAGACGGTGGCTCTCTGCTTTGCAGATCTACCAAAATCAGACTGAAAGACACGTGGAAGTACAGAATCTCCCCAAGGAATTCAGCCAGACGGATGCATGAGTCCACGGCTTTGTGGTAAGGCTGTACTCCAGTGACCCTTCTACTTTTGTTGGCTTGCAGGCTTCTTCCCCCTCCCTGAGAGAGGAAAATGATGGACTTAGTGGTAGGTGACACAAATGTCTGCCTGATTGTGTAGAACCTTAAGCAGGTCTTTAACAATGAGATCCTCAGGTGTTTTCTGACCTGATGGATCACACAAGCAGCGCTTGGTTAAGGGCAGCCCAGAGACATGGAGATGGGGAAAGGACTGCATGGGCAGGTACACATAAATACAGCTGCGTAAGATATGCGTCACTTGCAGCTTTGACTTGGGGAAACCTTTTGTTCTCTGGCTACCAACTACCGCTGTCATTCACCAAATTGCTGTCAGACAGCGGGAGTGCTTCCAGGCAGGTGCAGGCAGGCCTTGCCCCACGCAGGGAGCACTCTGCCCCGGCACAGGCCGGGGCAGAGGGGGCTCCCTTCACACAGTCCCTTCCGCTCCTTAAACAATACAGCACCGGGCCCAGAGGCCGAGCAAGGCGCTTAAACGTGCGCGGAGGGCTGTGAAGTTAACTCCGGGCTCCGGCGGAGCCCCCGGCTCGGGCAGGCCCCCGGCAGCCGGCGGCCCTGCGCCAGGCGGCGGCAGCGGGCGCGGTTCGCCGCGGAGCCCGGCAGGTGGCGGCCTTGATCGCCGAGTGAGGGCCGGGCGGGCGGGCCCGAGAAACACATCGCCCCCCCCGCCCCCCTTTAATTTAGGAAGTATTATAGCCGAAGTGTTTTCGACTTATTATTATGCATGAGTAAAAATTCCATGAATGTGTAACATTTTCGCCTGTATTTCCCTCTTTTATAACATCATTTAAATTCCTCATTAATAATTTAGAAATGTGCTGGATTTTAATCACTTTTCTCATCACTACGACATCCGAGGCAGAGCGCTCCCCGTTACCTGAAGGTGACAGGGAGGCATCGCCCGCCGGGAGAGGGGCTGCTGGAGAGGCCAAGTCCTCCCTGCCCGGCTGGAGGGACTTGCCCTTGTTAATTAAATAGCCCTAGTGTACAAAACCTGAGGTTTGAGCAGGTCACTATCAATAAAAAAAAAAAATTAAATAGGGATTTTTTTTTATTTTTTTATTTTTGGCATCTGACTTTAATTATGGTGGTATTTGTTTGATAGCTTGTTACTGTAAATAAAAGAGATAAAAGCAGCCCTTCACTCGAGTAGCTCTAGAGCTGTGAAATATGTACCTAATTAAAACTATTGGTGTAAGAGGCTAATAAAGTACATGTGCCTACTAGATGTCTTATTCTAATGAATCTCGGCTAATTTGCTTTGAGTGATGAATTTCAGTGTTAGTAGTAAGGGCTGAATAATTATGAAATTTATCACGAGGTGCGGGGACTTGTGGAGGACCAAGGGGGCTTGGGGAGGGAGGAAGGGAGGGGAGGGAAGAGCTGTGGGCCGTGGGCCTGGCCCCAGTGGGTGTGGAGGAGCAGGGCCGAACTCCAGCATGAGCCAGGGGACCCAGCACCCAGCCTGGGCCTGGGGTGGCCAGGAGGGCCTGGGTGAGGTGTTTGTGTGAAGGCATGGGAGTAGTGGTGAGGGTGATCCTCCCACCGAGCTCCTCACCCCCTCATTTTCCCCTTTTTTCTCCTGGCACTGATGAGAAGTGGGCTGTGGCATACGTTCCTCAAGACTCCAAAACCAAGCACAGACGGGTTATCTAAAGCATTTCAGATGGAGCTTTGGTCTTGCGCCAGCAGCTAATCAAAGTCTTAATTCTGGAAAATACAAAGGCCGGGCTTTCCAAGCTTCCTCCCTCTGGTTTCTGCCAGAGATGGATGGACAGCACTTCTCAAAACGTTTTTGCCCCACATATTCCTAGTGTCATGTGGGCCGTGGGGCTGCCTGTGGGCAACAGTGTGGCTCGTGCTGGCCTTTGCTGGGTGACATCCAGCTGAACGTGCGGGCTGGCGGGCAGCCTGCCTCGTTCAGGCCTGCGGGCAGACACCCTCAGACCCTTGTACTGGACAACCTGCAATGAAGTCAGACAAGAGAACGGCGTGCGTTGACAGCCCGGCCCTGGGAACAGATCTGCCTGTTGGAGCTGTATGGGCTTGTTGGCAGAAAGGATATATTCTGAGAGAACCTGGATAATAATAAAGGGGCTGGTTAAGCAGAGAAAGAGCCTGCAGAGTAGCACATATTTTTATTGCTTTTTTGCAATAGAGTAGAGAAAACATCCCAAGGCTAAATGTCTATTGTAGGCTTTCCTGTAGTCCCCAACGACGAGTATTTAAACACTCACACGTGTGCCCGTTCCCACAGCTCCTTCCACTTACCGGCACGGCGGGAGGGTTGTGGGGCTGCCATGCTGGCATGCCCAGCCCTAACCCGGGGCCGGTGCAAATCTGCAGGGCCTTAACCTCACGTTTCCTCACCCCATGTGTCATACCAGGGCTTTATTCACAACCAAGCCATCTGGGCTTTGCTGTCTATCCCAGAGTCAGACCTGATGAGTTAAAATTACTTGCTGAAAGTGTGTGGTAGTTGCAGCTGTTGAAAGCGCTCTGGCAATTTCTGATATGCACATGAATTTGGAGGTTTTTTTACAAGTGCTACATCTGCAGTTTTTTCTGCAGAATGAAATTTTCACTATTGCTAATACCAGCTGCATAGACAGGTGGAGCTTGTTATTTTCCTCACAAAATCTACCTTTTCATAGGGAAAAGATCATTTTTCATGGTTGTACAATCTATTTGTGTGGTTGATTGAGAGTAAGATTGAGGAGAACTAAACGACTTTTCTCTTTGCCACTGACTCACTCTTTGACCTTAGGAAAGTCTCTGTCATCCTGGGAAGCTGGTTTCTCTATTTGTAAAAAGGCAATGATGGCTAAATCAAAGGACTCAGTCATCACTATCATAGAACGGCTTGGGTTTGAAGGGACCTTGAAGATCATCTAGTTCCAAAAGTATCCAGAAGTAGCTTCAAAATTCCAGGTAGAAGCATTGAGTATTGTCACAAAAGCAGGGTCCATTGTGCTTTCTTAGACACCTGCAAAAGCCTGTTTTCTACTACTGAGAGAATTCTTTCCATGTTGCTCAATCAATGATTATTTTAATATATTTTTCTGCCGCTCAGTTACATCTCAAATATTTGTGTCTGTGCAATTTTCATGGTCTCATATCTTGTCTCTTTCTGTATTAGATATATTTTGTCAGCTTGAGGAAACACTTTTCCTTTCAGCTTTTTTGTAATTACCAAAAATAGTTTTAACCTGTTAAAATATTTTTGAGCTGTCCATGTGGTACGGTATTAAAACCTCGTTATTCCGCAGCAGACCTTCCTATGCATTGTTTACCTTCTGATAACATTTCTAATAAGAGGCCAAATACAAGTGGAATGAGGGGGATACTTGCACTGTTTGGTCCAGTGTGACCTTGCATAATAAAATATATGCAAAAATAAATGACACCCCTGAATATCTAAGAGAGAGAAAGAAAAATATAATCGGCTTGTTTCTGCTGGCTTTTCTTCTAGGAAGAAAACCCATGTGTTTGTGTATTCTGGACGGACATTAATGCTATGATCTGGGACCTGACAGCAGGGGTTCCTGTGCCTGTGTGAACATCTTTTGATTTTAATTTGACTCCACCCAGAGATCCCTGCATAGAGGACTACCCCATTTTAGAGGACAGTATGCTAGGTCCCTTGGCAAGGCCTAGATGTGAGGTGCTCTTAACTAGAGTTACAGATAGAACAAGAGCTTAATTAAGGGCTAAGCTGAGTTACTATAACAAAGCCTGAGGCTGCAAGGAAACTTTCCACCCAAAGTACGTTTCCTAAATGTTGATAGCAGATGACTCTCCCATCCTATAGGCTGGGGATGTGCTGGCTTTTCACTCACTGTTACTTGTTCTCAAATCACAGGACTTCTGATTCTTGGTTTTTGAATGAGCTTGATCTGATAAGCTAAGGTAAACACACTTTTAAAATAAAGTGTAAATATCATTAGTAACTCTGTTGTTCAGATTCACAGTCATGGTTAATATAAATTCCTTCTTCCTTTGGCACCTAAGCAAAATATGGCCTAGAATAATTCTTCTGGTGGTAGATAAGGAGGAGTGTAATCAGAGGGGACCAGTAGTGCTGTTTGAATGACGTGTCCTGCAATCTGCTTTTGTACACTGGATGATGAGTTAATGTTCCAGCAGCATTTTCTCTTTTTCTGTACCCCACTTCTATTCACTAGCTTTATTCTGCTTTTTTCCCACTTTTATCTCAACCTTCTCTATGATGCCAAAGATGCCTTGGCACAGGTATGCCCATTTTGGAGATTCCCTGCTCACAGAACATCTGTTCAAAGAAGTCTGTCTGTTTTCAGTACTTTGTACAAACAGAAAGCTTGGGATCTGTTGTGCTGTTGCCTGGATGAGTGTAGAGTTGGTTTGGATTAGTCCAGCGGAAGGGAGCTGTTTATGAATGGACTCAGCCCACAGATGCATGAGGTCTGAGAATGATAAGTGCAAGACTTCATCTCTCCGGGTCAATAGTCTTTGGGACAAGGCAAAGAGGAGACAGAAGTTGAGGAGACGCTGCTGTTTTGGCGTCTCTATTTCAGGTCACAGTCCTATCAGGTCAACAAAAGTCATGCAATGTGAATGGTGCCAGAAATCACTTGATGTTTGTGCATGAATATTTATCCTTGGTCTTTTTACATCAACTTCATTTTGCATTCTGAGGGACTCGTCATTACACCCCTTCTTTGAAGACCCCCAAAGGTCCTTTGTTTTGTAGTACACCATGCAGTGAGCCAAACGTAGGTCTGTAGATGCATTTCTGTCACCTTCTTCTTGGAGCTTTCTTCCAGGAGGTCATCTGTGTTTAGACTGGAGTCCCTCCTAATGTTGGGGAGGGGTGGAAAAAGCCCTTACAGCTGTGCAGTGGTGACCCCAGACATTGTACTGGGGACATATCCTGGGGCAGTTGCCTGGGCTGTTGTGTTGCTTACAGCAGCATGTGCATTGACTGCTTGTCAGTGGGATGGTATGGATCGTGCTCAACTCCTGACCTTTGTCTCACACCCTTGTTCTAGACCCTGGTGCAAACTGGTGTGCTGCACTGCCTTTCCCTCCTCCCTTTAGCTCATACATAGTTCTTTGGCACACATCCAAACTGAATGCAGTATGGAGGAAAAGGTCTGCAGTTCCCAGAGTGTATATACACATGTGGTCAAATCCCCAGCTCATTAAATTAGTATGTGGAGTGGAGACCAGCTACTGATTTATGTTTTCATCTATGCAAGGTAAATTGGATTGAAACTTCACACTGTTTAAAAAGCAGAGCTGAGATTCTTGCTTACATTTGAGTTCTAAATTAGAAAGCACATGACTACGCTTCATGGACCTGAAAGAGCTGGGTCTGAGTTAATATGATGCTTATACCATTGATTTCACTGGAGCCTTTTGTATCAGAAACCACAAGTACACAGCCCCACATTGTGAAGCGAGATTAATTTAGCTGTTGGAAAATTATGTACTGTATAAGAATGTTCTGTGAATGAGCTGGATTGCAAATTCTGCTTCTTAGTATTTGCAGTGCAAGGCACCAGTAACATGAACAGGGTACTTACTGGTTTCAGCTGAACTTTGCAGGAATGTGAATGACAGGCACCCAAAGTAAGGAGAAAGATGGAGAGCTAAACAGTGTGAGGCCTACTGAGTCAGATATTAAAATCCTGAATCTAAATGATAACATAGACATAAAAGTAATTGCAAAGATTGTGGAACTGCAGTTCCTCTAAGAACACAGAAGGGGTGGCATCTCTCTTACAAAAAGTTGATCTGTGATTATTCTCAACTATAATTACAGGGAGCACCACAGAGAGGGTTACTAAGAATATTTCTGTGCTCCAGTTTAAGAGGTTATTTTAATGTTTCTCAAATGTATCTGCTTTTAGAGCCAAAATTCTTGTTCCCTCTCTTTGAGTTGTTATAGCAATAGGTGAAGCAGAGCAACCTTCCCGTGATGTACCTACCTTGGAGAACAGAACCGCTCTGGCTAATAGAGTAAATTACCTGTATGCAAGCTCAGTTTTTGACGTGCTTCCTAACAGTACTCAATGCAAGTCCCTAAAGGAACATGGGAAATAGGCTATTACCCTGAAGTGAAAGCCACTGTATATTGTCCTTGTGATCCCTTATGAGCAATTGCACTTCAACTTTACTCACTTTTATGCTGGTAAAATTTTTGATTACTTGGCATTTGCAAATGCTGGGTACATGAAGCTTAAGTAGCATAGATTACAGTTTTCAGCTGGACCAGAGACAGTAAAACCATGAGCCTCTTCTGTTGTGGTTCCTGCTAGTTATTAACTAACCAGTAACTGTTATTTCTCCCAAGTACAGATGTACTTCTGCAGAAATTATCCTTGCACCAGTAGCAAAGATATTAAAAGCTCTCCTTACTCATAGCAATGAGATGCAGAAAGATCAACTTTTCTTGAACTCAGTATTGCTGATGATAACTTTTACTTTTTGACATTTGCATTCTTCCATGTGTCTGGATTTGTTCCAGTCTTACATGTTCATGTGTACTCCTAGACCAAACAACTTTCCGCCTCAGTGCCTAGCCACCAATTACTAGCTGAAAATTACACATTTTGCTGCTTGCCTGGTCCCTCCCCATATCTCTGCCATCAGAAGAGGCCAAGCAAGCATTCCCTAATGCACTACAAGTAGAGCCAGCTTGGTTAGCTCATATCCATGTTCATCACCAGGTGAAACAAATCTGGCTGACTTAGCTTGAAACAGATTAGGAGGTACTTTGTGATCTCTCTCACTAAAGGAACAGTATGTTGGGTACCTGGAAGGCAGCAACAAACACTACAGACAGAGCTGTCACTTCCCAGAAGAGCTTCTCTGCGGCCTCAGATTTTCTCACCACTCCCATCCTTGAACCCAGTCTTGCACTCCTGAACTTTCATGTTTTTTCTACATATATTGCCTTTATTTTTACCTTAGTGGCCACAACTAAAGATGTATTTTGACGTCTTAAATGAGTCTTCTCTGTTCAGCTTGGTCTGCCTGTCTTTATTAATTAAACTAGTGTCTTCATATCAGGTTCCTTCAGCTCAGCTCTTTCTGTTTCAGCTCTTGCTTTCCATTTGCCTTCATTATACCCTGCCATCCTTGAACTGCACTGAACTCTTCTTCATTTCACATCTTCCTGTACAATATTCAGATCTGCTATGTCTCTGCCTAAATTTATCACAACTGATGCAAAATCTTCTTTGATGCAGAACCAGAAGTAAGGGGACAGACAGACCTCTCCTCTCTTTGTCATATTCATTTGTCCTCTAACATAAAATCTCAACTGAAAATGAAGGACGTTCTCTTCTGTGACCATAAATTCACATTCTTTTTCCTGCTGGTTTTCCTTCTGGGATACATTTTAATGTCATCATCCATGGAAACTGCACTGTTTATATTTGCAGCTTCTCAATATGCTTGGAGTCGGTGTTTTTCAGGCGAACGATGTATTAAGATTTAATCTGAACCTAGTCAGATAATATTGACCCACAATGAAAAAGCTGTATGAATGAGATAGTAGCAGACAGCTTAAAGTGCTGAGTGCCATGTGCTGACTGAAAAATGATACCCCAGAAGTTTGGTAGTGGAGAGCAGATGGGACATTTATGAATGGAAAAGCTTTTTGATTATTTAAATATTGTGATTCTATTTTTATAACTTTCTTTGTTTGTTCAAGTTTTGCCAGGCTTTGCCTGCTGCAGTAGGGTGTACAGCACGGAGCTTCCAGAAGCTGCTCACCCCACTGTAAGCTGCCATATCTTGTTATCGACTTCAAGGCTGTTTTGCTGGAGTAGACTTCCCCAAAATGAGAACAAATAAGAACTGAGCCTAAGACTTCAGCTTCCTGATGCTCCTCTCTATGCCCATTTCAGCTATACTTCCCACCGTTCAGTGTCAGCAGTCATCAGGAAACATGTATTTTGTTTCCCAAATCAGGGTCTCCTGAAACAAATCCCTAGGTATTACAGTACTGCTGCAGCTTGCAAGCTGCATTGTGTTAGGGCCACAAACAATGAGTTGGACCTTGCCCAAAGTAGCTTTCAGTCCAGGTCATGGATGTGAAGGATAGACAAGGGAAGCTGTTTCCGCATATATCTGAGTTTCTTGGGTTAAATGTAATGAATTATTCTAGCAAACATATTCCAAATCTCCCCCATCAGTTTTTCACAAGTTCCAAATTTAGATGTTGCTCTAAATGAAAAGGAACAATTCAAATGCCTTTCTGAATGCATTTGAAATGAAATAAGTTACTGTAATTTCGCTGGCAAACCAGATCTTTGGAGGGGGCAAAAGTTGCAAGTGGAAAAACAAATAAACAAATGAGTGAGTAACTGTGGGAGGTGATGCCAGAATCAGAAACAAGCCTGGATAGGAGGAAAGGAAAGGGGTGGGAAAGGCTCTTGTCTGCCCTGGGACAATCTGTAGAAAACAAAACAAAATGTGGGAGAGAGTTGAACAGAAAAAAAAAAAATAATAAAATAAAAACACCACTCTCTCTTGCTCTTCTGCTGCCGCTGCTTTTGTTTATGTATTTATTTATTTTTTAATCCAGACAACCATGCTACCAGGACCCATGGTACTGCTTTTAAAGAGGACCTCAAAGACTTTGAGAAGTAAACAGAAATTTCCATCTTTGTTGTTCAGGTTCTTCCTTTACAGGAGTCCCTGCAGCTACAGGACTAGGAGGTGAGTCTCCTGGTCTCAACCATAAGGAGGAAAAATGAATGAGATTGCCAGATGCATGGAGTCTGCAGTCAGTGAGCTGAGAAAAGCATGACTTCAAGCTACCTTTCCACTTGCCAAATCGTGGACTGCTGAGAAATTAAAACCTAGTTTAGGTCAGCCTGCAGGTACAGAGTATGCTTCACCTCCCTTGAACTGAGGATGGGAAGTGAAGGAAAGAGTGCTGCAGAGCTGCTGGTTCTCTGCTCTCCAAAGACTTCCTGCTAAGGGGAATCCTCAGTTGTCCATTTAGGGTAGTATTAGAGCTGCGCCGAACTGCTGAGGCATGCAAAGAAGCTGCAGATGGGGCTGGGAGTACAGCTCCGTACTTCTCTGTTGAGCCACCCAGTTACAGCAAATGCCTGCTAGAGGTGGGTACTAAGGCTGCTGGTAATGGCTAGAGGCAGAGCAGGGGGTCTGGTTTTAATAAAAAGGTAGTTTACGAACAGCATTTTTCTTATTTTAATGATAAAATGGATATGAAACAGTTACACTCCAGGCCCTTATTTTTCAGTGCTATTATTTTTTTAGAACACTGAAAACAAAATAAGCAGAAGGAGAAAAAAAAAAAAAAAAAGAAAACCCTTCAGACAACAATCACCTTTTGAGTTAAATTCTCATGCTTGGTCTTAGCCCAGAGGGATTTGTCTTGAGTGAAGTTTGAAGAAAATCCTTTCAGCAGTTTCTGAGTTATTTAAATGTAACCATGGAGGTTTGGATTCAGATGCTTTTTTGCACTTGTATAACTCAAAAATAGCTTTGCTTTAAAACTTCTAAATTAACCCTCCTTAACTTTTCAACTTGTCTCCTATCCTACTGTACGGCTTATAAAATTTTAAAGCTAATAGTATAACAAACTCAAATAATGATACTGCAGATGTTCAAATGAATCTTGGGAGGAATAAATTATAGGAGTCACAGTAGGTTGTTTCTGAAGAAAGAGCGGCTGCATGCTTTAAACCACGTGCTCTTGCTGGTCTGAAATAGGCACAATCTTTTCTACTATTAAAAAGCGTAAGTAGTTTGGGTGTGGATTTTAATACTTGGTTAGACACAAGAAATTAAACACCTAAGTCCTGTTCCTTTGTTACCGCCTGACAGCAGTGCTTCAGACTTGTCAGAACATCCTCTGAAGTTTTATTGTTTTCTTTCTAACACAGTGCTGATCAACAGGACACTTAAATGCCTCTTAAATATTTACGGACTTCAAAGTCACTGAAATGCTCTGTGTTTGTCCAACTGTTATTATTGTATTGCCAGAATATTGAGTCAATGTGAGGAGAAGTGATTTGGTCAGTCATGGCTTTTTCCCTTTTCTTCATCCAATCCTCCTGTTGCTTTCTTAAGTTTCTTCCTCTGTTTTCTTTCCAGTGTTTCTGCCTCACTTACTAGTCCTGTCCTCACTGTCTCCTATCTCTCTTTCAAACATCTTTCTCCATTTATTCTTCTCTAACAATTGCACTGAAGAGGGCCCATGACAGAGGGAGACGATTTTTTACTTTGGCAGCAGCTTTTTACTTTTATCTTTTCCCTAACTGTCTGGGATGGGTCCAGGCAGCTCTCCCCAGGCTCGTCATCTCTCTTCATGTCGCTCGTGACCCTGAGGCCCAGTCAGCAATCTGATGTCTGCTATGAGAGCACCTCCCATGATCTGCAGCCATGATCAGAGGAAGGTGTTGCAACGCTGTGCGTTATTTTACCTGCTAAGCACACTTGCTCTGCCTCTTTCTAGGAACTGGACACCCGCGCCAGGTCTTTCCCACAGAACAATGACAGATAGTGCTGCTGCCTTCTGCATGTCTCGCCTCTGTGCTCCTGTGCCCTTCTTTCTCTAATATGCTCTTGTGGTCCAGCCTACTGGCTGGCATGATTTAGCTGAGATACAGGAGGCTTGTATTCAGCTCTGCCCAGGGCGATTTGAGCTTGAAACTCTTGACCCCCTGAATTAGCACTCTACCCAAGAGATTATCAGCTGTTCTGCAAGGAGTGTGTCCTGAGTCCTGCCTTCAGTGGGAGAGCTTGTGCCGGACTTGTCAGCCACATCGTGGGAGAACACATCTGTCAGTTCCTGCCCCAAGAAACGCTTCATACAAAACATAGAAGTGTTCACTGGAAGGGGGGAACAGAACACGGGTTTCTTGCCCTCAGTAATGCTTTGAGAGCAGGCACACCTGGCAATCCAGTTAATATTTAATTATTCCATACAATCTGGAGCAGGTCCAAGGGGATGGATTGGAGAGAGCCCCTCTTCCACCAGGTCTTTTTAGCTTGCACTAGTCTCACTTGGCTCCTGTAGGTCAAATTGTGGGAATGTGTTGTGAGGAAATATGTGGAGGCTGGAAGGGAAGGAAGAAAAAGTTGCTTCTGGACATACCCGTTATCCATGGTGAGAGGTCTGTATCCTTAGCTGACACAAGCACCTGCCGCTGCTGCCTCAGTTGCCATTCTTGACGGGAGTGACAATGAAAATGGGGGGGAAGGAAAAGAAGTCTGGTAAAAGACAGGGCAGCAGACCGGGGCACTATAAGGGAAATTGCTTTTAAAGGTGGAAATGCAACAAAAATAGGCTAAAGAGTATTAAAAGACAAAATCAATGCCAAAGCAGAGGAAGCCAGAATGATTCCAGAGTTCAGCTATACGCAGTTGTCCCCCAACACAAGCCAGGCACTGTCAGTATGTGCGAGACATCCAGGAATTTTCTCTCCTACAAAAATATTAGGGACGTTATATGTTTTAACTGTAATGGAAAAACTGGAGTTCTAGTGCTCAATTCCAAAGGAAAACACTAGCCATTGGAAGTGATGTGGTACTGGGGCTGTGTGTGTGTGTTTGGCTGCTCCCTTTTCTCCTAGCGATTCTATAGCTTCCTTCATTCTTCGCTTCTCTCATATTACAGAAAGAAGGTAATTTTTCCTGGCCATTTACTAAAGCTCATTAAAGACCGAAGAGAACAAACAATGCTACTCCTTAGAGACTACCATTCAAAGTCATTCTACAATTCTCTGTTCTAATACTTGAGACAAATTAATTATTCCTTAGTGAAAAGTATATAATTCCTATTCTTCATTTTTTGGGGTGGGGAGTGGAGAATAATAATAGGAAGTTTATATCTGAGTCGAAAGCTGTCTTTGCTGAAGGGAAATGAGAAAAAATGTGTGTTCCAAGAAGAGTAAAAGCAATTATTCTAATAATAATTCTAGGGATATTAATGTCTTTTTAAAGTAGATTGCTTTCAAATAAACACCAAAGTTGAAGGGATAGGAAAGGCTGGTTTATTTATTAATCATTCCAAAAGTGCATTTTTCTAAATGAACAAGTGCATGAGCAACTTCGCTGGCACATATTAAATTTAGTTAAATGGCAACTTGTAAACGTCTAAAAACTTCTGTAACCAGAGACTAATTTGTTTAACGTGTTGAAAATGTTATGTGGATGTGAGGAACTACATATTAAACTTCAAAGCAAAATGCTCCAGAGATTACACCATCTTAAAGACTGCATATTGGAAAAGCCTTTATACATTAAACATAAAGGATTTTTAATTCTCTTCTGTTTTGAATACTTGTCAATCTGTGTGACTCACGCTCAGGATTGTAAACTGTCATTTAAGGTGTGATGTCCAAGTTGAGGCCTGGACCATGATTTGCAAGGGGCTGGCTTTTCTCTTTCATCTCTATTAATTAATCCTGTCTCAGTTTGCCCAGCGTACACTTCTGTTGACATCACCTTTTCCATATACTTTAAAGAGTCCCCCGAGAGATCTACTGCAGAACAAAAACTGGACAGAGAATACATTTGGAAACCATTTTATTTCTCAATTACCAACCAAAACGTATGGAAAAGATTTACACTCTATCTGATTTACACAATAATTATACTTTGAAAGCTTAGAAATAAATGGCTTGATCCTTGGAATCATTAGTTACTATACCAAATGTAATTGGTGTAAACTAATGAGTTTACTGGATGGCTGACCCTTAATTACTGATTATAGTTAAATGCTAGCCAATCAAAAATGAGTTTACTTATAAAAGTACAGTATAGTATTAACAAGCATTACATTTCCAAGTAAGCAGCTTTATGATTAGTTGTAGCACACAACTCAAGCCTGTTCAGGGCTATCAAAAGCAGCTTTTTAATAATAGTGCTCTAAGCAACCATCACTCTCTTACCTCAGCGTCTATCAGACAAACAGAAAGAAACCACATAATTAATCATCTCATGCAGTAGAAATAAAGCATCTGGGCCAGATCCAGCCAGGATATGCATAGCCTTAGTCAAAAGAGCTGCAAGAGGCTGGGGATTTGCTTTAAAATAGGATACCTGACATGGGGAATTCTGTCCCTCTGTGGGGGCAATATGTGGTATGGAAGTTAAATAGTGATTGATTGTGTGCAGTCCTGTATGATATGGAGAAGCCTATCAGCAACATTGTTTAATAATTCCTTGAATCGAGGAGGATTCTTTGAGCAGATTCTATATGTGGTAAGAAGACATCTGCTTACTCTGCTGGCAATCCCAAAAATGCAGAAATCACGACTCCTTGCCATTTATTATGTCAATCGAAGAGCGAACTTTTAAATAAAATAGTAAATGGGAAGAAAATATTTTTATTTGCTTCTGGTTGATCTGTAAGAGTTAATGTTTTTCCCTAACCAGGAAAACTCAAAATTCCCACTAAAAAATAAAAAATTGAAAGCAGACCTGTATAAAGAGCATGATTCCAGAGTTGTGACTTTAAATAGATGCACCAAATATTTGGATAAAATAATAGGACTTTACAGTACTTCCAGTCACATCTTTGAAGGCACTTAAGTAACTCCAGTGTTTTAAAGATGTGGAAATTCTCCATCCCCTATAACTTCCCTGTGAATCCTAGACTTCAGATAGGAGGCTGATACTGGAAGGTAGATGCATTAGAAGACCAAGTCTGATGCACTGCAGCCACAGGGATCTAGCTGGATGAGTATGCATTTGCTGGAGCTCTGCAGCCCATGTGCTCTTCAGATGATCTCATGGACCTCAGAGTTGCCAGGATTCATCCTGTCTGGATTACAGGTCTTTCCCTCCCATTTCTGCTTTTCTCTATGATGTCTTCAGTGCTTGCCTTTCATGAAGAGCTAGGCTCAGCAGAGGACCATCCTCATCTGGTGGTTCTTTGGCTCTGGTGCTGTAACACTTGCCCATTTATTAGAAGAAAAATTTTCTTAAAACTCAGAAGATGAAGAGTGAATTAGTTCTTAGAGTGCCTGCACATGGGTTAAAGTGAAATTCATGCATTTACTGAACTCCTATTTGTTAGATGTCTGGGGTCAAGTGAAGGTTAAAGTTGTTTACTGCTTTCAAGCTCTGGCCTTAGAAGTTAATGCAGAGCTGTGCTGCGAGCAGCTACAGAGTAAGTCCCTGGAACCATGAATTGCTGGTTTGATATCAAGGTCTTTGGGCCTTACTAATAAAATTAGTTTGTTTCTTAAGGAAATCCTAGCAGGGACATTATGGTCATATAAAGTCATTATGCTGTTTTACAACATAACTTTAAAGATGTTTTGGAATGATCAGAGCTTGTGGGAAGGAATCATATTTTTTATTCTTTGTGGGATATCCTTAAACTATCACAACTACAATACTGCCACTTGGAATAGGTGCTCTACAGATCAAAAGAACAAACAAAAGATATGTTGAGGCCCGAGCCAGGCATTTGGGGCATACCTGTCTGGAGAAAGCCTGTTGAATTGAATGGATTCTGTGCACCTCCTGGCAATCTGTTCCCTTTTTGTAGGAACTGGATACTTGGGGTAATCAACGTGTTTTATTGCAATTCCACAAGAGCAGATAGAGAGCCTAGGATGCTTTACAAGCTTTGCTTTTCACAGTTCTCTGTTGGAGTGTGCAGGGGTGAGCAGTTTTAAGAGTCGTGGAAAAGGAAGAGGGCATATTTTTCTTAACTTGAGATCCTGTGAACTCAAAGACAGAGGAAACAATAAACTAGTCAAGAACACCCCTCTCCATGCCCTGCTCAGCAATGCTGGTGAGAACAATGCTGCCATTTCTGCTCTGCTAATGCTGAGGCAACACCCTGTACTGCAGAAAAGAGACAAGGAACCATTGATCTGGGAGGAAGGGGAACATGCTATGGACAGGTTTGACCTCCCCAGCCTGTGGTGCAGAGGACAGAGGAGCTTCTGGGTGGACCAGGGCAACAGGCACTGCAGGGTCTTTTTCCTCCTCCTCTGTGAGATATGCCTAACTGCTTCTGCAAAAGAAAGCATCAAAACCCATCTTGTTCATAGAAATACAACATATTTTAAAGCTGTAGTTAATGGATAAGCTGCTTTCTGATTGGGTGAGTCACACAATAAATCTCTTCCTGAGCCAAGTGCAACGCAGCTTATTCAGTAACAGTGAAATGAGCCACTGTCACTTTGCTGCACTTGCATACATCAGGCAAAATGTTTCCATCTTCATCAGTCTTTTAGTAAAATAGAAATAAAACAATTGTTACAGAATGGTGTCACTGGATCTCTGACACCTGCTTTAAAAATAAATCTCTTAGCTTTGTCTTCACTATTACTTTCAATAAATGTCCTAGCATTGTCACAGCATTTATCTAGCAGCAGGAAACCATTATCCTATGACAACAATCTATTCCATTAACATTAGCTCTTAATTGTAAGATTGTTTATAAGACAGCAAAAGCTACTGAATTATAGTAGAATGATAAAAAGAGTTATGGTCATGGAGTTCAGTAGTCACTCCAGTTCTGAAAAACAACTTAAGAAAAGTAGAGGGCTATATTTTTTATGAAAAATAATGTAATAATTTTATGCAAGAAAATGTTTTTAAATAATGGATTACATCAGCAAAATAACTATTAAAGAGTTAATGTTAAAAATTGTTACTGAGAAACCCTTGCTTTGATAAATGGTATGTCAAAAAAGCCAAATAGAAAGCTTAGAAACTTGTACAACTAACTCTTCCTGAAAGCAAGGCTGCACTGAGTCAAACAGAGAAATCATAATAACAGAAGCACGTTTGTCTGGCAGAGTGAACAGAAGGAATGTTGCAAAATTGAGATATGAAGAACCTAACTGCAGAATAGAAGAACTGTCATTCTGATTGTTTGTCATTATTGTTTCATGTCCAGTTAAGTGAACTTAGAGTGACAGTTGTGTCATAACTACTGGCATCTATGTAAATTTCAAATCAAATGTGATAGAGGCATTTCTGCCAGACACAAGTCACCAGGCTGCTCTTCCTCTTTATTTTTATAACCCTCCATTTTCTCATACTGTGCTGCTAGACCTTAAATTAAAAAGACAACTTCAAGAGGAGTTCCCTTTAATGTGTGCCTTTCAGTTCTCACTCCATATCTTACTTTCTCTCAGCTCTTTGAAACAATAGCTAATGTCAAAATTTCTATCAGAAACAATCACCACAAACATCCAGACATCTTAGCAGAAATTACTCCTTCCCATCGATCATATATCATTCACCAAAATCCTTTGATACTCTAGGTTGTAGACTTCCCCTGAAGACATACGGAGAAAATGGTTCAAGTAAATGCTCCTCCATTCTTTTAGTGAAGCCCAAGCATCTGCTCTGTGGGTAGGTGCAAAATACATGGAAAAGAAATCAGTCATGGATCCCTTCTCTAAATTACAGCCTCATTCAGAGGTTATGGGAACTTCACAAGTATATCAGACATACTCCTCTTATAGTAAGTAACTCATTTCCTGGTGGCAGATATTCTAATGACATAGGATTTGCTACTGGACACGTCTTTAAAAAGTATTTCAATGCAATTATTAAGGTATTATGTGCAGATAACGCCATCAAAAATATTAAACATGCTGTTTATTCACTTGGGCATAAAACTACTTTCTTCTGCAAATTTAAACTTACTTTAATTAAATAATTAATAAAGGCTAGAATTAAGTTTCCATTTTTCATTGTAATGAATTATTCCAGAGCATTGTTTTTACTAAATTCTGCATAGGACTGCTTTCAGAAACCATACCAAAGCACAGCTACATTGTTCAAAAAATGTTCCTTTGACAAATGAAATTTTAAAAATGGCTACAAGAAAATAAATAGTCAGCTATGAGTAGAAAACATTTAATATGTTTTGATGATTTCTTATCTCAGACAGGAAAGAAGACAAGCCGACTTTCTCTGCAGAATTTTTTGAAGTGAATTCTGATTGAAAAGATGTGGTGGTGATTTAACAAAAACATATTATTATAAGACATGACGTATGTTCAGAAGCATAAATGATGGCATTATAAATGTGTACCTCTGCATTAGGTAAGAGCATTTTGGTCAATTGAATTAGCTGGATTTTTTGTTTGGTTGTTTTGTTTTGTTTTTTTTTAATTCCCATCCAACTGATCTCTTTTGTTCCCGAAGTTTAAAGTAGTTCAGTTGCTACTTTTAGCTGCCGTTTTCACCAAACTGTGCTGTCCCATCCTCTAATCTGACCATTTATTATGGTGACTACTGAATAGCAGCAACATGTTAATACAAGCTCTGTAAAAGCAACAATGAAGAAAACATTCTTTTACTCTGGAGGGTAAGTTCCATATGATTTTATATTTTTAAGTATTTACAAAATTAAGGATTTTTTTCTTGTTAAACATGGCAATATCTGAATCTAAAAATATTCATATTTGTGCCAAAATGTCACTTTACAGATATGTAATCATCAAAATCAATTGCCAGTATACCGTTAAGAATATCAGAATAATATAACTGATTTGCTTTAAAAGTGCCTTGTTCTGTTAGACTGTGGAGTTTAAATCCCTCTTTCAAAATTCACACAGCATTTGCACTGTAAGATTGTTTTATATAGTAAACTTATTATATGCATAGTCTAGTGGCATCTGAAGACTTTTAACTTAAAACGTAAAATACATGTAAGTTCAAACACTGATGTCTCTGACTTAAACTCAGTTTCAGGACTTCCTGCTACTGGTGGCTCATGGCAATATATCAGTTCGTCCAGTGGGGATGTGCACAGGACAGATTAGCGAACGTAATTTTAGCTGTATGAGGTCATTACAAATATAGCCTTAGCTCTTCCTAAAGTGGACGTCATTGTTAATATAAATATATATCTATAGTTACTGACATTTATATTATTTGGCTCCTGTCCTAAGTTACGGATACAGCGATGATAAAAGGGTCTTGCAAGCCCTTACCTAAGTGAATCATGCTTACTAATTACCTTCCATGGTACTGGGTTCCTGTAAACAAAGTTACTCACTTTACTAAATAAAGTATTTATAAGCAAGTCAAAATTTATACATATATTTCTAAGAGTGAGTTATCTTCCTCTGTGGGGCAAACAGTACAGTCTACTTTTTGGAAGAGAATGCTGAGAGTAAAGCTGTCCAGGATTCCTTCCAGCTTCTGCTAGGGTGCGTACTCTCCCGCATCGTTGGGTATCTGACTTAATCCAGTCACATTTTTAAACTATTTAAGACCCTAAAATGGAAGATCTGCTAGAATAAGGATGCATTACTTTCAAATAGAAATGGCTGTTGATTTTTCCTCACCTCCAAAGAGGCTGGGGTAAGAGGCTTTAAGTCTAATTGTTTGTCCAAAAGGTGTAGCTTACGAGACACAATGACTAGCAAAGTGTGACATGAAAGATCTCGCGACAGAGCAGCAGCCTCAATGTTTCTCTCTAACAAGAACAGGAAAAGACAGTTGAGGTCCCATAGGAATTCCGTAGTTAAGGGGAGAAGCAAGGCTCCTTTCATGAATGGAGAGATAACCCTGGTGAATTCTGGACTACCTGCTATCTTAAGGGTGTGTCTAGGTTTAAGAATGATTTGGATCACAGGCTGTAACATTTTCCAGACATTCAGATTGCAACTACTATGCCAGCAATTTTATGCTTTCCTTTCCCTGACTCCAACAGTACCACAATATAAGCAGCCAGATTTTCTTCTGCATTGTGTTTTTTATCCATTCAGCCAAAATTAACAGTCTTTGAGGATAATGTATGCCAAGTGAATTTAAATCTTGCGGACTCAAATCGACCTAAAGTTGATGGATACATTCATGCCTACTGCTGAAATCTACCAATTACACAGAACTATGTTAACTTACCATAGAAACATCTCATCTAATAGCACAGATGATGTTGAACTAACTAATTACATTATGGCACATAGACAATGAAAAACATAACGAAGATGACAGCACAGCAACAGCAGATGCTGCACAAAAGAAAAATTAGAAAAATATTGCTCTGCAAAATGCTCTCTGTTAAGGTTTCCTCTGTTAAAATTAATCACAAAAATTAGTGAAGATTAGATTTCAGCAAAAGATATGTGCCTTGTAATGGCTTTTGGAAAACGTCATTAAACCATTTAAAACTCTACTCCTTGAGAAGGTAATTCCCATTTTTCGTATCACTATCGGTTTTAAGACGAGTAAACATTTTAGTGCCTATGGCAGAGTTTCCTGGGAGAATATCCTTCCCAGTAAGGAGAGGTCCTGATGGTTCTTCCAGAGCCTGACTGTGGTAGCTTCCAGCCATTACAGGCTCAGATAATTAGACAACTTAGATTTTATTTTAGCTTGGCATTTGCTCTGTTCTCGTGCTCTTGGCTGTCAGTGACTGTTGATTATCTGTAGCACGCCTTGTTACTTTATATATTTTAAACTGTAACAGATCCTAAATAACAAATCTAAAACTGCTGAGTATGTTTAAATGTAATGTATACATGGAGATTACATCCAGATGATATACTTCACAGACCTATGATAAAAAAACGCAGTGCTTTTAACCACAACACTGGTCCTCTCCCCCTTCCTCCCCGGAAGCTTTCCCTGAGCTCCCAGTCTGCTTTAGGCACTGATCCTGAACATATTCCAGCTGATAGTCAGAAATAGGCTTTTCCCCTACTTCTAAATCGTACCTCTCAAGCTACTCGAATTTAAATACTTTATTGGCTCTCTCTCTCTATATAAAAATCTAAGATATCCTATTTTCCCAAGTCCATTTTCCCAGCTAGACTTTTTTTTTTTCCCCTTCAATTTTAGCTGGTTCCTGGGCACCCTCGCGCTTGGTCCAGCTCCGGCCGGGGATGCAGGAACGAAGGAGGCCCACAGGTGGCGATGTGGTTAAAGTACACCTGGGCCGTGATTGTGAGACTGGATTTACCAGTCGGCCTGGCAGGGGGAAGTCGGTCTGCTTTTTAGCACCAGCGCTTTCATTTGCAAGCAGATACTCCCGGGTGAAGTTTCATATACCTGTGTCAGGATGTTGCTTCTACGCTAGACTTGAACAGGAACAGGTTTAAAATATCATGTTGCCTCAGATGACTGAGGGACAGTGGCAGTGCACAAACGCGTCGCGCCGCAGCCGCTGGGTATGTACTCGACATCAGCGATGGCAGCGTCCCCGCAGTGTGCGGCGACCTGTCGGCATGCAGGGCTGCCCTCTCCTGTGGCACACATCAATTCTGGCCTGTGTGTGCCTGCCGCAGCTGCCTGCCTGCTGCTGCGGATGCAGCGGTGTTGGACCAGCCGGCCCGGCTGTCCTCACTGTGTGGCTGCTGCGTGCGTCAGCGGCCTGGAATCGAGAAACTAGCCTTATGAAGTTTTTCTGTTGTTTAACAGATCCTGGAAATGTGTGATTTGTTTGCCCCTGTGGCCGTAACTCTGTGGAGCCCAATTGGGTATGCATGCTAGGCAGCACCAGGCGAGAGCCTGGTCCAGCAGCCAGGCAGTGCCCATGCTTGTGGGAGAGCCATTTGCCGGGACAACACCCGTGAGGTACGGTGTTCGTAAAGGTACTGAGAGTGTTCTGAGGGCCTTTCTTAGCTATACGGTGCTATGTTATTGCTCGTCTTGCACACTACACCTAGGCCTCAGAGGCGTATTTTTCCACTTTTAAGCACCCCTACTGAAGGGTACTTCTGACTGTTCGCGGGTGCTCTCAGAAGCCCAGCCGTCCCCACAGCAGGCAAGCAGACCCACTAGCCGCCGGCCGCTCGCAGCAGCCTGACCGACCCCTTCCGGACCCCCGGGGGGCACCGGCAGCAGCGGGCCGGGCCGCGCCGATCGCTCCCGAGCTGGTGGCCGCGGGGGGACGGCTGGCAGCCCCCGGCCTGGGGCGGCGGGGCCCGGCGGCGGCCTGCTCCCCGGCGGCCTGCTCCTCGCCACCGGGACCCCCGAGGGGGCAGAGGGGGGCGGCGGGAGCCCGGTGCCGAGCCGGGCCGGGCGCCCCCGAGCCGGGAAGGGCGCGGAACGACGGGGCCGGGCCTGGCGGCGGCGGGGCCGGGCCGCCCCCGGCCAAGTTTCTCAACTGGTGGCCGGGCGCGGGGCGGGCGGCGGGCGGCGCCCTAACGGCCGCTCCCCACCTGCCTGCCTCCTTCCTCCGCATTCCCCTCCTCCTCCTCCTCTCCCCTCTCTCTCTCTTTTTTTTTTTTTTTTTCCTCTCTTTCACTCATTCCTTTGTCTTCCCCGGGATTGGCAGGTTTTATTATTCCGCCTGAACAAGCCGGGGGCGGATTGGCTGCGGCGGGGCGGGCGGCGGGGCCGGCCCGGAGTGTAGTTGGGATTGCGCCCTGTCAGTAACACATGTGCGAGGGGCAGCGGCCGCACACGCACGCGGGCTCACGCGCGCTCACACCCGCTCGCACACCCGCGCGCGGCGGGGACACGCGCGCCCACGCGCGGCCGCCCCCCCCCCCGGCGCGCCCTGCCCTGCTCCGCTCCGCTCCTCTCCTCTCCTCCTCTCCGCAGCCGCCCGGCTCGGCTCGGCTCGGCGGGGAGCTCGGCAGCCGGCGGAGGGGGCGGGGGGGAGGCGATACAAAGTGAAGCCACATTGCCAAACTTACCCGGCGATTGCGGCAGCCGGCGGCGGCGGCGCCCTGCGTGTGCGGCTCCGGCGGCGGGGGGCTGAGCTCTGCGGCTCTCCCCTCCGGGGAAGCGGGAGCCGCAGGGAGCACCGCGGGCAGCCGCCCCTCGTAGCGGCAGCGGCGCTCGTCCGGCCCGGGCTGCCGCTCCCCGGGCTGGGGGCTCCCTCCGGAGCAGAGCCGCAGCGCGGGCGAGCGAGCGCGGCGCTGGTTCCCTCGCACGGCGGCAGCCTCCGCGGTGACCCCGAGCGACGCCGCTCCCGGCCTCTGGCAATATAGAGGGGAAGCAGGTAAGGAGAGCGGCCGCTGCCCTCCTCCGCGGGGCCGCGGGCCGGGGGGGCGGCGGCGGGCCCCGGGCATTGTCGCCGGCCCCGCGTACAAAGCCCGGCCGCCGCCCGGCCCCGCCGCCGCCGCCGCGGGGAAGGGAAGGGACGGGGAGAAGGGGAAGGGAAGGGGAAGGGGCTCCGGCAGCCGCCGAGCCCGGGCGGAGGGGCCAGGAGGGCGGGGGCGGCTCGGGGAAGCCGCGTCCCCCGGAGTAAACAGCGCTCCGAAACAGTGGCAGGAGAGATCAAAGTGGGCTGGCTGGCTTCGCTCCTCGCCGATCCCCTTCCTGCCCCCCGCACAGTCTTTTGTTTCGATGCGGGAGAAATCCGGTGAATCACCTAATTAAAACCAAGACATGAATTAAGCATCCATTTTTGTACTACAAATTGCCAGCTCTCCGCTCGTCCCTCCCTTGGTCTCCATTAAAAAAACACCAGAGACGCTGTTAAAAGGGGGGGGGGGGGGG
>NC_048900.1:16478602-16500229 GCF_011077185.1 Oxyura jamaicensis | reverse complement strand
GGGGGGGGGGGGGTATTTCGCCTCTAGCTTCCAGCTCTGCTTTCTATTTCACTGACTCCTATCCCAGGACCTAAATTGCTTGGCTGTGTAATTACTAGAGTAAGCCTATTTAAGTTAAAAGCTTTTTTTTTTTTTTTTTTTTTTTTTTTTTTTTTTTTTCCTCCTCCCCCCAACTCTAAATGAAACTTGATGAGGGCCCGTCCTTAGTTATCAAGGGAGTCACTTTCTGGTCAGTCCTCTTGATTCATCTTTTTAGATTTAATCAGCATTAAGGTATTGCTTGTCCTTAAGAGCTTTAGCTTAATGGGGTTACTGGATGCTTTTCTCAGTGTAACGTTTCCCATTTTATATATATCTGCCTTCGACAAAGACGGGCTAAGGTGGTAGAATGGAGTCTTTTTCTTTCTTTTAAGAAATCTGAAGTGATTTAAAGCGCAGGGAAACGGTTTAAAGACTCAGAGCAGGAAATGCAGATTCATTTAGGCTGTAGCTGGAAACTGTAACAAAAGGCAATTCCTTGAACAAATGCATCAGAAATCAATTTACATAAAGGTATATGATGCGTTCGGATAAATGCAATGCTAATGGCTTTTAGAGTGGTTTTCTTTCCAAAGTCTCAGGGTTTTTGTTACAGCTTAATTGGTGCAGTTCTTCTGGTTTATTGTGCGGTCACTGGACATACCTCCAGGAACTCTTTCTGAGGAAATGTGTGTTTAAAAACGGCCTAAGTTCGCCGTCTCCTGAAGCCAAGTTGGGCCAGTGGCAGGAAAAGTTCGTCCTCGCTTCCCTGGAGCTATCGGGCTGAGCGTCCTGAGCAGATAGCCAGATGCCTCGGCATGAGCACATACAGCTTACAGAGGACAAAGACAAAACATGCTGCTTAATTGGCAGTAAATAACTTGATCTTTTTATAGTATAAGTGACTAGAGGAACACCGGGAGTTTATTGGACTCTGGATTGAAGGCAACAAATTAATCGGTTTAGAGTAAGCTTTATGAATTGATTCCTATATTATCTCTCAGTTGTCCTGCTTGCGTAAAGCGTTTATTAGAAAGTGAGAAATGCCCTTTGGTAGCAGTCTGGGGGGCGGCCCGAGCAGCCCCAGCCTGAGCGCTGCGCCTCGTTATCCTGCTGCTTTCCTATGGCCGGCAAACTTCCCCCCCCCCCCCCTTTTTTTTTTGAGTAACAAAGCTTTAGCATTTAAACTGCCGATCAAGGGCAGATTAGCGAGACAAAAGTTGAGCGTGTTTGTGTGGGAAGTTAACGGGCGTCCCGAAGCTCCCCGGCCTTCCTCGGGGCCGGCCGCGGCCTCGGCCCGCAGCACCTCGCGTGCCTCAGCGCGGGCACCGCCGCACCTCGGCGCCGGCCGCCCCCCGGAGCAAGCTTCACGGCTCCCTCTTACCCCCCCCCCCGTGCCCCCTCCCGAGCCGCGGGGCCGTGCCGGTGCCGGCCGGGGGCTGCCGGCCCTGACCCGGCCCCGCGGCGCCCTGTCCCGCAGGCCATGGTGAACCCTGGCGGCAGCTCGCAGCCGCCCCCGGTGACGGCGGGCTCCCTCTCGTGGAAGAGGTGCGCCGGCTGCGGGGGGAAGATCGCCGACCGCTTCCTGCTCTACGCCATGGACAGCTACTGGCACAGCCGCTGCCTCAAGTGCTCCTGCTGCCAGGCCCAGCTGGGGGACATCGGCACGTCCTGCTACACCAAGAGCGGCATGATCCTCTGCAGGAACGACTACATCAGGTGGGCAGGGGGCGGCGGCGGGGGGGCGGGACGGCGGCTGCAACTTTAAAGTGGTTTGTCAGCACGAAACAAGTCCCGACTAAAAATAAACAGCAATCAGGGAGGCTAAATTAATCTGCTTTGTTGTAGTGTTGAAGGAGAAGCATGCATATCTGAGTGGTAAATGTTAAAATCGCGGGGCTTAAATAAGGCTGTGGCAGAGGTGCTAAATAATGAAACGCCTGCCTTTAGTATCTGATTAATTATGATATTTACATAAGCACCTTTAAACTCCTTTGAGTGGAAACAGAATGACTCATTCTCTGCTCTCCTTCTGAAGGAGCTGATTACCCGTCAGCAGGGCCAGCGCTCCTGCCTACAGCCCCGACAGGAGCGTTTGGCCCCGCGTTACGGGGGGCCCGGGCCGGCATTCCTCTGAGCTTCAGCACGGAAAATGCGGGCAGTGGGAGCGGAGGGGACACGCTCTCGCTCCGTATCCCTTATCTCTTCTGAAGCCGTACGCTCTAAGTGCCGCAGAGTTGGGCAGGGGGAACTAAGCCTGCCTAATCTGGCATCTGTTGGGGCGCAGGGCGATTATGCACAGCACCCTTGCAGCGTGCGTCCCATATAATTAATAGAAGGAATTCATGAGGTCAGGTGCCCGTGCGATCTTTTCAGGTGAACTCAAGCTACTTAAACTCATTAATTTAAAAGGAGGCATTTTGAAGGATTACACATTTAATTTGAGTAAATGGTTTGATAGACTGATGCACATGAATGCTTCAAGGAGGTGTTCTATTTCAACATCCAGTAATTAAAAAAAACAACAAAAAAGCCCCATACCATCCCAGCATAGCAGAAATGCATAGTTAAAACAAATTGTGTTTTGTTTGAATGCTTCTGGCTCCTCACTTACAGTAAATGGCAAGAGTTGACCCAGGTTTTTCTTTTCCCTAATGGCTGAAAAGTTCCACTTTTTTCTTCCTTTCTGCGAATCTGGCCGGAAAACCTTACAAGTTTGTTTATGTTGTAAAACTTGATTTCAGTTTGAGAAGATCAGCACTGTACTGAATATGTGCAAATGCGAGGAGGCATCCTTAGCCTTAAAGGTCGGTGATGAGGCTTGGTTGCGCTGATAACGAAGCCTCTGTCCCGATACGTGGCCTCGTGTTCAGTCAGTTAAGTAGAAGAAATGCAGCTCTCAACATCTTTGAGGAATCCAAGCCTTAGCTTTTGGGGGTATTTTTATAGAGAAAGGCCAGAAAATCAGTGCATGTAGCTTTTTAATAGTGCTTTTTGGTCATCATCCTAAGCAACAAGCCTAAGCCTGGCAGAATTGTAATTAAATAGAGCAGAACGGTGTTAGGGAAAGAGTCTCGTTTGAAGTGGAAACATTGACACTGCTGTTGAGATGCAGTGAATAGTACAGATTCATCACTCGACCAACACCATCAAACAAACCCTCATGTCTGATTACTACTAATTAAAATGAGAAGATGCGTCCACCGTATCCCAGAGGCAAGTTCCAGCAAGCTTATCACAATCCTTTGGTTTTGTGTTGCCAAAAACTAATACTAGTGTATTTTGATGTAGGTGATTATGAATACGATGCTTTATCAGATGAGGGTTTTGAATTGATCTCCTTGTTCTATCGCCTGACTTCTCTTTAGATCTGGGTGATTTGACTTGCAAAAATAACTCAGACAGATGCTTGCTGAAACTTGAACTGGACACCGTACGCTCAAGGTGGGGTTGGATGGCCTGGCTGTGCGAGGGCTGAGTTAACTCGGAGCTTTCCCTCTGGAAACAGACTTTGGGGGCTTCCACGCAGGTCCTGCTGGCATGTGCGAGACCCTGGCCCTTTTGCTTTTGAGGCGGCCCCTCTTGGTGTTGGAGGCGATGCTCCCATTCTGCGGGCAGGCCCGCCAGTGCCTCTCTGCCATCTCCCCGTGACGTGTGTCGCAGTGCCACGCTCCCCTCCCCGGCACAGCTCCTAACGGGGACACTGGGGCATGCCGGGCACGACTCCCAAAGCGAGGAGGAGTGAGCAGCCGGGCAGGCATCAGGTGAGGGGCTTGACTCCTGCAGGCCGTTCATCCCGGGCGGTGTTAGCCCTCTGACGACGTGTGTGGGGTTGCTGTTGTTGAACCAACACAGCGCTCCCCTTTCCCTCCCTGCCTCCCCCAGGAGCCGACCAAGCACCAAATTAGCCGTGGCGCTGGGAGAGCCGCCGCAGCAGCTTTCATGGAAAGCCAAGGTTCCTGGGAAAAGAGAGGGAGGCGAAAATCCCGGCCCGCTCCCTCCCCGCCACAGAGGCGTTCGCAGGGCGGAGAGCGGAGCGCGGCCCTCCCAACCTTCAGATGCCAGATAAAGCAGCAGCGTGGCAGCGAATCCGCACAATTAAAAGCTTTAATTAGTGTCTCCTCCATTTTCTCTTAGTTCTGATAGGTTTTATCTAATGAGATCTGGTCCCTGGCTTAGATCTGCTCGGAATGACGTGTCCGAAATGAATGAGAGCCGCGTCGCAAACAAAACATTTAATTAACAAAATTGGCCTCTAAGAGAGAGCAGGGAGTGGTGGGGAAGGGAAGGGGAGCACGGGGAGGGGGAGGCCGCCCAGCCTCGCTTAAAGGCGCAGCGCCCGCAGCCCCTCCCCGGGGCGCAGCGGGACCGGAGCGGTCCCTGCCATGCCGCGGGGTCGGGGCGTCCCCACGGCCCCTCTGCGAGCCGGGCCGGGATGGGAAGGGGTGGGAAGGGAAGGGGGCTGCCGGGCAGCGAGTTCATTTCCCTGGTAATCAGCGGCAAGCTGCCGCATTCGGGGAGTGCTGTCCCTTTAATTGAACAGGCTAGGTAATTAAATGGCACTTTTCCAATAGGACGTGCTAGGTAAATCTAATAGTTGGTTATTTAATATCACTTTGAAGTCTGCCCACTCAAGCACAATGACAGCACAGGAGCATGTGAACTATTAGCTAGGAAAAAAAAAAAAAAACCAGGATCTCAAAAATTAATTAAATCGCATGCAATTTAGGGGGAACGTTTATCTTGATTTGTCATAACAGAATTAATTCAAGGCCTCCAATTCACTTGGGGGCAGATCTGTTACTCTGAATTAACCAAGCGTAATTTGGCTGTTTTTTTTTTTTTTTTTTTTTTCCTTCCCCTTCTCTAATGCAGCACTTGCCATTATGCACAGCCCCCCTTTTAAGTATCAATAGCTTCTGGTGCTTTTAAGGTGCTTGGTCTCCAGTTATTCTGAAGTACCTTTAATGGACTTGGCTCCAGGCATCATTTCTGTGTTGCCTTCCTTTGTTACATTTAATATAGCTGGTGCAGAATTTAGATTAAATATAAGGAATGTACAGAAACACCAATCGCTTCTGGATCAGTAGGTCTGGATGTGCATTTCCCTCCGAGAGGGCTTGGATGTATGTTGTGGGCACGAAGACGTACTGCGCTGCGCAAGATTTGGAGCGGGTAAATCTGTCTGCCTCCACAGTGTCCGAAACAACCGGGACCACATTTTGTTAGTGTGAGTTGCTGGAGATGTGCGTCTGCTGATTCTGAATTTTGAGCAGCAAGACGTGAAGCTGGACTGAAAAGATTTCTTGCTGCTTCCCTTCCCACTCTTGTGAAAGTTCTGAAGAAAAAAAAAGGGGGGGGGGGGGGAACAGGAGTGCTTGTGTGTATGGGGTGTGGGGAATGCAGTGTTGGAACTACCCAGTAGTTAATTTAAGGTGGCTCAGTAAAATGCTGTTAAGTGCAGAAGAGCTGCCTTGTCCGTGTAGGGAACCTCTTGATGTTTGTGATTGATTGCATTGCCCAAATGTTGAAATATTAATGACCTTCTTGGACTGAGGACCCAAAGAGGAAACTGAAACCAATTCTGTCATCACAATTAAAGAGTCCCCTGGCTTTAATTAGCCTGACCTGGGGTATCTCTACCCATTGCTGCAGTTAAAGAGAAAAGAGCCCATTAAAGTCCAGTCTGAGACCGATAGCTACTTAATTGAGCACCTAAAGCCTCAAGCCTTTTAAATCAAATACTGTCCTGGACAGTCCCCCTGGTTAGATAATTAGCTTTCCAGCCTCTCAGAAACCATGTGAAACAACTTTTTCAGTAAAGAATAGTTAGTGTGGTGGACTTCCTTTACTGGTAAGAAGGAATAACATTTTTTTTTTTAAAAAAAAAAAGATAAAACCTTTTTCCTGCTAATGGTATTAGAAAACAAAAACATTCGTAACAGCAGAGAAGGAAAAATAAGCCTAATTGTCTTTGTAAATAACACAAAGCGCTGGAACCGTGTTGTAACTTTGGGAGTAATTTTCAGGAATTTTAGCGGAGATTCAGCTGATGTGACTTTGGAAAACTGAATTGTTCTGGAAACATGCTGAGGGAAAACCTAAGATGCGTGGAAAGCCTCTGGATTAGTTTGACTCAGTTTATTAAAATTCACAGACATCGAAGGTGTACAACCACTTCTAGTCAGAGCGAATTGTATAACAAATGAATGCTTAATGAAGACAAGTAGTGCAAGGAGATCAGTATTCCAAAAGCTGTGTTTTCAGGCGGGTGCTGCAGTCACACAGAGGACCGGGAGAGACCACTGATCGTGTTCTCCCGGACAAGCAGCGTTGTCTGCTCGTCTGCAGGACCTTGCCTTTCTGCCCCCACCTTACCAGTAATGCCCTTGTCATCACCCATTGCCCTGGATTTGTGGATCTTCGCTCTAGACCCGTAGCGATGTCTCGCTGCCTCCTCGCGGAGCGCTTCCCATGCACCTTTTCTACGTGCCAACTTCATTACTAGTAACAATGGAGGAAGAAAAATGCATATCGTAAAGCTTTGGAAGTAACCTCAATACATCATGTGGCGGCTCGGAACTGGTCCTGATTTAGAAGATGCCCTAATAATGGACCCTCAGTTTCTAGACAGTTTAGTCCTTTTGGCTGGAGGTCCTGACAATGTATTAGTTCAGCTTTCCCTTTGTAACCGCTGTGATTCTGCAAGAACGTGTCAATGTGTCGTGGATCTCAGACTAATTAGTTTTGAAATGGAGTTTTGATTGAACTCTTCAAATCGATGCTGCTGCAAAATTTGTTTCTCAGCTTCCTATTAAAAGCCATCTTAAGGGGCAGTTTTACTACTCTCTCTGTCGTTCAGTCGATACATTTAATAACAACTTACAGGCTATTTTCAATAAAGTGGCGACAGCAAATTAGTAGTTTGAACATGACAAGCCTCCTCTGCAAGCTCAGATTCTGAAAATTCAAAGCAATTATTTTTATACAGAGGCACGCCGCAATCATTCAGATTACGGGTATTCTGTTGTAATGCGTCTCCGAGGTTGACACAAACAGAATTTTCTGACTTTATTTGGACAGGAAGGAGATGCAAATATTAATATTTATTATGACACCAATACGCTAATTTGTAAATCCTATTACTGTCTTTTATATCGTGCGGAAAAGTGGGTCTGTGACCCTGCCAGCTAGTTCAGTTTCCTTTTTTGCTGCGAAATGATCGTGGTACTCTTTACAAATATTTGTGTGTGTTAGAGAGAGATGCGCAAAGGCAAATAAAGGTTTTCTAATTCTAGCTAATGCAATCTGTAAAAGTAGAACTCAATAATCATTATTGTGTTATATTTTGAATCGATGTGTTGTGCCTTTAAATGGATTTGAAGAATTATGTATATATTTTTCTTCACCACTCTTCTGCCTATTTCCCCCCTCCCCCCGCTGCCTGTGCCCCCCCCCAACCCAATGGCAGATGTTGTGGTCTCATTTGATTGCATAGGAAAACTGCAGTGATACAGCAAACACCCAGAGAGATATGATGACAAATGGGTCCAGATCCCGGTAAATTACTTTCTGCTCAAATCGAAATTTCATTCAGTTTGTTGCTAGCAGAGATGAAGTAATCTAAATTGTGGACTCAGGAGCAGATAGAGGGAAGTTGGAGCAAGCATTTCATTATCAAGAGAGAGAGAAGGTTAGGATGAAAGAGATGAGCAGAGGCAAATCTAAAGTGTTGACACCATGATTGAAAAGGTTAACCCATACACATTATATATCAACCTGGATAGCAGAGAGTTTCTAATGGAAACTCTGCACTGATGGAGGTTTACTGGAGTTTCAATACACTGAGCATGATGTCTTCTTAGATATACAATCAAATCCTCTTAACCCTTTTGATGACTCATATCTCAAGATATGATTAAAGTACAAAAGAGTTCTTCATATAATTTCAAGGACACAATGCATTTAAACTCCAGTCATGAATTGTATCTTTTTTTTATGATGAACCCAGTAATCTGATAAAATGTGTGTAGAACAGAATTGTTTGTGTTTCTAGAGGTGTAAGTCAATATTTCTGATTAAATCCTGTGTAACCACATCCAAGGTAGGGTGAAGCTACCAGTTGTAATATGAAAAAGTATATTTTTGTATAACAACACGTAAGCAAGTTGCAAGACGGGGTCAGAAGTCTAAAATAGTTGTGTAATAAACCATTGCAGTGATGCGCAAAAATGCTTAGAGCCTCTTGTGTTTTAAATAATTCATGATCATCACCTCTGTTTCAGGTTATTTGGAAATAGCGGTGCTTGCAGTGCCTGTGGACAGTCCATTCCTGCTAGTGAGCTGGTCATGAGGGCACAGGGCAACGTCTATCATCTTAAGGTGAGGGGGTTTTCTACGTATTTTTGTTATTAGCTGCTGAGAACTGCCATGCTTCTGTAGTATAAAATCTGCATCTGCTTGTGAATGAAGTGTGAAGCAATAACAACTAGAGATATGAGTACATATTATGAAGCTTCCTTTAGTGTGTAGCTTTGTTCCCTCATAATCGGTAAAACTATACTTGAGTTATGTACTGCATAGTCCCAACAGGTAAGACTAATGCCATGTTTGGAGGTACTAGAAACCAAGCAGCTCCATATCTCAACTGTACTCACGGTCTCTGAAGTGTAATTTTCAAACCTGCAGCATACTTAATTTGTGCTGTAGTTTCACTTGCTGTCTTTTTTCCTTTTTCAGTGTTTTACATGCTCTACCTGCCGGAATCGCCTGGTCCCGGGAGATCGGTTTCACTACATCAATGGCAGTTTATTTTGTGAACATGATAGACCTACAGCTCTCATCAATGGCCATTTGAATTCACTTCAGAGTAATCCACTACTGCCAGACCAGAAGGTGAATACTCAACAATTACTAATAAGCTTTATTAGAGCTAAATGAAGATCAATTTCTTTTCAATCTAGCTGTGGACATTCCCCACCCCTGCAAAGAGACCTTTAAGTAACTGAATTTAAGTAACGTAGGCATGGGGTACAGGGAGAAAATACTAACCTTTAATATGACACATAGGGCGAGTCAGTTTATTTTGGTTTGGGCATGTGCATCTGTACAGCTGTTGAACTCTTTATGTACAAAGCGGAACGGAGAGCATACGTTAACATAAACTCTTAACAAAGAGGAGCATTTTATTTTATAATCTTGAAATTAAGGGCTACAAGAGAGCAGGCTTCTGTGGGAGGAAAATTAGATCCTTTAATATGGAAATAAACGTCTTGTGAAGAGAAGGTTCCTGAACCAAACCAGTGTAAGGTTTTAGTTGAGGAGGTATTCTGGGGTACTCTTTCAGAAGTATTTCCTTGTCTGTTTTGTATGTCACAACTCAGATTTAAAAAACAAAGTGCTATTTTCCTATCGCTCCATAACACTAATAGCTCAACTAGAGATTGTATATCTCTGTGGTTGATAGCTCTTGGTTTCTAGCTAAATGAGTAAATAATGACTGTACAAATCATATAGAGAAGAAGAAGGAAAAAAAAAATCTGATCAACAGTTGTCCTGTAAGGCTGAAACTAGATAGTTTTAGATCTATTTTAATCTCCTTAATAAGTCCTAAAGCTATGCAAGTGAGTGCATTTTGATAACTGCTGTGCCTAATTTGTAACAATTACTGTCAACCTTGAGTTAAGAGACTGTTCATTCCACCCTGGTCCAGAAAAGAGTGAATGTATGACTCGTGCACATAATTTTATTCACATCATATTTCATACTGATTATGTATTGATGACATTGATTCATTTACTCTTTACAGCGCCACTTGCATGGATATTAAATCTTATTGACCACAGATGAATTTTAATTTCAGATTGGTGATAGATTTTTCCATCAGCTCTGATAGTATATTTGACTTTTTCATCATTAACCCAGGCAATCACACAGCACTGAGTTATTGCAATGAAACAAAAAGTGCACACTTCAGTTGGTAATTCTTTATGGATTTACAATAGGAACTTCATTAATGTCTGTAAGGATCACAAAAAATAACATTTATCTGCAAATAGGAATTTTGAAGATTAAAAAATCTAGGACAAATGCTAGGCGTATCTATTCTGTAATGTGCAGAATAATTTTTAGTGCTTTTACTTAGTGGGGAAATATATGCAAGAAAACAAACTGGTTTTTAAGTTCCAAGATTTTTTTGTTTTCTCGCTACATTTCAATATCCTTGTTTGCTTTTTTTTCCCTGTGCATAAATTTACCAATTAATTTTAAGTATTCTTTCAAGTCTTATGCAGTGAGTGTAATTACATCAAAATAAAACATGGACTTTTTTATTTACTTAATTTGTCAACTGAGGTGATGAGAGAGTTGAGTACCAAAGTCGTATATATAGTTAGGCAGAACAAAGATAATTAAGATTGGAGGAGGATGTGCAGCTTCTTTTCAAGGAAGTACAAATACAGTTAAAGATTCATAGATTTATACTGTTGTGAATTTTAATGAAACAAATCTGTAATACAGACTAGCTGGCGGTGAATCTGTTAAATGAATATTTGTAGGTATCCCATTTCGAAATACAGGTAAAACCATTCATCTTTATACACTGCAGTAAAAGGTTTACCTTTCTGAGAGAGTGGTTTATCCACTTGTCTTCTGTGAATGTAAAGTTTAATGTAACTTCAAATAGGTGTCTAAATTGTCATTTAGTTTTATCAGTTTCTTACTATGCCTTAGCAAAACATAAAAATGATTTAGTTGCAATAAAAGCAGTAGACATGATGAGGAACATAGAACATGGAAAAGAAGTAAAATTGGACTAGGCTTGCAGAGCTCACAACTGAAGACACCTAGCAGAAGCTAAATGCAGAGAAGATGCTGAGAGCAGGTCTTTATTAGTTCTGTCACCAACAATTAACTGCATCGCTACAGTCAATGATGAGGCAGACAAAGAGGTATTAAGGAGAAGATTGGGGAGAGGGGTTATAGTTTGTTTTGATTCTTCATAATATAATGCCTCCAGAACCGGTGCGAGTTTCCCTCCCAGTTTTCTGAGGGGAATTGTGGAGCACCTGAATTTCAAAAAACTGAGTTACAGTTGAGGAGACAAGTTGGTAATTCATAGGTTTGTCAGGTGGCTGGAGTTCTGGAAGATACAGGGGCAGGTGCCAAGAGAGCTTTCGTGTGTTAGCATTTTAACAATCTGAAGATGTAAACATCACAGATGTTTCCCAGAAAGCTGTGTGTTTTAGGGCCACTAATTAAAAATGTTCTTCCACTATGACAGAGTTGGCTGTAACAGATACTCTTTATTAAACATTAAAGATCAATTAGTCTCCAGGTTATTCTGCTACTAGAGACTGTAGACATAGCAGAACATTCACAGGATTTTTTATTTTATTTTATTTTTTTATTAAGCTGAAGAGATTAAGACATACTCCTTGCAATAAAACACATTTTCGTTGCATTTGTGAAGGTGACAGTTATGAACTTACTATTCTCTTAATATGTAGCTGACAAGTTAACATGCATTGGTGATTGGTGCAGGCAGGAAGGGTTGCATGATCTGACTTTGCTTAAAATCTTGATTTTGTTTTTAAGGAGGCAGATGCAGTGGTGTCAGCTATTACTGACTTTTGCCTCCCTAAGTCAATTCACACATGGCAATTGTAACTTTTCATCACTTGCTATGTTGTCTGAAAACAAAACAAAACTATTTTATTTACCTCAGCTTGGTACTGCTTGCCGGCAGAAAGCAAACTCCGTTTGTGATGTCCTGTGTGCCATTATTATTTGAAGGGGTTGTGTTGTCCTCTGTAGCGAATTGTCGGTACTTTTTTGGCAGTGGTAGTATTTCTGTAGTATTTCTTGTTTGCCAACAGTATTACCGCCTACTAGAAGTGTAATTTTTCCACCGGTTGGCAATGTTCATAGCAAACGCTTGTCTTCAGGTCCTAATACTTTTAAATAAAGTATGAGTTAGATTACACCTTTCAGAGAAGATCTTAAAAATCTTCTAGTTTACATATCACTCAGCAATTCCCTTGTAGTTACATAATTGGTGTTGTCTGTGTCCATAGCAGAAGATATTTGATGCTCATTTATTAAATATGCTTGCTGGCTGCTCCCTAATCTTTGTTCTGGACAGACAAATTACCTTTCTCACACTGAGCTTCAGCTCTGGGGAATTAAACCTCCAAGCCTCTACTACTTTAATTAGCTTGAAAGTGGGGGGTTGCAGTTACTAATAGACCTCAGGCTTTTAGTAACTTAGAGAAAGGGTGAAAAAAGAACTTCCTGGGAAGCGCAAAATGTCATTTAAAAACCATAAAATTCTCATATATATTATTTCATTTTGGTAATTGCAAACAGATTGTATTTGAAGACTATGGATGATCATTTCTATTTTATCCATGAAAGTTTAGATTTTTATTGAGTTAGACACTTTTAATTATCACAATTCATTAACACCAGTGTGAAAGCACATGTTTGACTTCATATATTAAAATGTTTATGTAACATTAACTAACACACCAGATGAGGAATTTTAAATGGGGGGTGGAGGGGGTGGGGGGGAATCCTGAAATATCTATATTTAGCTCTTGTGCAATGCAGCATATTAACCAAAGTTGCCTTGGGAGGATATTGGCTGTACTTCTTATTTGCTTTACACACTATTTCTTCCAATTATAAGATCATATTACTGGCTTCTTCAAAGGCATGGCATAATGTTTCTTCCCTTTTAAAAGGGGCCCAGAAAAGCCACCTTATTCACTGTATGATTTGCTACAAGAAAATATACTTATTTATTGTTGTCATGTTTTTTTTTTTTCTTCTCTGTCTGCTCTTTTTAGTAGTGAAACTGCAGAAAATACTTGCTTTTTGCTATTTGAAGTTGAAACATAAGCAGTGTGAATGGATAGTGTAGAAAGCCTTAATCAAGTCACAGTTGGAAAGTAATCTAATAAAAAAGAGATTAGTGAATAAGGAAAAGACAAAAGCAGTCATGTTGTAGTTTCCTATCTCAAATTTAGTATTCCAGCTAAGATACCCATTTTTATTTCTTGCAGGTCTGCTAAAAGGTCAGAGTAATGCAGAATGCGTGCCTTCATCTCAAATTTTGTTCATCACAGATGGATCCCATGTCTCCAAGTAGACAAGTCACCTTTGTAGCTAGCATCAGTGCCAGCTCCATACCATTGCACCTTCTTTATTCTTGATTGCCCTTCCCACATTTATTGGTGTATTAAAATGACTGAATATGAACATTAAGGACTCCATGAACCTGGGCTAATGGGAGACTGTAGAGAAAATGAAAAAAGATCCACCGGAGGACATCTTTGGGGGGGCGGGTGGGGAAGATGACTAATGAAGCTAATTAAAAGAAGCATTGAAATCTGCTTTCTACCCTCATTAACAATTAGCAGGGCACTGGCCAGTTTGTACCCTGTGTTTTACCTTAACAACATTCTATTTGCTCTTTGTATATTTAAGTGTTGTAAGGAAATGTGTTTCAATCAAACTGAACATGAGATAAAGGAAAGATGTGGCTTTTGTGATATTCTATCACAAACACTTTTATTGTATCTCTGTAAAATACAATGTATGTATGCATGTAAGTGTTTTTGTCCTAATGTTGCTACTTCCCATGGCAAAAAAAAAATGAGAAAAAGGAAAAAAAAAAGTCAGGCTCATAGCAGCTACTGTGTAGAAATTTTCACCTACTTCTAATTTGCTGAATGAAGAAAAATCTTTTATTTGTGATATTTTCAGAGACATTTGCTCTAGTATGGTGTATTTAAATAATAAAAAAGTAAAACAAAAAACACTGAATTGAGTATGGGTTTTAAAAACTTTGCTTTTTTTTTTTTAAAAAAAAAAACTACATTCAAAACATTACTCTGAAACTAAATCTTACATAGTCATTACCTTAATTATCAGTTACCTTTAAAAGTAGCTTTTTTTTTCTTTTTTGTCTTATGCCAGTAAAAAACCTGTTAAACTACTACTGTGTTACTCTTGGCAAGGATACAGAGCACTGCTTCAAAATGATCTTTATTTTTCAATGAGATTCTTACTTCTGGTAACAAACAAATATATTACAGTTCATATTGCAGTGAATTATGGTATGTATTATAGGTATTGTGGTCTCTTTCTATCCAGTTCTTTCCTGCAGAACTGTTAGGGGTATGCATGTGTCTGTGAGAGTGCAAACATGAGTGTGTATGTATACACCTTAAGAGGTCAAAGAGTAATAATAAAAATAAAAGCAACAAAAGGGCTGTACTTCATGCTGAGCAATAGAATTGAGTATTCATAAAAAGGGATACAATAGCTATTCTGATCTGAACAACATAAAGTTGAGTGTGTTGTGGCAAGAGACTTTTTAAAACTGATAAGGAAAAAAAAAAACACACTTCCTGGACTATTTCCGAGAGCAAACTGATCTCAGACATGATCTGTCCTCTGGAAGGAAAAAAACAAAAAGCAAGAAAACTTCCTCTAAGCTTAGGAAGGGAACAACTTCATTTACTTCAGCTACTTATTGGTAGACCTGTGTAGAGTAACTTTTGAGAAAAAAAAAATCCCCACTCTTCATTCTTATTGCAAGAATACTAACCTGAATCTATGACTGTGCATTGAATGCCTTCAATCAGGAAACGGCAAGCACCTAGAATGTGTGCTGCAATTCATAGCAAATCAATATTACCAACTATTTGGCTTTTATCGGAGACTAATACATTTGAAATACATCATCATTATGTTTTCTTTTTTAATTCTGTTTTCAAGGAGATGTTCACTGTTTAGCTTTGTTTGGTTACGGAGTGAACTTGACTTACTGTTGTTGTGATGCTGATATGCAAAAAGCTGAATTATAGATTTGTCTGTCTAAACCAACAGCAGATCTTTTATTTTTTTCAGAACTTACTTCTTGATCTCTAGTATATTGGAGGTCTGAACTTCTTCTTCCACACTTCAGTGCCTGATCAAAAATTGGACTGTTGCAGAGAAAAGAAAATGATGATGTAGTGTACAGTATCAGACAGTAAAGACAAAAGAACACGCGCATAACATAAAGTAATAAAACTACTGAAGCTATGTATGTCTTTTTTCTAATTAAATGCACTTACGTATATTTTTGAAATAAGTTTGTAAGGTTTTTGATCTGGCATTAAAGTCTTTAGGTAAGAGTCTTGCAAATTGTGGTACTTAAATGTCTTTGAAAAGACACTTGAAGTCATATGAATATAGAATTCAAGTATTAGTGAGTCTGCAGACATCTTTTTATATTCTTTCAGTATAAGCACTCAAGGTACCGTGTTTAAATCTAACGTACAGATTTTTGGTTGTCCAATATAACCTAGAAGTGCTAAGAAGATAGCTAATAACTTCTAGTAAGTAATGTAGTATAGCATTTAGTGATGTAGAGGTTGAAGTTCATTAACGGCTTTAAATAAACTATTATATGACTCGTTTGTAAAGCACAGCTACCTATTTAATAGCTTACTTTAAAAGCATTTCTTAAGTTGCAGACCTATAAGATTACAAATGTCACTCATGTTAGCATAATCCACATGCAAGTGATGAAGCCTTTGCTTTGATGTGCTAAATTGGAGGAGGACTAATGGAGCTATGAATATACAATAGAACATATTTAAGTAGTATTCTTCCTTTAGGTAAAACACTTTCCTGAATCCAGAGGCATTTCAGACAATAAAACAGGCTGTAATGGGGATGTTAGGTGTGGGTAGAAGGCTACTGGAAACACTTAGATTTGTCCCTATGTGAAAAATGACTTTTTTTTTTTAGATCTGCAAAGAGAAACGTGTACTTGTTCACCTTTTATCACATGCATTTGCTAGGCTGAGTCTGAAATACACCTCCTGCATTTGGTGCTGCTGAAAAGTCATACAAATAATCATTCAGTAAGAGCTTCCCTCACTTTCAAAAATGAATGCTGTTAAAAAAAATCAAAGGAAATATTACTAATCTGAAATCATCCTGGTGAACCTGGATAAAATGCTCTGTCTATACTGCATCTAAACGTCTCAATCATATAAGTTGTCACTCTTATTAATGAAACAATTTTGTAAAAAGATTGCCCTCTAAATGGGTTTAATGTTTTTACCTATCCAGCTGTCTAGTTATGAGATTTACGCATCCTGGCAGGCAGTGGGACATTAAGCCTTTCCAAACCAAATTCTGTTTGCAACAAGATACTGTCTTTTCAGTCCTACATGATTTATCTTTAAATATTTTAACAGGTTATGCAGTATCTTATGAAATATAAAATGAGAATGTCTTCTTACCAAAATGAAGCCTATGAAATTAAGTCACATCTTTAGAATATTAACCACATTGCGTTTGTCTCCGTTTTTTCGTGTTCGTTAACACAGTTAAAATTTGCAACATCTAATTTTAGGGAAAATGCTAAAACAAAAAATAAATCTGATACTAGCATAACGTGACTTGCTACCAGGCATTTCAAAAGATCATTTTAATTTAAACTTTATATCAAAATTATTTGTCTGGTATTAGGTGTTAAGCTTTTCCAAGGATCTATGTTCTGAACAGCTTTATATTGAAGTAAATGAAATTGAGACGGGGACATGAATGTATATATTTGTTTAAATATTATATTTCTTCAGTGAAATGGTGTGTTCCAGGACTGGTGTCACTGCCTCAGCCTACCCTACATGACCTACCAGCTAGCCATCGTTGCCGCTTGTTACTTTTTAGTACCAGGTGTATGCCTATTGTCAGTCCAGCGAAGCCACAGAAGAGCTTATTGCAATTAAATAGCAATTTGTTTCTATGAAACTGCAATTAAAGTATTACTGATCAGCCATTTTAGATTGGCAGTGCTTTGCCTGCATGTTAAGCAGCGAGGAGCTCTCGGTTCACATCCGCGGAGCCTGAGCTGTGAGCGGCAGCGAAGTGCAGCAGCTCGCCTGTGTCCCTGGTCGGGCTGAAGGCACGAGCCCTCGGCCCCGTGCCCCTCAGCACGAGCGCGCCGCAGGCGGCAGCAGGCCCGTACCTTGGGCTCGCAGCGTGCGGGGCCTGCAGTTATTGCTGCTTTCTGCTCCGTGTAAGCAGGGATGTGTGCACTTCCTACGGGGATGTTTTCCACTTCAGATTGATTCTGTGGAGAATGGACTGCGAGCTGTGGACCGCAAGCCAATAACGCGCTGCAGGTCCTGACTTGTTGGAGATGTGTAAACAGGGCTACTATAGCTCCTTAATCACAACTAATAAAAGACTAGAAGAAAGCAATCAATTACCTCATAAGTTCTTTGTTTTTGTTTTTGTTTTTTAATAAAAAGCAGGCATGTATCTGACATGGCTGCTATTTTTGTGCCTGTACAACAGAACAGGTGAGACAGTTTAAGGCAATCGCACCATCTTACCTGCTGCGCCCAGGCCTTGGTGGCGGCGGTGGTGGCAGCAGTGGTGGCAGTGGCGGCAGTGGTGGTGGCAGCAGGCGCTCCCTGGGGACCCACGGTGCCTCTGGCCCTGTGCAGGGCAGAGCCCGGGGCCGCGTGGCAGCTGTGCCTGGGTGACTGCGCATCTGAAATGTAAATGTTCAGTGCAAATTAAAAACTTGTTTGTAAGAACTCAAAGAGGAATTAACTTTGTAGTGGTAATTATATTTCTTAATTATCACCATATTTTAACAAAGTCTGAGGCACGTTAACTTCAGTTCCTGCATTTTTGCGCGGTGGAGGCTGTAGACATCCTCGTTCCTTTGCCAGAGGGGATGACATCACACCTGTGGCATGCATGAGATAAGCGTGGCTTCGCTTAGCAGCACTGGTGTCTCTCAGAGATGTTCCTTGGGGGGGGATGGCCCGTGTCCCAGAGCCGCTGTGCCATCCCAGCCGGGGGCGGCCAGGCAGGCTGCCGTGCCAGGTGGCAAAGGGGCAGCATGAGTGCCCCAGCCGGTGGCTAAGGGCAGGGCGATGCCTGCATGCGAGCCTCCGCGAAACCAGTGCGGCCAACAGCCAGGAGCTCACTCACCCACCATGGCTCGGGCCTGTGCCTGAGCCCAGGGCCTGAAACAAGTCCTGTTTGCTGGAGACAGACAAGGCTGTGTTGAAGATTTTTATTTTTTCCCCACAGTCTGTGGGTATTTTTTAACATGCCAGGTTCTGTTGTATTGCCTTTAGCCGCGTGTCTATAGTTACGTCCACAAAAATGTTTTTTGGCGTGCAGGAGGCTGTTCAGCTCGATGGTTGGGAAATAATAGCCGTAGGTTTAAGCCTTCGCCTGGTGAGGCATCGCATGGCGCTCCTTCACCCCTGCTCACCTCTGGCTTCTCTGCTGAAGAGTGAGCAACAGCCTGGCATGCACAGGCTTTATTATTATTATTATTATTATTATTATTAGTGTGTTTTGGTTTGGTTTGTTTTAACTGAGGCCTCTCAGTGCTACTGTATGAAAAGCAGCAAGTTGCAGAACAGTAGTGAAGTGAAGCCATAGAGAGGCCATGCCACGCTGGGTCAGGGAAGAGGCAAAGGGTTCAGCAACGTCTGCTGACCCCACAGCAGGGCAGCGCTGGAGGAAGGTCCCTGGCCTCTGCAGGCCTGGCCCGCAAAGGGATGGGGTTTTCAAACAGTGAAGCACGCACACCTGGAATGGCTAGAAGTTTTAAATGGTGCTGAATAACCTTCAAAAAATGAGCTTTGAGCTTTAACTTCTCTTGTACTTACTGGTCAAACACAGGTCTCTCAGAGCACTGTGCGATGTTGTTCCCATCGCTCCTGCATAACAACCACTTTATTTGTTTAAATCTGTTCCCTGCCACGTTAGATGTACACCCCAGCTGACAAAAACACTGTTTGAAAACTGAATTATTTTTAAATGGTCAAACAATGTTTAAAAAAAAAAAAGTATTTTGCTTAGTCACTACTATATACTTCACTTAAAAAAAAAAAAAAAGCTCAACAATTTTGCTGAAACAGTCCTTACAGTCCTTCAGTCCTTCAAACCACAGCATTAAGGCCAAAACTAAGCTTGAGAAATTCCTGCCCCAAAGGAATTCAGAGCGAGAGCATTACAGTGGAGAGAAAGTGGACCTTCTGAAAGGAGTTAGTCTCTCCAGTGAGGTCCTGGACCCCAGGACCCTGCCCATGAGAGCATCAGCTGCACTACCAAGCACAGCGAAGGCAGCAGCACACAAGGTACCTGTGCAGACAGGGCCAGACTGGTGCTTCTCGGTGTCGGGGAGCAGGGCACGGCACTGTCCCTGCTGCTGCTGGCTGTGTCCCTTTCACAGGAGTGGTGGCTGCCGAAGCACTCCGTGCCGTGCAGCCAGGTTCCTCTGCAGCCAGCACAGCCACTGTTTCTTTCCCATGCTGTTGGAATAAGCTGTTAATTACATTTTGAAATATCCATGCACTTTTCCTCTTAGGGGATCTTTCAAGCGAGCCTTCCGCTGACAACGTCGGTGGTTCACCGTAACCTCTCGGAATAATCATCGGTTCCATTGAACTTCTGCCAGTTGTTTTGTTAAACTAAACGGAGAGAACAGGGCCTATATTCTTTCTCAAAAGGGAAGAGATTGCCCTGTGATTTGGGGAAATCTTGATTGCTTACAGAAGAATAAATGAACAAGGCAGATATTAACTTTACACACCTGACTTCAATTTCTTTGAGGAGCAGCGGAGAAATGTCCAGTAGGAGGAAAAAGATCCAGCTAGATCTCATAAGCTAGCCAATAATAGTCTAATTTTATTGTGCTGTAAAATCATCAGCTGCTTATAGAAAACAAAAGGGCAATGAATGCTGTATTTGTCTTTTATTCTTACAAAAAAACCTTGAGATCAAACAGCCCCTAAAAGATGGAGCTGATATGCATCCGACTTATGTATTTTTTGATATCCTCTGATAGTCATTCCACTGATGTATTTGATAGGTAATTATATCAGCCATAGCAAGATGCTGATACGAAATAGTGGAAGACTTCAGTGTTTTGCCATAAAGCTTATACCCCTTGTTACTGAACTCCCATCAGACTTGGGATCTGCAGCAATCATTTGAAAGCTGTAGCTGGTATTTTCGTGCTTATGCCATATTTAAAAATTATTATTCTTGCTTCATCAGTTAGTCTTTTTAGATGGCTTGAAAAAAAACATATTGCAAATGAGCTACTATTCTTATTTGTTGTTTTAAGAAGGGTAAGCACTGGAGTATTCAAATGGAACAGATTATACCTTTAATTACATCCAAACAGGATGCTGAGCTGATTTTTCTATTTTCTGTTTAATTGCTATGGTTCAAAAAGATATTGCAAATTTGTAAATGAATTATTTAAGCATAGCCTTCTGGCCTCTGTGTTTAGGAAAGAGACCAAAAAATGAAGAAGAAGGAAAAAAAAAAGAATTTATAGGGCAGTATTGCCACTTGCATCTTTAAAAAATGTTTGAACTTCTTGGGGAGGCGTTTGAGCTAGATGATGTTGCATGCTTTCTGGCAGCATCCAGTGACTGCCATGGGGTTTGTTTGCATCCCCCCCCCCCCCCCTTCCCCCTGAGGGAAGCCCCGCGTGTGCTGTGGGTGGCAAAGTGCTGTTCTTCTCCAGCCTGCTTACCAGCGAGCATGCCACTTCACGGATGTGATCCCAACCAGCCACTGCTTTTGTGGATGTGCTCGATCTCCATTTTCCTACATGCAAAATGAGAATAATGAAAGCAAACACAATTCATCACTTCTTAAACTAAATATATTTCCATTTTGTTTGCATGTGCATGTGCATATATCACTCACCGTATATATTTAGAATATGTACTGTGACATTACAGCCAGTGATAAATCCTGCTCGCTTACTGTATGTGTTATTTGCTGCAACATTAAGCTCAGTAAGAATTTTATATGTAACTTGTACCAAAACTAAATATATTGTGGAATTGATGCACAGTTGTAAACAAGAGCATAACTTTGCGATTCAACACAGTTGAAGGTGGCAGCTTGTGTGGCAATTCTTTTGTAAACAAATGCAGACTTTCCAAAGAATAAGTCAGTTAATTACATTTTTAATGATGTTTTTAGAAAATAGCATTCTTGGTGGAGGGAAACCTGTAACACCACCACAAAGAAGTAAACCTAGAGCTTATACTGAATCAAGAAACACCGTGGGGGAAAAATGGATTTGTGCTGGGCCCAGGTCTTTTGCTCCCCTGCCTTTTTTTCTTTCTAGTGAAAGTGTCCATGTAGAGGAGTTTTTATAGCTCTGGTAGCTTCAGAGCAAGATGACACTGCCAGAATCTTTTTCTTTTCTTCTTCCTTTTTTTTTTTTTTTTAATGTGTATGTGTGGATTATCTTATTTCATTATTTTCAATAGTGCTAAGTATGTGCTACCCACTTAGAGAGCTGATGCCATGTGTAGCAAAGCTCAAGATGTCCTCTTAAATACGCACAGCTTATGCAAGGCCGTGACATGAGCAGGCTTTAACCACTAGCAGTGCTGGCAGCTCTGAAGGGCTGATATGATACAGCCTTGCCGAGACATCACGGGTAGCGTGGGGAGATCCAGGGAGAAGCTGAAACAGCCAGAGTAAGAGCAGTACACAACTTTTATTGATGAAGTTCAGGGGAAAGAGGCACCAGGGGCAGCT
>NC_048900.1:16368602-16473602 GCF_011077185.1 Oxyura jamaicensis | reverse complement strand
GATGGTGAGCCCCCCCCAAGTGCTCAAAAAAAATGCAGTGTGGATTTTCTGGTGCACAAGCCGTGGAAAGAGATCCCCAGGGCAGCATGTTGAGTCCTTAAATATCAGATCAGTGAGTTCCCCAGGATACCTCAGTTCTGACTTCTGATTTTCCCTGGGCTGGCCCAGTGGCATTCATTATGTTGCTATCTTGTGGTACATACAAGTTTGGGTGCCAGGTTGGTCCTTTGGGTCTTCCTTTGACCGATACTGGCTTGGTGCTGAGGATACACTTGGTTCTTCTGATTCCCAAGGAAAATGAGCATCCCCAGCTCTGTAAGAACCGGCATTTGTGGTGCTGGGCAAATAGATAGGACCAGCTTCACTGCGAAAGCAAGGAGAGAAAATTCCTTCTCGGGCTCAGTGAGCAGGTATTTTAAGACTTTCTGCCCTCCATGTTTTAAGCAACATGCTGTTACGATCTGTCGATCCTATCAATGCTCTAATGCTATTTTAAAGGCATATTTTCTTTTTGAAATGTTATCCATTTATCAGTCTATGTATTTCTCTGACTAGGGTCACACGCTTCACACATCAAGCTTTTTAGTGCATGATGCTGCACAGGACACATAATTACCCATTGAATACAAAAGATAGGTCATGAATGGAAAATGGGTCCGTTCAAATCAGTTCAGAATTGCACTGTGTTAGTCATTTACTTTTGTTAGTTATTTTATTGCTACAGTCTTAATATTGATTAAATGCACACTTTTAAAGCACTAATTGATAAGAAGGACTCTGTAAGGGACTCTAGTTACCATTGTATCTTTGGAGCAAATCATCAGAGAATATGCTCTGGCACATATTTGCAGCTGTATTCTTTAGCAACTGTTCTTAGTATGGAAAAAACACCAGCATGTCTTAAAAAAAATGCTTTGCATTTCAAGCCAGGAAATCTCAGCTACGTTCCATCTGACTTATGGATTGCGTAAAGCTACCGTAGTGAAAAACAAATCGTTGGATACATATCACATAGGAGGTTTATATGATATATCACTCAGCATGGAGCCTGGTTTGATTTACTTTGCACCCAAGCAAAAGAAACTGAAAATGAAAATAGTGTTTTTCCGTTCCTTGTATTCCCTGCAATATTCTGCCATCCTTCTGAAGGTAAAGTGCGTCATGAAGTCACTGTAGTTTTGCATTCAATAACTGATGGCAGGATAAAGCCTTCCTGTCTAGGAGGATGGTTCATAGCTGCACAGGTGGAACTAAATGTCTCATTTCTCAACTCATACCCAATTTGGAGAGGATTTTGGCTCTTCCTATCTTGCAGAGGAGATCAGGGAGCTGCACAGGGACAATGAGCTCTCCCTGTGCACTGACCCCTGCTCCTATTTAGACACCAGGGACCTGCTGCGATTCATCTGGGAGTGTAACAAGAAACTATGGCACTAGGCAAATCACTCACTGCCTGACATTTAGGAGCTTATAAATTGTTAGGGAATATTTAAAATGATGCAAATGAATATTTTCATATAGTATTTTTGGCTGTATTCCTGGCCTGTACTATTTTTCTGGGTTGGATACCTCCATCTCCAGCAGATATTCAGTCCTTAAAATTGTTTGGCTTTTATTTTATTCTATTTATTTTTCTGGCATCTATTATTCTAAAGAGATGTAATGGATCGGCCCAGATATATTTCATGTTGTGAAGAGAGGGAAGGAAACAGCCTGAAAATCATCTGCAGTTCAACATAGAGCTGATATTTGTGGAGATAAAGACTTAGTCCACAACATTTTTACCTTGTGATTTGGATTCCACAGGGTAACAATCAGCTCCAAAAATCTCATTGTGACACTGTTTTCAAAGTCAAATAAGGAGCATCAATGAGAAGACACCACCCCCCAGGTGGCTCCCCTCCAGCTTCATAACCCCACTTTATTTTTGATTTTGCACTATAAGACTGAAATGATTAATCTGTAATGGATTATCTCACAAATCTGCTACAGAAGAACAGAGGATGTGATTTGCTCAGGATCTGGCACACTGGCAATGGCATGTCATGGCGAGGTGCTTAATGAATACTGCACCACAGACAAATAACATGTGTAAATCTCCGGCTAGTGGAGAGGGATGTCCCCCTGTGCAGTGAGGGAACCCCCTCCAGTGGTCACATTGACCACTGACTGCCCACCAGTGATTAAGCACATCATTTCCATCAGTCTCACAAAGACTTCTCCAAGCTTAGATGTTTGGAACAACCAGCCTTAAGCTTGCATTTTAGAAGTGCTAAGCACCTACAACATAGAAATCGAGGCGTTTACTCCACCTCTGTGGTGCCCCATGGGGTCTCAGGATGTATGTTATAGAAGTGCAAAGTGTAGTTATTTGTGGGAAGTATTGAATGCCTGAGGGAAACACAAACAGCTGGATGGCTACATCGCGTTTTTGTGCTACCGAATGTTCACCTTCATTTCAGGTAGTAGAGGAAGTTTGTGTGGAACTCAATGCATAATTTATGGCACCATGAAGCATTTACCAGGGGTAAGCCTGAGCCTATGGAATCCAGTTGAAAAGGGCAAGCAATTTTTTAAACTGGGACATGGCTACTTCTTGTGCCAAACTTAAAAGCCCAAAGCTGTCAAAACAAAATCAGAGCAAGTCTAAGTAACAGGCAGCAATTTCTGTTGGCACTGCCTACATATTTGCCAGTTAACAGAAGTAATTGGCCTTTTTTCTCATTTTAGAAATTGCTTAGGAATGCTAGAAACTCGAGAAAAAATTCTCTCACCTGTCTGACCTTGGCCAAGTGCTGAAGAGCAATCATCCACCTGAGAGCGGGGCACCTCCAACAGCAGGCAGAGCAAAGAACGGTTGTGCTCTTATTGCCATTCAGCGACACTTTCCTGCTGCTAAAACTCCATTTTTCTTTTTTCAGCATCTCACTATTTACTAAGTAGCTGGAGATAAATATGGTGCTCTAACCTCCATTTCCTCTATCTTCAGGGAGATTTACCTGCCAGTCCAGGCTGTCCTTTCTGGCATCAGAAGTTGAACAAAGTTCTCCTTGTGGTAACGGAGTTTATTAGCCTGTGATGCCCCTTCCCTTGACCTGGCGGGACTTCTCCTTTGCTTGTGCTCCTGCCAGCCCTTGGCCTCCTGCGCGGGGTCAGTGAAGGTCTCAGTCTCCAGACTCTTAGGCCGTAACCGAGGGCCGTAATTCATTTTGTGTGCACCATCAAGCAGCAGCTGTCTTTAAACCGCTGACCCAAGGCACAGGTGCAGGACAGCGGCATCGCTCATGGAGGCGCAGGATGGCGGCAGGCCACGAGCCGAGACCCCATGGACGGGCGGCCGGCTGAGGTGGCTGGAGTGGCTCCGGGGCTGGGAACTGCCCTGTGAGGCAGCACCGTTGATGGACGGCTGTGACAGATGCCTGCGTGCTGTTATCTCCACAGCCATCAAAAGGAGATGCTTATAGCTTCATATTAGTCGTCTCAGCCCACAGGCACAGGCTTTCTTTGGTTGTGTGTCTGTGTGGTGATGACAGCTTTCCCCTGCATCCAACAGCCACGCCAGAGCTTGCCAGGACAGTGCTGACACTGTCCAGCCTCTGCAGCAACGCAGAGCACAGGGGAACAAAGCAGCCCAGGGAAATGGGAATGCTGCTGCCACAAACCCCAGGGAGCTTGAGTTCATTTCCTTCCTCCCTCTGCTCAGGCCATGCTCATCCCTAGAGAAATCAGAATTTGGGTTTTCCCCTCACAGACACCCAAGGGCCAGGCCCGGCCTCCACTTCTGTGCTCCGTTGGGGCCTTTGCTATCTCCCATGACTTGGGAAACAGCAAAGGTAGCATCAACAGCTACAGTTCAGAAGAGAGAAAAGGGCTGTCTGCCAAACGGTGCTTGGAGCTCATGGGGGGGTAGTGATGCAAGTGGTCAGATTGACGCAAATTTCTTTCCAGCCACTTCATGAGCATTGCCACATGTATTGTTCAGCTAGATGATCTTTAAAGGCCTCTTCCGAACGAAACCAGTCCATGATATTGTCTCTGTCTCCACCTCTATATTGTCTCTGTCTCCACCTCTTGGTGCTCCTAACCACACAGGCTGAGGTGTCACCTGCAGTCTGGGGATGGTGGGATGCCCAGCAGCAGGGTTTCAGACTGGGAAGTACTGGGGGTCTTTCTGTCAGAGAGGCCTGAGAGTGTCTGCCTCAAAACAGGAGTCAGGGCAGGCCTAGGTGGTGGCTCTGGCTCAGGAAGGGGAGGGCAGCAGGGTTTTTCTCCTGTCTGTGCAAGCTCTGATATCCCTGCTTCCTCCTGCCTGCCCTCTCCCACCGCACCAGATGCCTAACTCCTCTGGCGCTGTGGGGTCAGGTAAGTGTCAGGAAAACCCAAACCCACAACAGCAGGCATGAAACACTGGCACACAGATCCCAGTTCCAGGTGGTCTCGGCACCCACGTCCTGCTCTACCACTGCCACTGCAGGCTCAGGAGAGGGGCAAAGGTGGTGCAACCGGCTGCCCTGGTGCCAGGGGCCTTGGTGGTAGGGTGTAACGTGCACAGGTGAACAGTCTGCTTTGCAAACAGGCCGGCTGAGGTCCTCTGGGTCTTCCCGGAGTCCCTCCTATTTTTTTTTTCCTTTGGGGGCAAGGGGGCCAGTAATTATAAGAATAAAGAACTAAAGTAGTTGGATGAACCATAATTTCCTAGTACAAACTCTCCTTGCCTATATTTCTAACAGTTACAGCCATGGATGCTGAGATGGTTGCATTTTGGACAAAATAAGCACTGTAACTGTAATAATGGGACACCTATAAAAAAGTCAAAGTTCATTAAAAAAATCCTCACCCACTTCATCACTAATTATTATTCCAATTCTGATCACTGGTCACTTGAACTTTTTTTTTTTTTTTTTTTTAAGAGTTTTGTTAGTCTAACACAATGTTAAAACACGTGTCCAAAAGTAATGCATTGGTTTTCTGTGGAACAATCCATCTGTTATTACAAGAAAATCAAGGCAGGAAAAATAAACCTTATCCCATGAAATCAGACATATGAGAGAAGAATCCTTTAGAAACTCTCCCCCAGAAATCCCAACCTGAGTGCGGAAGGAGACAGACAGGCATTAATGAGCAGAGTGCAGCCTCCACTGGATTCTTGCCCCTGGAAAGCAGCAGAATTACAAAATGGTAGGGCATGAAAGAAATTACAGATTTGCTACAGATATCTGCTTAGTGCCTAAAAATTTAGTTTAAGGGGCCTCTCAATCTGTGTATGGAAATGAGTCAAAAGCAGAAGCACTTCTGACCTGCTTGAAGATTTTTAGCATCATCTCAACTTTTCTAGAAATGAAAACATTTCCAAGCCAATAATTTTGTACTCTTGGATTTTAGTTTTTTTTTTTTTTTTTTTTTTTAATCAAAACTGTATATATTTCAAATTTATAAAGTGACTGGACAAAGCAGTGTTAAAAATTCAACTGCACTAATTACTAGCTGAGCAGCATAAAAACCTCTGAATAAATGTCAGTCTAGGAGATAAGCTCTTATCTTAATCTAATGACTCCACAGACTTAATTTGTCAGGCCAGCCTAGTTGATGAAAAACAGGTTTCTATTCTCTAGTGTTAGCAGCCACATCTTTCCAAATCTTTGAAGTTGGATAGTAATACCATCAGTGTCATCCTGCAAAAATCTTGTGACCAAGCCAATTTCATTCCTATTGTCCTGTTACACTAATTAAAGTTGTTTTACCCCCATTGGTCTGCGATAGGTGAAAATGAAGCCAATTTATTTTTAGATTTGTTATATTCTTGGGATAATCATTCTTGGTTTCTTTTTTAACAATGTGTTAATATTTGCAGTGCTCTTTTGGTATCAGAAAGCTGAGCTTTGCAGCAGGGCTCCACAGACAGCACAGTGCTATCCCAGGACAATTCCTGCAGTGCAGATGAAGTACGCAAGTCTGTGTGTGTTTATTTGTATAGAGAAGAATAATTTTGAGCTCTGGCAATAAATTTGATCTTAAAAGATGATTTTAGGTTTTGGAAGTTCTTTCCTAAAGGAGCATTTGACATATTTAGAGCTAAATGCTCCAAATGTTCATATTGTTTGGACAAAGTGGATTAACAAATAGAAAAAAAAAAAAAAAAAAGAAAAAAGAAATTGGCTGTGGTCAGTGTTTCCAGCCCCCCCGCCTCAGCTCACCCTTCTGAAGGGAAGCTGGCAGGCCTTTTCATGCACTGTGCCCCATTTCAAAGGATACCATTTAAGAAGAGTATTCTTCATCCCAGTCCTGGTATTTAAACAGGGATATGCTTGGGTTCGAGGAGTTACTTGGGAGTTGAACTTTACACTGATGATACCCAGGAATACTACAGTTAGGAAAACTAAAGGAAAATGGTAGGATTAAGGTGTGATGTACTGAGCCAAATCAGAGAGGCCAGGGGTCAGCTCCCGACCCAAGTGGGCTTTGTGTGAGCATGGGCACCCAGTTCTGCACCTCAGTGCTCGGGGTGTAACAGGAGGTGGGTGCTGGCATGGTGGCAGTTGAAGTCTGTGAGCCCCAGTGTGTGGGCCATGCTGCCTGGCAAATCCTTGCAGCAGGGGACACAACAGGCGGGGAGGCAGGTTGGGGATCTTTGCACCTGCAAAAATGTCAAACTGGAGGATGTAGTTTCCCCATCTTGGCTGGGTTCTGCAGCTGAAGTATACCAATGGCATATTTTTAACATCCTGACTTGCACATCCCTGCTTATGGCATATTTTTGTCAGCTGGGGCCATTAACATGTTGTCTTTCCTTTTTTACTCTCGACTCTCTGCAAGGGAGCAGAATTTGCAGAGCAGGGCCATGAAAAGTGCACATGGTCCTAAATGTGACCCAGAAAGACGGGGCTGTTGGATAAATTAGAGGCAAATTTCCACAGATACTAGAGCACCTCTGGATGCAGATCAGTGCCTACTTTTGTTTTTTAAAGCTTCCAGGCTCCTTTTGCCTATGGGAGTTGGGAATACAAGAGCTTTTGAAAATCTTAAAGCCTGAGACATATTTAAGAACTGTTGCCTGTTGCTTCCTGGGATTGAGACAACAAAATTTCTGAGAGCTCTGTGCTGCAGTCAGTAGCTGTTTGACCCTCTAAACACTAATAAACATTTGGTGCATGGTCTGCAAGCTTGAGGCCTCGTCTGACCAAAGCTTAAATTATATCCATTGATTTCATCATGGAAGTGATGGTCCACTCCTGGACATGCCAAATTCATTTATGTTAGGGCTATGGCCTGGAATGGCATTTTTTTCATAAGAATTAATGGATCCTCATTTCTCCTGCTCTGAGTCAGAGTTTAAATCTACAGGCCATTCCCGACACAGCTGTAACAGAAAATGAACACATTGAAGTGAAATTTTCAAAGTGACATTTGAATCCCCTCTCTCTGATGAAATCCCACCTATTGATCCAGTCAAATGACTGCAGTCTCCATGGGTCCATCCTGCAAAGCCTCCTCGACTGGCTTATTACTGCAATTCTTCAGGTGCACCGCTACCGTCTTTCAGCAGAGGACAAGTGCCAGCTAATCAACTGGAAAAATGAAAGCTCCTGGAGATGAAATCCTACTTCAGGTGAAAGCTATGACAAAATTCCCATGGACATCAGTGGCTACATGTATCTTAGGACATCTCAAGTCGGAATTTCCATTTTAATGCTGACTCCCTGATCTATGCAGTAGCCAAGACATGGAAGAACTCATTTATTGCCCTTTCCCCAGTAGCTTGTGCACTGAGGGGCTGACTCATGTTGGAGCTCTGGCCACATGGGCATTGTGCTAGGATCTAGCTGGCTTGAGTTAAACTGTCTGTGCACCAGGAAACTTTGTGGCCTCATGAGTCCCTTTGCTCCTTCCATGCCCTCCACCATTTCCTCTTGTCTTTCCACTAAAAAATTCACCTGCTTGGGCCTGCAAAGGAGCCCTGCCATTTCTGGGCCACCACCTACAAGGAGAGCAACTTGGGGTGCTGAGGAGAACTGAAGCCTTGTGAAAGAACAAAGCTGAGTCCTCTGTAGAAAAATGTTGTGACTTTCAATCAGAGAGCTATGGATCCAGATCAATTTTCCTAGCAAAAGGGAATAACTCAAGTCTGAAAACAAAAAGGAGCCTGTCATGATGAGATACAAAAGTATGGGGTTATCTGTCAGGCTTGATGAAGTATAGTGCTGAGAAGCCAATAATGAGCTAAGGGCCACAGTGAGGCTACAACAAGCTGGAGCCACCTTGGCCTGGCAAACTAAAGTCCAAATGCTGGCACCACTACTGGAGGCAGAACAAGCATGGTCAATAGGAGCAGGACTTCTTTCTTGATTTGCAAATAGAGTATCCCAGCTTGCATGCCTTTTGTTGGGTGAGTGGCAGAGTGTGCTAATGCACATGCCTTGCCTTGGCTCTAAATGGTCTCTGACTATAAAAGTTAATAGCTTTGATGCAACATTCCTAAAAGAAAGTGTTTGTCAATTCTGCTCTAAGTGTTTGAGCTCAACAGTCTTAATTCAATGTGTCAGATAAGAGAAAATCATGTTAGCTTATATTTATGATTTATCACTTCTATCTTAGCACTAGAGATGTTCCAAGAGCAAACTAACTCTTCAGTTTGTGTTTTGCTTTGCTTTGTGTGCGTATTTTTATTTTTTTTAAATCCATCTAAACCTTGTCAGTCAAACCCATAACATTTCTATACCAGTGTCAAATCTGCTGGGGGTGGGAGGAAGAAACACATCTGGAATGCACTAAGGTAGTATGTTTTGATAAGTCATAGCTTATGGCTGGGTACAGCAGAGGTTTGAAAATAGGCAGGCAGTGAGTACAAATCCATGACGAATAGCTGAGGCCCATGCTACTGCACAGGTCAAGGTGAGCCACACTGCCAGACCCAGAGGAGTGCTGATGCCTGCTACTTCATTGGGCCCTTGGGCATATTCAGGATTCTTGAGCTGAGATTGGAAAAGGGGCGAGCCTGGTGAGCAGGCTGACAGACCCACAGAAAAGCAAAGAAACTTGTAGTGAACAAAGAAAAGACAGGATGCAAGCTATGTGTTATAGGTTGAAAAGGATCAGGTCACATCAGGAATTTGGATGCTTAAGTGCCTTTGTTTAGGATCCACCCCAAAAAGGTCTTGATGATCTGGGAGAATATGGGTGGAGAGGTGTCTCCTATACCTACGAGCTCTCCAGTAGCACCAAAGCCAACAGAAGAACCAGAGGTCAGTCTTGATAATCCCATCATCTGGCCACGACTGCCTTTTGAGATTGTTACATGCATGGAACCAAAATGGGTAGAAAACTGTTTGGGTTAATCTCAATTCTTCCATAACATGTTACCTGGCAAGTGAGGACGGCTGCTGAAACGTTTGCATTAGGCTCTTGCTTTTACAGTAGTGCTGTGTAAAACAGAGAACAAACAGTTTTGGGGCAATCACAGTGGCTTCCCCCACATGGGATGCTCTCTCCCCTTTCATTTTGGCCTTGGTAAGTGCACATCAAAGATTTTCCACTTCTCCTGTTTCAAAGGGAACCTCCACCCACCCGCAAGTAGCAGTAAGCATTTCCTCCGGTCTTCACAAGCTGTTACTGGCTCACCTTCCCTGCGCTCTCTGGGAAAGGAGGTAGCTAATGCAGGGAGAGCTGCAGTGATTCTTGGGACCAACAGTAAAGGTACCCAGTTAAAGGACTTAGTGGGGGGCCTCAGATTTGCTTGCAGAGGCCTGTGTGTCTTTTCTCGCGATCAAAGCCACTGTGAGAAATTGTGGTTTTCAATTCATTTTTTTGCATATGGGAAAGAGGATGGCTTTGTGCAATGGCTGTTTAAAAATACTTCAAAAGAACTTGAATCAGTCCATGGCTGTGCTATATACAAATTAAAATAATTGATTTCTGGCAGCCTTTTAGGAGATCTATAAATTAAAGGGATCACGTTTCTGATACATTTTGGGGGACTTTATTTTATGCTGACTTTCAGAGTGCCCTCCATGGCACAGCTGGAAGTCAGCCACCAAAGCAGAGAGCTTCTCACTTTCATTTGCTTTGCCCTCTTGTCACAGGAGCCACTGGGTCTCCTTCTGGAGCACCCATGGTTCCGGTGGGTCCTGGACCCATGCCAGCCCTGTACCCTTCCCGTCCATTTTGTGCTTTGAGAACTTTATGTCAGGAAATAGAAGCTGCCCCAAACCTACCAAAAGCCTCCCCTCTGGGGAGTTTGCTTCTCTCCCCCTTCCTCCATCAGTAGAAACTGATACCCTCACCCAGTCTGTGTTGCACCTGGGCTGTCCCCATTGTGTGCACTGATGGCAATAGGTTCAGCTCTATCTGTGATGACCTAAAAATAGCTCTCAATTAACATTGCATTTCAAGAATTGGAAAATTTCCCAGAAGTCCATTCTTTTTTTTTCTTTTTCTGTTTCATTACATTTTACAGTAATAATACACAAGCCTGTAGAAAACATGACGGGTAATGAAAAAATGTAATTAATATAAGCAGTGTAAAGCATTTTTTTCCCTCTGTTGTCCTTGCAGAAAATTACTGCTTTAAACTGAGCAGGATGTGAAAATGCATAAAGCAAACAGTAATATGCTGTGGTTTGTAAATATCTTATGCAAAATAGTTAAGTCAACTGCTGTTTATTTTTCTTACTTTGTGTCACAAGCTCTTACTTTCTTTAGTTCATTATTTTTTCCATTTGTTCTTTTTTTTGGGGGGGGGGTTGCTCTCTTTCATCTTGAGGAAGCCACTGGGTTAACTATATTTTTTTTCTGCTACAGCTAATTCAATCAAATATACAGGACAGGCTATTCCATCTCTTCTTACCATCTCCCATTTGCTGGCTCTGAAATGCAACATATACTACAAAAGTGTAGCAAGTCAAGTCTTCACTACACTGAGGTTCTTCTCTCATTTTAATGGGATTAAAAAAAAAAAAAAAGGGAAAATACCTATCCCGCAAATAAGTAATTATCCCAAATCCTGCCACAGCATTAAGACAAACTGTGGCCTTCCTGACTATGCCTGTAGGATTCGGCATTGTTTTTATAAGGCTGCCCAGTCACGGTTCTGGAATGGGCTGTGAGCAATATGCAGTCAACATTAACTAAGATGGCACGGTCTATGCCAGCTCTCCTTAGGATATTTCTCTGTGGCTATCTGTAGAACTTGTAATACCCAGCGATATCTGAAGGTCACAGCAGAGTTTCTGAGCTGAAATACAAAACAGCATTCCAAACACATCTTCTGTGGCCAGGCAAGAAACTGCTTATGGTTTAGTTTCCCTCCCCCCTCCCCGCAGCTGACATCCAGCATTAGTTATTGTTTATTTTTGTCTTGTTCCTGGTTCTAAAGGTTTCCCTTATGGCCCTGCTTTATGTGAACTTTCAGATATCACTCGGGGTTTCTCTGCCTCATCCCCTCTGATGTAGCCAGTTCCCCTGTGAAGGTAGGTTTCCCCAGCTGAAGATCTGTGCCTCTCTCCTGTGGCATTCTGTGCAGCCATTTGGAGTCCCAGATGTAGGAAATGAAATAATCCACGCTCATACAGTCATGAAAGTGCCCATCTGGCACACAGGAACATCACGCATTGGAAGCACACAAGCGTGAGCTCACTTTTGTTATGGCATTTCATAAACAGAGATGCAGCGAGCCAGCAAGTAAGGTCCTTTGGATAATAACAATCGTTTCCACCACACATTGTGTTTAAAAAATAGGGGAAGAAAAATCAAGACAAACTGGAAAGATTTGCTCTGAGGCTTCTGAGGAGAAATTTCTACTTATAAACGTTTTTTCCCAATGGCCTGCTGTACTTACATTTCCCTGGTTCTCCCACTCTCTATGTAGATCTAAGACAATGGTGACAGCTGAAATGTAGCCAGTTAACTCTTAGTTACCTCTGCAAGCTCTTCTTCCTCACTGTTCGGTAAAAGAAAGGAAATATTAGATCATACTTACAAAAGTGAGTTCTATAAAAACAAATTGCATGTTACTGCTTTCTTATCACTACATAAAACTCACAGAAACAGTCTAATAAATGACCTCACCACTCAGTTTTGAAGTATACAAATTAAAGACAGCAACAGATAAGCCAAGAGAGATTAATGTACAGTGTGTGCGCCTGTATGTGTGTTTGCATGCCTCTATGAGGACATACCCATATGCTGTTGACATTCAACCTCTGGAATAATAATTAGGGGAAAAGGCAGATGTGTAAATTCATCTTGCTGGGCAGTGTATATATGCTGCACTAGTCCCTGATTAATTCAGAACTTGAACACTAATCCAAAACACAAGGTTTCTGTTGGGATATGGTGGCTTATAAAGGGGTGGAATATGAGGAAACAATGAACAGCCCAAAATGATGGACTAAGTTCAATACCAATAAGTATTTATATTATTCTATCTTTGCAAAGTAATTGAAAAAAGACACCCTATGCTTTTAAGAAAAAAAAAAAAAAAAAAAAAGCAAGCCTTGGGATGTATTAAACCTTGGAAAACTACCATTAGCCCTTCTGACAGTGCTGGATCTTCAGAGGACTCCTCAATGGGGTAAGGGTTTTAAGGTCAATAGAGAGCAGAGAGGTGTCAGGTCTCCTGAACCATTGCAGGCAAACCATGTCCAGTCCACAATGGGAGCCTGGACCTGCCAGGGGCAAGGGTATGCCACTCCATGGTTTATGAACATTATAAATTATGGATAATAGTAAAAGAAAATAGTCTCTGAATTTTACATGAGCCATTTTTGTATTGTATTTGGCAAACAATATCTTTGTCCAGTATATGTTAAATACTAAGTGCTAAGTTGGGAAAACAATGATATGTTTGTAAATACAATAGACCATTACAATATACTGCTTCTCATTCAAAAAGTCATTTGTGCAAGAAATGATTATTGACCCATGATATGTAAATGATTGAAATGCAGAAATTAATATTTGGGTCAACTCATGTATTTTTCAAGCATGAAATGAAAAGCTCAGTATTCACATTCTAATTCATACATGAAAGCATTACAACACCATTACTGGGCTATTGTATTAATTTATTATTGTCTTAGTTAATGACATACAGAGTTATAACTCTACTTTCAAACTGAGGAAAAGGCATTGCTATGCCCTAGTAATGTTTCAGCCCAGGAATGTCCCTTTTCGTGGACTTTTCTTGTCCTGGTGATCACAAACCAAATTCACAGCCGATGGAAGCAAATAAGCAGCACTGCTTGCACTAAGGTGTGTTTGGTCCTAACACACCTTAAATGTTGCACATGGAGGATTGGCTCCTACATTGCAGCTCCTCTGACTGTTCCCACGGGGCCTGATTCTTACCTTCTTCACCTGATTTTTACACCAGTGCAATGCTACTTATTTACTGAATTAAGCCAGAACTAAAATCAGCACCGGGTCGGTGCACAGTTGTCTGTTTCTTACAGGGGTTTTGTTTCTGCTCCCCCTGCTCTTTCACTGAACCACGGGGCAGTCAGCGAGCATGTAGAGCTTCTGACGGTGCTGGTGGGAGACATGTTCACCCTGATGGAGTCGCACCCACCCTAGCCCTTCAGCCCAAGGTGACTTTTGTGACAGGGAGCTGACAGCCCAGGTTGTAGCCCCAGAGACTCAGGTGCTCTCTTTCTCCCTAGAATGAGCATCCCATGACCTGAAGCAGCAGTTCAGCCTCAGCCCATGTTACACTCTGTCCCCAAGGCAGCAAGAAGGCAGCCCTGTGATTGTGGCGAGGTTCTGCACCTGCTGCCACCCAGCGCCAAGGTGCTTGGCTGAGGTGGTCAGTATGGGACAAGTCGTGCCTGTTAGAATTACAGTATGGTCACCTCTTGGGCTCTTATCCATTACATTTCAATTCCATCAGCCACTGAGCTTAGCTGGATTGACTCTGATTTAAGGTCAAAAATCCAAATAATTCATTACTGTCTTATAACCTGTGTGTTCCACATTCGTGCCTTTTTATGCAAAAGTAAACAATGCCTCATTCTTTGTGCCACAGGGCAAAGTACCAGTGGATGAGTCTATCTCCTTAAAGAGATGCATAATTTAATAACAAATAAGTGTATGAGTGAAATCCATGTAGAATAATATTTGTGATAGACAAAATGAATGGAGAAGGGATGGGACGAATAATTCAGATAATACCCAAAAGCAAAGCATCACAGCTAAATCAGGATTAACCCATGAAACATGATGTGTTTCATGAAATGACTGGTATATTCTAATGACCACAGTGACTCAAATGAATTAAGCAGGGCAGTATTGCGTTATGGTCACTACAGAATTCCTACCTGTTACATACATATTGGGTCATACCTACAAGAATGGGCCTGATTTATCTTAGTTAAAGTTACATACAATTGTATTTGCATATATCTTACAGATAAAACTTCTTTTTTTTTTTCATTTTGAGTACAACAATTGTGTATTTTAGATACAAATTATTTAAGTAGCTTTAAATGGCTCATTTTGATAGTGATTAAGCCAGCTCTACACAGCTTCCTAGCAAGTGCCAGTGTAAGAGCATGTTTGAGTGGTGAAGAACTCATGTGGCTATCCCAGGACTAGCTAAAATCATGACGCAGATGAAGCAGAGGTGGTGGTAATCAGTGATGTAGCCACTGCCCCCATGGTGTGAATAAGCAACCGCCCACACCAGCCAGATGTATAGGAGGGGCAACACCCTCTTGATCCTGCCCAGTTAATCACTCTCTGTTTTTCTTAGCCTCTGGTGCAAAAGGCAGACCCAGATGACTAATTCTGGCAATAGAGGCCCTGCTTCTCAAGGAGACTTCCCTCTGGTAGAAGCACAATTTGGTTTTAGTTTTCTTGTGGCCTATTCCTTTATTTGAGGCTAATGGCTGACATGAATCATAATGTTAGGAGGGGGGGAGCACAATTTCTACCAGCAATCCAGAAAAGACGGCATGTTCACCAGGGGTAGGAACAGAGGGTGCAGGCTTGACCACAAGGGAAGGGCAGCACTGGCAGCGCCTCTCCTCCAAACCCAGTGCTCCCAGGCAGATCTGGAGGGGCATCAGCTAGAGTGTGACCAAGGTGGAAGCGGAACAACACGTACTGCTTTGCAACGAGTTTGCGTGGGAGTCTCAAACCAACAAGGTGATGATTACTATGGCCCAGCCAAGCACGGCCTTTGTTTAACTTCACTAGTATGAGTAAGCTAATTGGCGTCACTGGGCCTGTATATGTGCTTAAAAGTTATGGCCATGTTAAAGTGCTTCGGTGGGTCAGGGAATAATGGATGTTTAGCACCTTGCAGGATGCAGCCCTGGGAGCAAGCCTTGCCCTGACCTTCTGCGAAGCAGGGGGGTGTTCCCAGGGCCTGGCTGTGCTCAGCCTGCGGCTGCGCTGCCCCACGCACGCCACTGCTGCATAATGCTGGGGATTGTCTAAATCATGAAACAACATGTTGTACCAGGGCAGCCAAAAACAACAATAAAATTAGCAGGAGCCAGTCCAGCTGACTCTAGGAGAAGCTGCAGAGTTTCAGAATTAATCTTAAATTTACCTCTAACCCTGAAAACTAAAATAATTTTAGAATATAAGGCTCCCCCGAACACATTAGGGAACTTGATGGGAATACCTCAGAAACAAACAAACAAACAACAACAACAACAACAACAAAAAACAAACACTTCAGATAAAGCCCCCATTTTAATTGTATCAATTCTGCCAATTAATGATAATGGAAGAGCAGTCCAATTAGCTAAATAGCTAATAGTTTTATCAAGCAGAGGCTGGCAATTTAAAGCAAACAAATTCTTTCTAATTTTATCCCCTTGCACACCAAGATGTTTAAAGGATAATGGGGGATCCAATAAAGGATATTGCTCAAATAGAGCTACGTTTAAATCGCCTAATGGCTTTAAGAGTTTTACCCCAATTAACAAAAAGAAACACGAACATCGAGTGTCTTCTAGCATAATATCTAAAAAGTTCATTAGAAAAATAATATATTCTCTATCTAAGGCCAGAATGGAAAACATCACTGACTTTTCCCTTAAAAAAATATTTCTCCCAAAGCTAAGGCTCCCCTGTAACAGCAAAAGTATCAGAGAAAAAGGACTCTCCAGTATAATCTGAAGTATATAAATAATCTTCAAACTATGGTCATTATTTTTAACGTAACTGTGGATTTGAATAAAGGAGATTGACCTATCTAACATATTTAAGACCAAATCCTACTGTTACCTAAATCTGAAATAAGTTAAGGCTATTGAAGAGAATCAAAAGCCTTTTCAAAATCAATAGCCAGAACAAATTCCTCATGATCATAATTTTGAGGATAAAAAATCCATTAAAGTGATGTCTTTGATTGCTATTAATGAAGCAATCTGGAATAAATCCAGAATGATCCATATGGATAATCAAATCTCACATTTTCTCACATTTTAAAGGGCTCAGATTTGGGCCCTGATTTATATGACAATGATGAACAAAAGGCTTATTTCCTTCTGACACTGAGCTGCCCACTCTGGACATTGGGTAACATGGTCTCTAAAGGGAGCTAGAGGAGCAATGTATTCAACGCTCAAAGAAGAGCTCTCCCCCATCCCTTAAAGATGCTCGGCACCCTCACTGCCCTGCCAGGCTGAAAAATTTGCTGCTCATCACAGCAACGGATTTTGAAAATTTCAGCAGAAAACCATTAGTACTAGAACAGAAGACACAGTTTCCATTCCTACTTTTTTCTTTTTTCTTTCTTTCTTTTTTTTTTTTTTTTCTTTTTTTTTCCCCTGCTTGTAACATCTCTCTAGGGTAGATGCCCACCTCCCTCACCTTCCCCTAAAGTCAGAGTGACCTGTGTTCTGGAAACTGTCACATCCTACAAAATGCTCCTGGCCCTATGCCACAAGGCCAGGATTTGGCCCCTAGTCCCTGAGCAACACTGTTTCAGTGAGAATTCAATAAAGCACTTGTATTATATGAACCTGGTAGGAATCGATTTTTATTTGAAACCAAATTTCAGGTTTCAAGCAAGAACAAAAAGTAAGACAGCAGGTCAATACATTTTGTATGGGTATCACATTAGGTCAGAAAGATACTGAACTTTCACCTTTATTATCGCCCTAAATTATCTTTGAGTCAAATTTAATTTCACAGGTTTAAGAGACCCTTTTCCTTCACTGACTGCACATGGTGAAGGTGAAAGATTTATATAAATATATATGCATATATATATTCATCCAAAGAAGATGCAAATGGGTGTTTAAAAGGCTCCTCTGTATGTAAGGAACAGTTACTAACAGAACCACCTGCATCGCTAACAGCTACATATAAAGGCTTTCATTCCAACTTCACAATCAGCTGATGGTCTCCTGTTTCTCCCACCCCTACAATCCTCTTCTGCATTTAGACACCTTTAAAACCTATGCAACTCCAAGCTGCCATCTGCTATAGGTGCTGCTTCTACTATATTGGCAAGCTTGGTGGGTCCACGTCTCAGGGGTGCCTCTTTGTAAAAGGGTGCCCTTGGGTGACCAGGGTGAATAAAAACTGCTGCTTTTCCATATGACTCCATGCAGTTAGGATAGAATGTGTCTCATTTCTACCCTTACTAAAAACGATGTAAACATACAAAAAGACCAAGCATGTTAGGTTGAACAAAGATCCAACTATTCCCATATTTTGTGTCTGGCAATTACCAGCAGTGGATGTTCAGAAGTGGAAATATAAGAACAGGTCAACGGCTGCTGTTTCACAGGTGGTATGCACCGTTCCCAGCAATCTGTGGCTTAGGCAATCTCTAGTTTAAGCTTGTCTGGACCTGCTGGTAGCTGCTAAGGTTACCAAAATCTTCAAGCTAGACTAGAGGCCAACTGCTAACAATCCTTGAGAACACATGGAGGTTGCTGTTACCTTTTTAGAATACAAATATATTTTTCCCCTACTTTTTAGAGGTCTGAAATGATACCTGCAACTCACCAGAATGGTTCCCATTTCTTCTTCATTGTGCACAGCACTGAATGGATTCCCTCAAATCCTTTTAATGGGCTTGAACCTGAGCAGTGAAAGCAGGCACTTTACTCCAAACTTTCTGGAAGTTGTGCAGCCACAGTAGCCCTGGAAACACCTGTGAAATATTTAGAGGATTGTTAGGTAAATTGGGAATATTCAAGGAACCTGAAACAGCACTGGCAACAACAATGATCTTTAGTGGTGATGAGAGAGATTAAATATTTATTACCAAAATTTGGCCTTGCAGATTGTTGTTTACAGGAGGAAATATGCTATGCCCTGACATTGGTAGGATAGCTGAGAGACTGTGGAGCAGGCTCCAAGAGTTTGGGCCCAAAGCTTCCAAGCTCCAACCCAGCCCTGCCAGGTGACAATCTACAATGACCACAGAACAGCTCCTGTGCAAACCAGACATCTCATCAAACTTAAGAGGTATCCTTAAAATAAACAAGAGGCAGATTCAGAGAGGGAAGTTGATCTGGAAAGTGAAGTGTCTATTATCTGCATAGAAGCAGTGCCTAAGATGGAAGGAGCAGGGAGTGGGGCAGGGCTGTAGGAGCACTTGGAGTGAAGCAATTCAGCCTGCTGAGCCTTCCTGTCATGCCCCTTACACAGAAAAACTCTTCCACCTTGAACTAAAGCTATCAAAAGTAAGAGGCTCTCTCTGCAGTCAGCCAGGGTCAAAAAAGTGATAGGTAAAGTTTTCTGACCAATACTCTTAAGAGCCTCTACCAACACCAATGGGCACCACAGCAAATCACATTCATAGCACTTTCTTTAAGTACCTCTGTCACTAGTAAGCTCGGGGACGCAGACTGAAAATTATAAATGCAGTTATGTATTCCACTAACCTTTTTGAAACTAAGGGAAATTTACCACCAAAGGAGAACAAACTCTGCACCTCATCACAGTGATGTAATGCCAGGAAAGCTGACATAGTACGAACTCATGGAAGGAAAGAATTTGCTCCAAGCTCCTGGAATGCATACTAGGCTGTGCTGAACAGACACAGCCATCTCACCCTGTTGAGTAAGAGTGAGAGAGGGAAAGACTTTTATGATGGTCTACCCACTAAAAAGAAACATAGCTTATTTTTATGAATATATGTTACCTAAAGAATAGTTGCATACACTCTTGTTTGCATAGGATTTGGTATACTTTTGTGGTCTTCAACAGATAATTCCAAATCCTGAGTATTTCATGTAATTAATGTCAATATGCTTGGCTTATTTGTTATAAAAGAAAAGCATTTCTAATTAGCCTTTTTGATGTGTAAAACTTCAGTGTTTTTCCCTAGTGTTTTCCAAATCAGGGTCCTTTTTTTTTTTTTTTTTTTCCCACTCCTGCACAGAGAGACAATGAGGCTTATGCACTGCTTCAATCTTGTTCTGAAGACAGTTTAAATTGCATGTAAGTGATAACTAGGCCCTAGGTTGGCCCTCAACATGGCGTGAGGTTCACCTACTATGAGCAATGCCAGGAATTCACATAGTATAAATTGGCCTTGTGACAAGTCAAACATTTCAATTTCCTGTTAAATTCAACCATCACTCTGCATATTTGCATTTATTATAGTGACACACACAGTGTACTTTTCATCCAAAGCAAACCCTACTTGCCTTCATTGAACCTCTGGAGAGCCTTTGGGAAGAACAAAACCTTCACCGCAATGACATTCAGAGGATTATCACAATAGGCCAGGGACACAAGTAAATCTCAAGCAGTAAAAGAGAGTACAACTATGGTGAGCTGCTCAGATATAGCAATAAAGAAGGTCAAGGTGTGCACTTCTTTTTTTTCTTTAAACAGTCAACCCTGCAAAAAGGCCAGGCTGATTAAGAAGTTTTTGCCAAGCCGAAGTATTGGTCCTAACAGCACCAAGTAACAGGAAGGTGGAAAGTTGAGCATATAGACTTGCACCTCTTATCATTTACATCTCTTTTTCTTGGGAGAAGCTCAGCAATGTATATACATTCAAGTAAAACCACAGTACAAGACTGACCAGATGCCAATTGGAATCAATGGGTATATTTTCCCTTTACTTTGGGTCTTGGATTAAGCTCTAAATGAGATCAGAGCTAGACCTGATCTGTGGACGAATACAGAAAAAGAAAATGTGCTTCTCTATTAAATTGGACAAGCAAAGTGCTTTATTGAGTGCTGAAATAAGATGTGAGATTCCATGACAAGCTGAGGTTGTTTTTCTTTCCCATTTTGCTCTCATTTAACACAAAGAAGCTCATTTTCCATATCATGGGGCCCTTGATCCTGAACAATAAATACAGTGTCTTCCTTAGAAGCATGAAGGCCCTGCTTCACAGCCTCGGCAAGAGAGTGTACATTGGCCTTGTTGGTTGATTAGTGAATTCAAACACTAATAGTGAATTCCTAGAACTTTGGCCAAATCAACATCTTAAGCAATTTTTAGCTTCTTCAATAAGCCAATACCATTGTAGTAACCTGGAAGCAGCAGTCAGGTCTTTGATGATTTATTTAGTAGGAGTCATCTAGTAGCTAATTGTCTGCAATTTTTAACCTCATTCATGTACAGTGCCGATTCTTCTGCAGTTTTCTCCTTAAGCTTTCTTACATCTCTGTGTGTAATATTTCCAGACAGCAGTTCAACTTTATCACAAATATTTTTATGAACTTGCCAAACCACATCGAAGATCTTCAGACTCAAAAGTACAAGATAAAATCATCCTTACAGGGCACCTCACCCTTCTCCACCCAGACACATGAGAAGAAGAAAAACAAACAAAAAAAAAACAACACAACAAACCAACCAGCTTAAGGCTCCAACATTTTACATTTATAATGTATAATGAATAAGACCTTAGTGGTTTGTTTTTTATATATATATTTTCCCCTTGGTGATTTTCACCATTCTTTTCCTGCATTTTCTACCTTTCCATTCTTTTCCTGGATTTTTCACCTTGGATCTATATCAAAAGAGAGAAAATACTGGTGAGCCATGTAAAAGAACACTCCACCTTTTCTGACTGTAGTTTTTGGCTCCAGTGAAATGCATGCCTGTCAATGACTACAGATCTACCATAGGAAGAATGAGTGATGACTGGTAGGGGGTGGCCATGAGTGCAGAAAACTTTTGTACCATATTGGCAATAAGTCTTAGCACAGATCATAGTCAACTAAAACAGTCAGGACATTTGATAACTGTAACCTAGATCTTCCTGGGTAACCTAGATCTTCCTGGGTAAGTTCAAAGGAAAAATCTGATTCTGGTTCTGTTTCCACCGTGGTTTAAGGACAGTTCTGATGCCTGTTAAGTCATAGAATATAAAAATTCTACTCTGATTTCTAGTTAATCTCATGTGATTCTTCATGAGATAGAAAGATCTTCCTGTCCATTTTCTGCAGTTACTCTAGTGCATGATTCAGCAGTTGTCACATGTCTGTTTTGGGGTGGCTTCCTGCCACAATTGGATGAAAGACTTCATGCCTGGTTTCTGTCTCCTATTTACATGTTTATGAAGCAGCCTGGGTCCCTTGGGAAATGGAAGATACTCTATTTTGGCAATATTATCACCATCATCTACTATGATCCATGCCTGTGGGAAGATATTTTTAAAAAGAATAAGCTCTATTTTCTTAATGTAGCCATTGTTTAAATGTAAAATACAATTACAGTACCCACCCAGGGTGTATGTTGTTGTGTAATTTTACAATACTACGTCTAGATGAGTGTTGGCATTCTACCTATGTACTTACCACACCCAGGAATGTTGGTATTACACAATTACACACATCCTGTTGACTAATTACATAATAATTAGTATTTTTAATATTCAAAGATGCATTCAAATTGGTTATGCAAGATTTTATGTCGCTGCAAATTAAAACCAAAACATAACAAATACATGTAGTGAACAATGCTGTTCAGATAGCTTTCTGAGCATGGACTTATCTTCCTGCAGACGGCACATCATAATTCATACTTCATACATTTTAAACATGTTTGGCAGGCCCTCCCTCCCCCGCTGTTACTTTGGGTAACACACCTGCTTTATACAATTGCTAAAGTTATTTTGCATTCAACACAGTAGAATTTCTGTAGCCTGCCTACTTCTGAGTTATGATCACTTATCATGACCAGAGATAATTTTTGGCTGAAAAAGTACTGTGACATGCCTGGGAAAGGCAGATTGTTCTTTACAATGGCAATTCTGGAAGGAATTTGGAAAATACCGTTTACGTTAGCAATTACCTGCAAAAATATCCCTAATACTATTGTTTTAAGTAAGCACTACTGATGAACCTGAGCCATTTCAATGTGGAACAGATTTTCTACAAGCCTGGGTGAACTGTCTTGATCTGAGCTCTTGGTTGCAAAGTCTGGCTCACCATTTGGATATGGGGACTTGAAGATTACAGACTTTTTTATTTTCAACCATGTCTTAAAATATGTACTTAAAACATTGTTTATGCAATGTGAATTCTAAACTTGGTGTTTCTTAATCCAGTCAAAATTCACAGAAGGCACAGAGGCCCAGCCCTAATCTTGCCCAGGGCATTTTTTTATTAGCTGCTATGCACCAAGTGGATTGTATATGATGTTTCATGGTGTTTCTGGCCTGCCCCTGTTAGTTTCCATGGAGTCCCCAGTTGAGCACATAGAGCTTTATGACAGAAAAGATGGACTGTGTTCCTGTCTTCCAACTATCTGTTTCCTGGGCAGAAGCAAAGAGCAACAAGTGCTTTGCAAATAACTTTTTTTTTTTTTTTCCTGCCACTCTTCATGAATTTGAATTTCAACTTTTTAAGCTGCAAGTGACATTTCAAGGCCTTGGGGACAAATCAATGCCCAGGGGGTCATTATTGGACTGTTTGTCTTTTCATGCAGCAAGAGGTTATAAGTGCAAGACCACCTTCTTTACTGAAGAGCAACTTCTTTCTGCCCTGGTAGGTTAAAAATTGGCATTTCAGTCTAACCATTTGCCCCTGCTAGGTGACCGGTTACTTTTTAGCCAACCAGCACCCATATGACAGGGAACTGGATCTGTTTGGAAGGAGAAGGCTATGGGACTATTGAAGTAAGCAATACTGCTCAGCTCAGGGATGCATGCAAAGCAGCCTCACTTCTGCCCCTTCCCCAAAGCCTCAGCAACCCCACTTCTCTGCCCCGAGTATCAACAGAAAGGTCACTGCACTTCTCTACCCTGGACAACACAAAGGAAGTCATCTTTTTGAATTTGCAATTGGGTCTTCTGTTACTTCAAGAGGCACTTTTATGTCCTCTGCTTTCTTACCTGCTGTGCCTCATCCGTGACTCTGGCAGACAAGAAGTTTTTGAGGGGCTGGGGAACCATTCTCAGCCATATACCTTGATCACCACTGTAAGTGTGCAGCAATTTCATTTCACATTGAGAACCAGTGTTTCTTCAGATACCATTCTTACATCACGTAGTCCCAGTTGCCATCATTGGTCAAATTCCTCTTGCCCTTCTTTCCTAAAGAAAAAAGCCACAATGAACTTACACACTTTACTATCTGCCCCCCAGCCACAACAAATTTCTGTGCTTTGCTACTGCCCCCCCTCCCTGCTGAGAAATGCTGAGGCACATTTGCATATATTATGAACAGCATTTCATTACTGAAAATAATCCAAAACAAAAAATTGCACCTGGCCTGACAACACAAGGCCAACTTGCTTCCTGATGTGATTTTAAATGGCTGAGATATTAAAACACTGAAAAACGGGGTTTATAATGGAAATACTGACAGACTATTAACTATAGCGACGCTGCTCTAATAAATGGAATAGCCTGTCGTAATCTCTAGTTCATAAATATGCAAATACAAGGCAGAGGATTTGCTCCAAAGGATGTCTCTATAATTTTAACTGACCTTTACTGATACTAAACGAGCCTGTTGCTCCTGTTTTTGAGCATTAAATAGAAGGACAGGGAAACCGGGCTCTCTACATTCAGCACCGTTCAGCTCCCATCAGCACCAATGGCAAAATCCTCAATGCCTTCAGCAGTAAAGAATCTGGCCCCAGAACACATAGAAAGTAAGATGCCTGGATGTACTCAATTTTAATTCTGTTCTCATCTGTGTTAATTATTATTATATTAATTCTTCTGTTTGGGAGAAATTAAGCACACATATGCCCCATGTGTCAAAGAGCTTGACCTGCCAAAATGCACTCACCCGCTCAGTGATAAACAGGCCATCGACACAATGAAATAAACGTTGAATTTTATCCAGTTTCCTGTTCTGGACCAAATGGAGGTAAATCCACTGATCTAATATTTAATAACCTAAATGTAATTTCTTTTTTGTGCCTCACATTGCACAGTAAAGAATTGGATGGCAAGCAGTTTTGCAGATTCCCAACCCCTAATTATTTTAAGCTATTCATCCTGGTATCTGTCCATTGATGCTCAGCCAAATTGCCAGCAGGGGAGAGATCTGTCCAATCCAGGAGCTAAATGAGTCACTGAGAGTCAATCTGTTTTTTTCCCTTGCTGCTGGGATTTCCTTGGGTCCTGGCCTCTCTCTGCTCCAATCACACACACAGAGCTCCAGGCATGGGTCCTCTTTGGCTTCAGCTGCCTCCTGTCTCCCTGTGTCTGCTCTGCTCATCACAGCTGTTGATGGGTTCTCGCCGGCTGGCCACAGAAGACCAATACTTCCATCACACTGCTCCTACAGTTCTTGCTCTGAAGGAAAATGAAGACATCTTGGCCTTGTTGAATTTGCTGCTGAAGTAATACATCAGGTATCTAGATGGAAAGCAAACCACATGAATAAAATGTGTCATCTGGGTTAGATACTGATTTATTTGCCTTAAGTTCTGGGAACAATATTTGCACTTTTTCCAGAGAACTCAGTTAAGTTCCATAGAAACTGAATACTAATATAATTTCTGCAGCATGGAAAACAAATATGAAACAGAAAAAAAAAATAGACTCATCAGAAATATTAGCTGCTCAGTATTAAAATACCTGACAATGCTGCAAATACAATTTATAAACAGGAACATTTAGAGCCTAACTATTCACTGAAAAGCAAATTCCTTGCTTGTTCCCTTTTAGGGTCAGGATTCAATTACACAAAAATATGCGGCAGACTTAAGGACTGCATGTAAGATTAAGATAACTGGTATTTCATGGTAAATGATTAAATTAGCTGACACAGTTTTATCCTGAACTTTGCCATTAAAACTGACATTTTTGTGCCACGCACATTGTAGGCTGCTGGTAATCTAAACTGCCTTTCTTCTTTCAAAGACTTTAAATAGCTAAAGAACTCTTGTTCTTTACTCTATTTGCAAATGTGTGGAAAATATATCTACATCATAACAAGATGAACTAAGCACAAGACTTTTTTTCCCCTCCTCATCTATCATACAAATACCTTAAGAAAACAGCAAGGAAATTCCAAATGCCCAGAATCAGCTCTGCAATACACACTTTAATCAAGTCATTTATGTGACTCTACAGAGATGAGAACATGCTGTCCTCCTCACAGTGAGTAAAAATAGAGAAAAGACAGAAGCCTCTTACTAAAAGTTTAATTATTCCTAGTATACAATTCTAAACCACTCTGTTTTATTTCTCTTCTTTTTAGGCTTGTTTTTTTATGCAAGGAGAGTTACAAGAATAATTTTGATAGAAGACACAGTTTCGGACTGGTTGGATGAGGTGTTGCCAGAGATGGTGGCTGTAGTCACTGCCGTTCAGTTGAGCTAGCTGGGAAGGAGCAACACCACTCCTCTGTGAAGATACGTGGCCTCCAAAGCAAAACACAGTCACCAGGCATTGTACACAGCAAAGGCAATGCCAGTCTGATCAGAGACTTGAACTACGAGGGAAGTCTATCTTCTGAGCGTTGCACTGAGCGGCCAAGAGAGCTGAGTGGTAAGAAAATCCATAGAAACACTGTGGAAATGAAGAACGGAGGCAGGACACGCAGACAAGTGCTTCCCCCTACAAGAGGCCAAGGGTGAACAAAAGGAATGAGTTGTGGCCGAAGGAAGCCTCACAGGCAATGGGATAAAATTATTCTATACTTCTGTTTTTTTTTTTTTTTTTTTTTTTTGACTTGTCCTGGGGTCAGAAAAAGATTTATCTCTTTTTTTTATTATTTTTTATTTTTTTAGATACAGAGCTACATAAAATCAGTACGTGTCTCTGACCAGCAACTTCTCATCATAAGAAGAATAACCTCAAATTTTTGGCTACAAAGAATATTCAAAAGAATTCGCTCTAGCAATGCAAAAGCATGGAAACTGCAATACTGCTCCAGAAACAGTGGTCCAGCAGGTCTAGCTTTTCATAGTCAAGAGGCTAACACACTTTTGGAAATGATGAAATAGCAATGATAATTATTAGTGTAAAACAATCTACATAAATGGGACACAATTCACCACTCCCAGGCTTTGAAAGTGGAGGCTTTATGAAGTCTTCCATGCATCACATTATACCTCTTTCTATGCACTGTTACAAAGACAAAAACACCGATTATACAAATTGGAGGGATAAAGACATATCTCTGTATTTCAGCTTTTTGTAAGGTCTTTGATGAGACAGGTAGTAAAAGCATGACAGACACCCACCCCCTCCCCCCCCCAAAAAAGTATTTTTTAATTTGAGAGAATTTGGTCCTTTATTCTTCAAGCAGACTTATCAGAGGCGTGTGCGTAACAGGAATGTTATGGCAAAGTTTCTGGATTCCTTGTTAGCCATAAACAATTGAGCAAGACTTTGGACTCCTTTTCACATCTTGGATCTTCTATGAGTTTTAAGAAGAAACACAGTATTTTACACAGCACCTTCCCTGGGAGTTAGAAGCTGCAGTTATACAACACCCACACAATGACACCACTATAACAGTAACACCACTGTCATCAAAGGATGACTTTCAGTGAAAAGAAATAGCCAAGAAGACAGTTTCATTGTTTGAAAACTCATGCAAATGCTGAACAATGAAACTCAATCTGATTATCAAAGAATCAAACCTGTCCGAACATCTCACAAATTGTGGTATTCAATTCAAACTTCTTAGCTCTCCTACATCATTTCTTGGCTTTTATACATTGTGCAAGGGACATAGCTACTTTTACTTCTCTTTGTATGTTTTAAACTTTGAAAACCTTTCACAGCAGAGGTTACATGAATCATCTAGCTTTTCCTATTCCAAAATGTTTCACTGATCATTCATTATTAACTGAGTAAAATGAAGATAGCTATGATAAATTTTGATCTATCTCAAAGTATTAGAAAGGATATGAAAACATCTTGTTCATAGTACTAACTTTTAGATGACATATGAGGGTACAGCCTCACTTTTTTCACTGTCACATACCATAAGGCTCTTAATAACCCAATCACTTATTACATTTTTTTCCTCATTCCTAGGCACTGATAGTTTCAACCTGGTCTGCCATTTAGCAGAAGTTAATTCAAACAGTATAACATTGAAGGGACTGGACGTTGATGGACAGGAAGCCTGTCAACATCAGAGATTAGGATCCTTACTCATGTCTAGATTTTTCCTAAGTAATGTATGTTCTCTAAACACTTCTACATAAACATATGTTCTCCTCTTGATGTGAATGCTTGGAAAGACAGTAGGAAGCCTGTGGCCCCATGTAGATCTCAGAGTGAGGCCTTTTGAGCAACACAATAACTTGCATTCTGTTACTAAATACACTGCAATGTAACTGTACACAAAACTTAGAAATGCTGTGAGAAAAAAGTCCTTTTCAAGCAGCTCACCACAAAAATCGGACACAACCTGAAGAAGAACCATGGGAATCCAATTAAAAAAAAAGGAACTACCTCCCTTCAGAGAGTCAAGATCCCAGATACATTTCGCTCCTTGTCATTCAGCTATACAGACAGAAGGACCAAAGTTAGTGGGACACTTCAGATATACTCCACAATTAAATATACTTAGAAAAAAAAATTGTACTGGTTTACTCATTTACCCTTCAGAATATTACCAGTTTCATTGCTGCCCTCTTCAGCTTGGGTTTTCCAGGGTGGGAGAGGGTCAGGTCTATGGGTAAGGGAAGCAGACGGGGACAGAAGTTGTGCAAAGCTGGTCATGGACTTAATAAGGGCTTGATTCTGTACCAATGAAATCAACAGGAGTTTGGCTCATGTTTGCAGTGGGAGGTGGATCAATGCTTCATGCCAGCTGTTCCCTGCTGGGTAGGGATAATCCCTTTGAAACAAAATATTTAACTTGTTCTCACTCTGTTGATGTAAGAAGGCTTCCCATGATAATGCTTTCATGAGAATTAAAAGGTGTGTCTCACTTTTAATTCCAAATACCCTGTTCCTCCAGTACGTATTTTCCAGTCCAATAAAACGATCAACCTGCTATTAGCCATGTGGGCTTACAAAAAATGCTACAGCAATCTGAGTTACAGGGTGGATCATCTGCGTGTTCTGCTGGCCGTGACAGTATTTCTTGCCATTCCCTCAGCTGGAAGGTGCAGCAAGGAGACATGTTAGTTCAAACACTACACCTGAGGTGGGAACCCATAGGCAGATGTAGAGTAGCCATGGCCACCGTAAGCAAATAAGAAGGTGACAGAAAAAATAAACTAACTGTCATGAAGAACAGAATTTGGGAACAACATCAGAGAGACAGGAGCTGAGGGAGGACAGTAGTAACAATAAAATCAGGTATGTGTGTCCTGAAATCTGGATCCAAGTATAGCCGTCAGTCTCAGTTAGTGTTTCTGTGTTTTGTTTCTATGTTGTACAGGGGAAATGAGGTTCTGAAGGAAGAGGACGCTGCCCAGGTTAGAGATCAGCAGCATACTCTGGCTATTTCTAGCTCCCGCATTTATTAGCCCAGTTCACAACCAGTGTGGAAGTAGGGGCTATTTATCGCAGCGTTGGTTTGGTTCACTCCCTGTCACCCCTCTGGCTGAGATCCATTTGGCTAGCAGACCTGGAACATAAAGTCTGCTAAGTTTTATAAAGCAATTATTTAATTTGAAAAGTCTCTTTGATTGCATTCTAATGAGATTTCCACAAAATGCAGTCCTCTACCTCCTCCTGGGAACTTCTATTTAATCCATAAACCATGACACTTTTTGAAAAGCTCTAGAAGACTTCAAGAGAGGGATCTTCCAGAGACTGAGTTGTTAGGTCTGCTCACTGGAAACTGAGCTTTCCATAGACTTGTGTCCTACAGAAGCAGGAAATGTATGGTATTGTTTGAGCTTAAGAGACTGTGACGTTTTTATAGAATGAACAGAGGAACTGAGATACAATGACAAAGCCAGGAGCTGCATCTGGCTGGCTGCTCCAAGGAGCATTCCCCTTATAGATTTTTATAGCTCTCCCAACCTTAATATTAAACAGTTGACCTTTTTGTCAAATACTATTTTAGATTATTAGATTGGTTGATTAGTTACTAAATACACCATCTATAGTAAATAGAAAACTGTGTAGTCCGGTGCCTCAGTCTCAGACCTTTCAGGTATTGCTCCCTTGGCATTTAACTCTAGAACAGTGAGTCCCCTTATGTTAACTTAAGCCCCTTGGTAAGCAAGGGGCGCGTGGCATTTTCACATGGGGGTAGTGATTTCTGAGGTGGCACTGCTAGAATGGGGATGTCCTCTTTCCCTTCCAGCTCCCCCACTCCAACCTAAGAGCTTTAATGAAAGTGCTGTAAACATTGTGAAGTCAAGCATAAATAGGAGCCAGCTCATGCCAAACAACGCAACTTAGACCCCTGCCTACAAATACGTATGTTTTCCTTTTTAAATTCTGTAAGCCAGAACTTTGCAATTGACTCTGCCCTGTGCCTCTCTCCCAGGTGAGCTCTTTTAGTCATCCTCCCCCATACAATCTGTATGTCCCCACATTGGGAGCAGAATTAAATGTATTTGCTTTTTCACCCCTCTCTACCAGCATTTTTGTACCCCAGTTTGGGAAAGCCTGCTATAAACTTAATCCCTCCCTCTCATAAATCCACTTCAAATATTTGGATTTAAGTCTGTGGCTACAGACAGCATGATGGGAACCCTGAACTACCGGATATTTAAAATAGCTTCAGAAAGATTCCCCCCCCCCCAAAAAAAAAAAAATTCCTGGACCTTGAAATGTTTTTAACAGGAACAGGACGAAATACTAGTGCAGAGATATTTATTAACTGTAGAGGACAAGCTGCAAGAAGAAGAAGAAGAAGAAAGAGCCTTATTAGTAAACACTGTGGAGCATACTTAGAAGAGCACCTTACTCAGGCTGGACACAGGAGAGAGACTAAAGATTTGGACAATTGATTCCTCACTTCCAGCAAATGATAGATCAGCTTTGTATTTCAGCAGGCTGAGTCTGGTTCTGATCTCAGTCCTGAGATGTAAGACTGGAACATCTCCACTCATTTCAGGAGAATCACCTGCTTTACACCATGGTGACACTTGGTTTATTAGATTTAATAAAACCAGGTGCTCTAAATCCTAGCATATATTTTCTCTTTTTTATTTTATTACAGAACAGTACCTTTTAGCCAAGCAGAACCTGAGGACCCACCTGGTTATGTGAGTAGAGGATGGACAGACTAGGGTACAGGACTTGGCCTCCAACGTGCAGAGCTATAATTATATTTTCTGTGATTGTGCACTAATGTGATGGAGGCAGCCTACACAAAACCAGGTAACACTACTTTTCTTCCTTCAGAAAGCTTAATTTCTTGGTAATTAAAATAGTTGTGTTTGAGAATGACAAAAGTTAACAAAAACACTTAGAAATCTGGCACTTCTAAAAATCATACAACAAGTGAATAGTTAACAAGCAGTGAATCTTAGCTAGAACACCACCATGCTCCTATAACTATTGCACACTTTTGCTTTTAAATAGTGATTATAAAACATTACTGAGGATGGAAATAACCCACTGAAGTTAAAGCATAGTTGTTCAACAAAATATTGTTTCCTAAATAAGCTGCTAAAAATCTGCTGTTGTCCAGCATTTGCTAAGCCGAGCTCCTCCTGACTGCCCTCTTTCCAGCTGCCTTCTGTATTGCTTACTTTACCTCTTGGCACAGGACAGGGCAGTGAACTGTGACAAGGTGAGGCTTAGGGCAGCTCTTAGTCATCACTTCCAGAGCTAGATTTCTCCACAGTCCCAAACAAGAGCACCCCACAATGGTGGAGCTGCAGCAGGGGGAGAATTTACTCCCCAGGCATCATGCAAGTATTGCCAAGCCCCAGAAGTTACAGAACAAGAAATCTTGGTGCAGACAAAGCAATCCCACCTGCTAGGTGTTCCAGTACAGAAGTGCTAAGAGACCTGGATTTTCATTTCTTGAGTACAAGATATAGCTCCACAGAACAAGGAACCACTGAGGAAGCTTTTCTGACCTATTCGTGATTACCAGCACGCTCCTGTTTATCTCAGGGCTCTGCTCCCAGCTGCTGCACCCAGCTAATTTAACTCACCTGTTTCAGCTAATTTATCATCCCAAAGAAGTTTAAATCTGCTGTAGCTGGAGATCTGAACTTTTGAATTATATAGGCAAAATGGTGATTCATTCACATGCCCTTTCTTATATGTATTTTGATGTAAGTGTAGTCAGTCATTGGCCATGTTCAGTTCCTATATATGTAGGGGCAGAAACAAGCACGAAGCAGGAAAAGTAGATAGCAAGAAAAAAAAAAAAGTGATTCCACAATTTTTATAGCTCTTTTTACTGCTGCCACTCCAGTGCTTTTGCCTTAGTTTAACTTTAAGCTATTGACACAAAGGAGATCAAAAAAGGTGTTTTTTTTTTTTTTTTTTTTTTTTTTGAGCAGGTTCACTTACACCATTTAAGCATTTGGCTCAAAAGTACAGTCCATTGTTTTTGCTACATTACCAAATCTTTTCTGCTAAAGAAAAAGAATTCTTATTCTATATAATTGCAGTATTGCCTTGACCCTTGAAGCCCATGGAGCTCTTCCAGGACTACATAAGTACAGAGCAAAGCAAGAATGTAAAAATTGTTATGATGTTGGTACTTAAACAGAGATATCTGTGTTGAAGGCTGCTATAATGCTTTGGACTGAAGACAGGAAAAAAAGCAGTACATGCACAAAACACTTTCATATGCGTGATGAAATTTGCCATCTTACCCACTTATGTACTAAATCAGTAACTTTGTTAAACTGTATGACTTACCAGAGGATTTCTTGAGTAGCATTTGACTTGCATAAGTCCCATTAGCTGTATCCATAAAGAGCCACTTCTAAAACAGTGTTACATTGATGAGTTTTTTCCAAATGGGTGGAAGTTGAATAATGGAGGTTAAACACAAAGTCCATAGCAGAAAGTGCAGCACAGCTGCAAAGAGTATGCCAAGGGTCCTGGCACCTAGATGTAGCAGGCCAGAGCATGACAGCTCCCACAGCTGAAAACCATCTAATTAGTTACATGGCAATCACAAAGTAGGACATAAAGTTCTTTTCAAGAATTAGTGGACATTAGCCAAGTATCTGTAGGAAATCATATGATTCCTTCTCGGAACTGGAATTAAAAACCAATTGGATTTTACTGAATCAGTCTGTGGTCCCAAGAACACATCTCTACTCTTCTTGTCTGAAGGACTGTGTTTCTCAGTGTACCCAGCAGCATCTGTTGACTTCCACAGGTAGCCTCAATGCAAGATCTCCCTGTCTGGAGAGTGAAGGAACTACTCCACATTTATAACCGACTCTTAGCGGAAATCAAAATTTAGATTATGTCTCTAGAAGACTGATTGCCATTTACACCATTTCAGCTTTTGTTCTCATACTGCTGGGTTTTCAAGCTCAATTTATCATTTGTGATCTATCTTAAAACCTCCCATCGTCAATCACACTTGTGAATGTGTTTGTCTTCTTCAATATTTCCCAAGGAGTTTAAATGTTTTACTTGGTATGGAACAAACACACAAGGATATCTGATATAAACCCTCATGGCCTTTTGCCAAAATACATGTTTTAGCTAGGGTCTTGTTTTGCTATGGCTAACCATTTTTTCCATTACATCTAGCAGAAAGGGTAACACAGGCTACATTTGCTGAGAAGCAATTTTCTTACAAATCAGGCCAAATGCAGTGGCTCGGCTTCCTCAGCTAGGATCCTGAGGTCTGCACTGCAACAAGACATGTCCCAGGCACCATCTGCCCACCTGTGCAAATGTCAGCACAGTCACTCCACTGTAGCCAGGACGTCTTGAGAAAACAGTTAGTCATGCTGAAAAAGTCTAATCTCCTTGGTCACAAAGTTCTAATGACAATTAAAACAGGTCCATAGCTCAAAAAAAATGAGAACATACACACAAAACTGACACTTGAGAAGTGTGAGGTGTTATAAATATAGTTGTTGGCATTAACAATGTGTTACATTCTGAAAAGCAAAGCATAGCAAATATCTCTTTTTTTAAACATAAAAGCAAAAACTTTGCATTTATCCACTGATGTTTCTAAGCTATTTATGCTCAGTCCAGCTCCTGTCAGCTTATCACAAGCTGCATGTTTTCATTGCAATCTACTGCACAGCATCACTCCAGCTCAGCTGGTATTTGTGTTATGTGAAAACAAGACATATTTCACTAATTTGCCTCACTCCTACCCCACAACTCTTCCTGTATGTAGAGCCCCCTTTCTCTCTGTAACACTGATGGGACCGTAGTGGTGAGTAAACTTCAACAACTCGCTCATGCAGCTCCTCCTCTGCTTAGCTGCCTGTCAGCCCCCACGCTGTTCACTGGTTTGGTTTACGTCTTGTCCACTAACTGTCACAGCATGGAAGGGAGAAAGGTCAGATGGCCTTACTAATAGTGCTCTCTTTGGAATCTTCCAGTAGTGAATCTGGGGCCTCCAGGATATCCTCCTGATGGCTATGTTGAAATGGCTGAGGCAGGTAAGCTAACCAGATTCTGGAGTAATTAATTTACTTCCATTATTAGAGCTCAGGCACGTGACAGGCATATACAGTAATTTCAGTGTGGTTTTCTTGTGGCTTGTTTCTTGTGATGGCTGAAAAGAAGATGAAACCTAAGCAATGCAATTATATGCTTTTTATATAAGAAGCAAAGTCTTTTCAAGACTAGATACCATATCAATGGTTATTAGCATATCTTTATATCAAACAAAAATGTATACAACGATACACTCCAAATAAATGGCTGGACATTTAAGCTAAATCTTGTTTGGCACAGCACAGGTTGGAGCTCCAGATGGATGTAAGCCTGGGGGTAAAGACATGTCTGCCTACAGAGTAATTGACAATAGTGAACTGAGATTTTATATCTTCTTCCCCTATTCTGCATCTTTATCAACAGATTCTACCCTCCCTTCTTCACACAAGGGTCGCATCATTCCACCCATGACTTTCACCGGTTGATTCCACCAACTGGTGGACTACCTAGTTGTCCCCCCGATCCATTAGGGCAGGTCTCATCGCTAGGCCTCTGAAGATGATCAGCTCTGCAGAACGTTCTTGCTCTACAGCTCTCAGAACTAAAATTCCTAAACTATATAAATACAAATATAGTTTAGGAGTTACAGAATATATAAATTTATTCCTCTAGTTATTAGTCAGATTCAATCTGATTAGAGACAGTAGGAATTTTTACAGCATGGTTACTTGACTTCATACAGAACCACATACATACACATACATTCCTTAGTAAATAAATTATTTCTGCATAATAGTGCTATTTTTTTCCTATGTTTTAGCACTGCATCCAAGTCAGACTGAAGTCCAGAGATTAGGTCTGCTTCCTATTTGCTGCTGCACATTGCTGCTATGGCAAAATGGCTGACAGGAGAGAAGAGATTCTTTAAAGCGTTCTGACAAACTCTGTCAAGAAGATCCCAAAGGCACAGATAATATATATATTTTTTTCTCCCAGGCCTTGCAGCTTAAAGTACCAAAGCGTTCATTGCTGTTACCCTTCTTATTCAAAACCCATATGAAACCACTAGAGAATATTGTGAAATGGCATAGGCTACAATGTCATCAATATCCTGATGACACCAAGCTCTATGTCTCCTTTTCATTGAAGCCATATGTTGCAGCTTCCTTGTGTCTGGCAGAGATAAGACATGGATGAAAGCCAGTTGGCTGGGCTTTTTCTAGATAAGATGAAGGTAGCGTATAGGTTTGGCAAGGGAAAAGTGTTTTAAGTTGACAAAAATCTGCTTTCAAAGTTGAGGGAGATCCCCATTGTCAAAATACACAGCGGATTTACTGCCTCCCAGCTCCTCTTGGAGTGCCAGCTACAAAACTGGCCCAAATCCTTTTGTGTCTTGCTTCACTTTACTCACTAGGTGCTCACTGGGTTTCAGTTGACCAGTTTGTGTATTCAGAAAGTTGTCAGGCTTACAAGGTCACTGAAGGCCCTGCTATGTCTTTGTCATTATTTTTGTCTAGCCTGTTCAAAGACTCTACCCGTTCCTGGCCTACCACAGCATGCCACCCAATTCCTACAGAATGCCAATTTCCTAATGATTAACTGACAGCTTTCTTAATGCAGCTGAAGCCTATCGATACTTACTTTGCCTCAGGAATTTAAGAAAGGATTATTCTCTTTTTCTTCATGTAGTTGAAGACCTGTCTTCTGTAAGACTCCTGTTTTTAAGGTTAGATAACCTCAGATCATTCAATCTTTCCTCACAAATGAATTTTTTTAGATCTCTGATTATTCTTTTTGCTTTCTTTTCCAGCTGGACTATATTTCTTGAAATGCAAGCCCCCAGAGGAGGTCACAGTAAATCAAGTGACTTTAAGTTTCTGTTAGATATAGGTAGGCAGCATCACAGTCTCTGCTCCAGGCCCTTCTGGCATATTTACTGGGTGAAGGATCTTTGCTCGTTCTCTCTTCTGCAATATGATAGTATGCAGCTTGGCTGCACTCAACCTCCAAACACATTGACACTCACATAGCACAAAGACACATATCAATGCAAGCCCAGTAAATTCTATATTCATTTTCCAAATTCACAGCAACATTTTGGTAAAATCAGGTTCCTCTAAGATGTCCATGTTTGTTTTTTTTCCCTGCAACTCAGAGCTCTCCTGAGCTAAACGTTGAGCCTCCTTCCCATCATATCAGCTCTCTTTGACCTTAGTTAGTCCCACCATTAAGCAGAACCTTCCTGCATTCTGTCCTGAAAACGACTCTCTTGTGTTCAAAGCTGCTGATTCTCCCAAAAGCTCAAGTTGATATTACTCATTTTAAAACCTTTTCTTAGTCCTTGCAGAATTTCTCTCTTTTTTTTTTTTTTTTCCTTTTTTTCTTCTTCCCAGAAATGGAGAAGCAGGGGGAATTAATTTTCTCAGTTCATTTGAATAGATCATCATCAACCCACCATTGTCCCTCAGCTGGCTGGCATGGGACACAGCCCTGGCAGTTTTGCAATGCAGCCACTCCATGAGACCAGCTATAAACTGAGCACTGACGTGTATCCACCAGCCACCACAAGCATGTCCTTAGCCATGTTGGCCTGGTGAGAGAAACAGGTCAGAAGCAGACTTCATCATTTGCATATGTCTCTTGTCTTTTTTTCCCACAGTGCTACCCCGTCACTACAGGACTATTCTGGAAGCACAGAGGGAGCCTTCTTAGAAGCTTTGACTAATACAGGATAGGGCTACTTGCTTTATTGCAGGGCAGAGAAGAATAAATTAAAAAGGACAAATTACATGTGTTCTCCACACTTTGCATGAGCTGCCAAAAGCGTGCTGGCCTGACTATATTGATGCCTGCCTGGCTTTCTTCAAGAGAAGTGAATCAGGGACATATTCTCTAATTTGGGCAAAGAAGCCCTTTAAGCAGAGCACTGCACCTCTTGGTAGGACTCACCCCGGTGTCCAATAAAAACGGGACTGGGAGAATCAGAAACTCTTTGGTGAAGAAGTAAAAGGAGAATAAACGAAGCTAATTTTATACAAGAACAGGGAGGATGACCAAACCAGAGCAGTGCCGGTCACTTCTTAATTACTCTATCTGCCAAAGAGACAGGCAATATTTATGCAAATTACACAGTCTCCATGTAGCACAAAGAAGTTACTGTTCTTCCTCCCTCCCCCTAAATTAAATTTATGATTCTGCAATTTATTAAATTTTTCTCTCACATGTTGAAATAAATAACAAAAAATCTTCAAGACACCCCCAGAGGAGCACAAGAGGCAACCAGCTGATGCAAGCAGCACGCCAAGGCTTCATGTAGGAGCTGGAAGTTTAAAAAGGGGAAGCAGATACTTCAGAAAAAAAATCCTGATAGTGTTGGTATTCAGGTTAGGCTGTCCAGGGAGAGAACTAATGTGGTCTCAAGGCATTACTGGGGATTTTTCGTGACTGTAGTGCCATTCATGAAGTAGTTGCCTAGATGTGCAGTGTGAACAGTTAAGATCTCATGGCTTTCTGATTAGATTTAAGGGGAATGCTGTGGGGCCCTCATGTTTCATGCCTTGGGATTACAAACTGTGTAGTGACCATCTTAGTATTTAACATATAAATGCCTTTAGAATAAACAACAGCCCTGAAGAACTGCAGGCTTTATTATCTGCACATTGGATTCTCTTTCAGTGTTTTAGGAAAAAAGCATGTAAATATGCAGACCCTGAGGTTTCCACAGAAACCTCTGGTTAAAAAAGAAATGACAACAGACTCACACTCAAGGGGAAAGGGCAGTATGGCTAAGTGCAAAGAACAGCTGGGGTATATGTAACGTTACAGTTATTTTTCTGTGCTTCCTCTGTGATGAACCAAAGACCTTGTTTTGCTGGATGCTGAATGCCCTGAAGTCCCATTACACATCTCAGGAAAGGACCTTAATGGTTTTATTGGGACCCATATCTGCACATATAACATGGCCTTTGAAGATGAAAGGATTTTTTTTTTCTCTGCTTCCATTTGTTGCCTCTTGGTTGACATGTTCCTATATGGACACTCAGTCCCTAGATATCTGTTGCCTAATCAGGGACATCAATAACATCCTCAATGGGAAAACTCTGGAACATCTATGAAAGTCAGAAGTGTGAGGAACAGATCTCAGATGATGCAGATGCGGTCATTGCTGTATGATCAAGATAAGCAACATTGCAAGTTCATTTTTGTATGCTAAATAAAATAAAAATGTCAATATTTACACATAACCTTCAAGGCTCTTACATTTGCAGCTCTTTAGTATTCAGTGCAGACCACATTTTCCTTAGTCCGTTACCAACAGCTTGGAAATTTAGTTAGAGGATGCAACCCAAATGTTCCTCCAAATGTTGTTTCCAAATGGTCATCTTGAAATACGCTGTTTAAAAGGATGAAACCTTTATGTGAAGATATAAGAGCGCATGCACAGAGCAATATAAACTGCAGGGAAATCATTTGAAGATTAAAACCACTAATGATAAAGATATTACTGTTAGGCATAGTTTAATTTGTTGGTAACTAAATCACCAGAGGCTTTTTACAAGCTGCTTGGAACCTAACTATTGTGTAGTGCACATTGAACCTCTAAGTGTACAGTGACACAAACAAATAAAAGCGATCATAATGGTTGAAATGTAGTTAGAGACACAATTGAGAACATCTGTATTGTAAGCAGAAATAAATTAGAAATACTGAAGTGTTTTGTAGCTGTGAAACTGAGGGATAAAAAAATAACCTACAGCACCTGGATTAAGCAGTTATAAATAATGTATAAAGGAAAAATCTCATTACCCCCTGTGTAAACTCCCCCCCAATGAAATATATTTTATGAATGTTGCATCACAGTAATAAATGCAGCATTTGTTTTCTCCATAAACTTTCCATTTCATGACTATAAGATAGTTTGGATTTGGAAATAATGGCCAGTGAATGTACTGTTTGCAGGATTAGTTTCCCTCAACAAGCAGCTTTGAACTGACCTTCAGTTTTTTGGGCTAAAGAGCAGAGACTTACACAGGCTTAGCAGAACTCATCTTTGTGCCTACAAAGTTGTTGCATTGCTGTACTCGACTTGCAACAGAACAATACTGTATAAACAAATCCAAAAGCACCACTGGAGAGTATTTAGACTCTGAGGCTTGAATGTAGTAATTGCCTGATATCATAGAAGATTTTATGAGATTATGCTAGATAAAGACTATATATGAATGTGGAAAGTTTTCCCTTTGTAAAAAGCCAGGTCTTCCAGCAAAATGCTGTGCACTGCAGGATACAGAGTTTCGACTAACATTAAAAAGAGCAAGTGCTGTAGAAAAAAACTAGAATGCTTCCTTTCAAGTTTCCAGTTTCTCTTTACAAATATTCATGGTTCTGTGTAAAGATGTCAGGAGAGATTCCTCTCTTGTGTTAGTCTTACACTAAGATAGCTTTGCTGAAGTACTCAACAGATTAGTTCTAGATTTAGGCAGTGTATTACGTCAAATTGCACCATTGGCTTTTCTATTGAGGATACCTTGATTTCCTACATATGAAAAGGGGTCGGCTTCCCGATGATCCAGGGCAGCAATCACTGATCCCCTTGGGAGATTCTCTCAATGATCTGTACACCTGATATGCAATCACCAAGCGACACCATGGTGGAAAGGGGTGAGGATGGGTATGGGAGGCAACAAAGGAAGTCAGCATCTAGAGTCAAATTGAAACCTAACAGATTATAAATTAAAAGGATAAGAACTTCCCACTGGCTGAGAAAGATAAAATGTCACAAACATAAAAACATTATAGAGTTAGGTTTGAGTCTGGAGTGCTTTCCCTTTTATGATTTATGATTGAGCTCAACCAGCATGGGAAACACAAAGCAAAGTTCCTCTTGAACTAGCTTAAAAATGCCACAGCTAAAGAAAAAAATATAGTAACATCAATTTAAAAAAAATAACAAAACAAAAAAAACCTTCTACTAAAATGTAAAGGTCAGGAAGGATTTGGGTGTTTTTAAATGCTGTCTTGAAGAAATTTCATAAAGGTTAAGATGTCATGTAGTTTCAGAGTTATGGGCACTGGAGGGGGGTCCTTGAGTGCCAGCTATTCCTCGGGCCACTCGGTGACTGTGAGCCACGATGACAGTGGACAGCGGGAGGCTGGTGGATCAGAAGCTATCACTGTGCCACTGGGGAAAACCCATGTCTTGCTCCCCAGAGAATGAAGAGCTGTGTGAATATTTCAGCGTCTGACATTCAGGCAGTGTATAAAATACAAAAACATGCCTTAAATAACATTACACGGGTCTAATTTCAATTGCCCAGAGCATGCATATTTTCAGCGTTCAGCCTCTGACTCAGTCACTTGCCCAAGAGGAGTGGGAGGCACGGCGGGGACATCACTAGCTACAGCCAGCTACTGGTGGCTGCCTCCCCTGCGCAGTGCAAGGGCTCCGCGCAACACACGGATCCCTCCTGCCTCAACCTCCCTCGGGGGACACAGCCAGACAGGGCCAAACAGGAGCCCTAATGCTCCCTTTTCCAGGTCTGGAAAGCCAGCACTGCTGTGGAACGGTGAGGAGGGTGAGCTTGTTCACCTGTGCTGTCGTCTGCTAGCTCCCTCCTGCTGTGGGCTCCCGCTCCTTGCTCCCTTTTAGCGCTGACCCCGTCCCTGTCCTCCGCCCTCGCCTGTCTCCTTCCCTGGTTCCCCCTCTCTCTGGCATTTAGTTCCCTCATACAGCATTGCTGTTTTCTATGGACTACATCCACTGAAAACAAATCAAATCAAATCAAATCAAAACAAGACTTTTGGGCTTGGTTTCTTTTTCCTACTCTCACCTTCATGGCTTTCAGACTTGAATCTGTATCCCTGGAAAGGAGCTACCTCTCTGCTTCAAGCCCCCTTCAGTTCCTCCCCGAAAGCCCAGGAAGTCCAGAAATTGACCTTACTTCCCAGTCTTGGCTTGTTGGCTGGCCAGGTGATCCTGCATATATTTTCAGAGCAATTTGGGGAGGAAAATGCCAAACCAATCAATTCAGATGGTCACATTCCCCCCAAGGACTACTACTGAAAGCTCACACACAGGGACCGTGGGCATAGAAAAGCAGAGGCCTCACCACCATCTCTGGGCAAATGAAACCTATTTATTTCAACACAACACGAATTTCACTTGTAGACAAAAGGTGAACTAGAAAAAGGTGAACTGTTTGCTTTGAATTACCAAACAAATGCTACACAGAAACAATAAAATAATAAAGAGAGAAGAAAAGCCTGGAAAATCTGTACCTGTTCCGGAAAAAAAAATGTTGTAAGAGTGGTAAAATACCACAAATGTCAATTATTTCTTGAACAGAAGTAAAAGACTGGAGTTAACAAAATGTTATCAAAACCCTTGCTCATTACAAACATGTGGCACTTTTCTAGCTGGAGGTTTAATTAATATAATGATCTTAAGTTATTAAGCCCTTCTGCTCCTTCCCCTGCTTTTCTATTGCTCTTTTTCCTCCTTTCCTACACCCATTTGCTGTGTGCTGCAAGCTCCCAGTAACAGGCTCCGTGCGGCCCAACTCCCAGCCCTCTCCGGCACTGCCCAAGAGAACAGCAGGAAAAACAAACAAACAACAAAACAAAACAAACAAAAACAAAACAAAACAAACAAACAAACAAACAAAAAACAGGTCTGTTTCCCTGAGGACTCCTCGGGCTGTGAGATCTTGCTCTAAAATCTCCTGTCCCTGCAAAAACAACATAGCAAGTACAGGACAAGACACAGCTTCAGAAAGCTGGACTGCCAGTCCTAGGATGGGAAGAGGAAAGAAGCAGCCTGATGTCGACTCCCCAGCCCTTCCGGCATGTGTAGCAGAGCACTGCTGGGATTCAGCTCTGACCACTTGTCTTTGTTACTCGCTGAAGAGTGTCATGCAAAATTACAGTGCTGTATAAATAGGTACCAAAATAAAACATAATAATGCCACCCAAACTTCCCATAGCATTGTGTTTCTGTTTTCTTGCTTTATGTAACTGCCTGGTTCCTCAAAAACCTCCCCCAAAAGTTGCTATTTTTTTCTGCTAGTCTGATATATGCAGTTATTTCTCTGAAAAGCTGAAATGCTCTGCTTTAAGCTGTAAAACAGGACATTAGCTCAGGAAGTTTTAGAAACAGCAGCAATGCAAATACCTATTCTTTTCAGAAAATAAAGACATCTTTATCATTCTTGGAAAAAACTGAAAAAATGCACAGTTTAAATGATTTCTCACTCACTGAGCAAAGCCATTTTCTTTTGTGAGATGTCCACCATGTACCGGGGTGGTAAAGGACAGAAACCCCTGGATTGCGTGCACACACAAAGGCGCTCACAGCATCACCCTCCCTTGTCCTCAGTCTCTAAGCACTCACTGCACATCCTGCGAGCCTCCAGGCCACCAGCTCACATAAAGTGTAGTTTTATTTATAGTTTCCGTCAGTAAAGAAGAGGTATTCAAACACATTTCTCTTCTTCCCTTCTCTCTTCCTCTCCCTGACACAGATGTATACACATGCATTATGTATGCACACATATACAAAACACTCACCCCTACTTTATTCTTGAGTTTACTGCTAAAACGATGTTGAAACACATTATTGGGGCATATTTTTCTATCTGAAACTGGCTAGATTTTCCCATAACAGCTGCACTCTCGATTTTAATTAAATAATACCAGTTGCGCCTTATTTAACTAAGCCAGCACATCTTCCTTATGTTCGGGTATATTAATTTCATTCTTTTTTTAATGAATAGATTTTTATTTTGACATGCAGCTCTCTATAGCTCAGGAAATCTTCATGTCAGTGTAACAATACATATACATAAGCATGTGTTTTTTTTTTTTTTTTCTTGACAGGGTAAACGTTGGCTACATTTTCAAGAGACTTGAATTAAGCCAACAAACTTGTTGCTGGAAAACGACCACAGGGCTAGTCAAACTGCTTGTGCCTTTGGCACCCTGATTTGCTGCTGCAAACCTACAGGCAACAAGCTACAGGCTAGCTTTCTATGCATGTTCCCCTTAGAACACCATAAAGAGCAATCAGCCTTCGGAGCCCCCACCTCTGTTGCTGATGTTAATCAAATAGGAAATTTGAATGATCTACAGTGTTTTGATACAGTGATGGATATGAACTTGCAGTAGAACCCCACCTCCCACTCCCCCAAGAAACTCAGAATCTGCAAAATATCCTATAAAAGAGGTACAAATAAAGGTGCATTATCACCTTTGATACCTATGAATGACACCCACAAAAGGTCTTGTCCAAGGTAAGACACAGGCAGCTGAGCAATTCTCTCCTTTGAATTCTACACTTCTTTACTGCCCTTTTCAAGGATAGATATTATGATATTTGTAGATATTTTGGTTTTTCTTCATGTCTTTTACCTGGGAAATGTAAGTCTTGGTACATTTACCTCCTAAAAACAACTTGTAAGCAATGAAAAAGTCCAATGAGAGTAGGAACAGGCCAACAAAATAGTTTTATGGGAGTAAGAACTCCCCTCAGCCTTATCCCAGTGAAGATCTTCCTGCCCCTTGAGAGGAGAGTTACCAATGGTCACACAGAGCAGCTGCTGACACACGAACCTGCAGAAGTTTGGAAAATGCCTTGGTGAGATGCACCTCTTCTGTATCACCTGTATCTGTATCACCTCTTCTGTATCACCTGTGTACCATGTTCCGGTACCAGCTGCCATCAAGGCAAATGAGAACTGCATGATGAGCAAGAAACTAAGATAAACTTAGGGGAGGAGATGTCTAGGAAGTTATGTGACCAATGGGACTAGCCCAGCTGTGCATTTTTGTGATTTATAATGAGAAAAGCAGGGTGTGCTTTCTGTGAAACTTATTACTGCTTTGTCCTTGGAGGTGGCAGAAGACTCCTCGCCATGACGATCACATCACTATTACAGGATCAAATGAAGCATGCACAGTGTGCTGCCCGGAACCTGCCGGGTGGAGACAGGCCCATGTTGGGCTGGATGGAGGCGGTGGAGAACACAGGCTATGTTCTGCAACAGCAGCCCCAGCTAAGTCTGTAATTTTAAGACAGATAACGCGCACATTTGCATCCACGGGTAAGAATTCTGGCATTTCTGAAAGAGCTGTGAAAATTTTCTCAGCCGTTGCACAATTTGTCTCCATGATATTATGCTTCCAGTGTCATGTACAGTACATCCTATCTGTCATTAAAGTCAATCTCAACTGCTGCTTGACATGGCCCTAATCAAGACAGATACAAAACCCAGTAATAACGGTACTGCTGCCCCCAAAAGCAAAGTTGACACAATTGGTTGGTGTGTTTATTTAAATGGCTCATATCTATCCTGTTAGCACATTCTGAATCAAAGTCCACATTGTTTATTTTAAACTGAAATTTGGTCTCCTGCTCTCCTTTGTTTATGAATGTCTGTATTTCTGACAGGTGACAAAGGGCATGCTGAAGATTTACAGTACCCACAGCTGGTTGTGTATAGCAGTGGGACCTTCCCCACGTCATTTTGTTCCACGTGCTACAGCCAGAGAAAACTACCCACTCAGCAGCCCCAGAGAGAGCTGAGTCCTGCAGCGAGGACTGCTCATCTTGCCCTAGTATTGGTTTTCCCTTCACCATCAAGAACTTGCTATATGTCAAAGCCTAGCAACACTGGCCTGAGAGAAGCCGAAGTCCTTCCTCAAGGGGAGTATGCAAGAAGAGGGCCAACACTGGCTTCAGTGTCCTTCACCCAGCCCAACAGCAGTGTCTATGCCCATTAACTCTGACACCAGGTCAAATGATCACGTGGCTTTACACGGGAGAAAAAATTGCTGTGCCATATATCCTGTGTTTATTTATAAATAACTCCATATTTGTAAGTAATTCCATTGACTTGTTACTGCTGCAACTTTGAAGACAGCCCGCCTAGAAACTCCTGCTTTTGTAAGTCCAAATCCTATTTCCTTTGGCAGGATTCCCTCTTGCACGTGAACTAGAAAGGAGTAAGGACAGATGACACAGAGACCCTAACCAAAATATCCAGAATCTTTCTCTCTCAATCCAAAATGTATAGTTTTTGGCTATCTTCAATGTGCTTCGCAATTTTGCACTAGTGGCATGACATGAGGATCTCTGTTGTTCAACAGCTTCATGTTTTTCCTTTATCATTTGAAACTTGGTGTTCAAAACCCTCATGAGATGGGGAAGGCAGCATCATATTCTCTCTGAAGCGCACACGCAAAATGGAAAGCTACACATTTGCAATGCTTATGCATTGCGTCACATCACCCAGTTTACAGAAATTCTCACTAAGGCTATCAGCAGGAGGGTGGAGGAACACACAAGCGAGCTACCTGAGGGCAAGAACCACACAGGAAGAGTCCTGGTGTAATTCTTCACTATCCCTAAGCACCCGTGGTCAAAACGTGCTGGGGCATGTGCCGTGTGCTTTAGCAACTTCCAGCTCCTGGTAAATAAGGTTCTTTACCTTTACTCTGCAGAACACTCACATACAGATCCAATAAATGGTGGCATCAGAAGAAGAGACACTTGTTACTTGTCAGACATATGACCTGACAAAAGGTAAGGAAAAAATAGGAAGACCCACACAAAAAAAAGCCCCTAAGGAGAACAAAAGAATTATGCCAAGAGAAAATATGACACACACACTTTATACATGTTTAATTTCTGTTGTTTTGGTTGGAAAACAGCTGCAGGTGTCCTCTAATTATATCACCATTTTCACAAATATCAACTGTCATATTTAATTTGTTACATTTACCATCCAGCCTCCTCAAACAGCACACTTCTTTCATTACGCATTTAGTGCCAGAGTTTCTAACATTCAAGCTAACTTTCAAGCTAGTCAATTAATGCATTATTTACAAGTGAAATGTTATTAAAAACAGATTCTTAATTTACTAATGATTTAGTAGGCCCCAGGCAATATTCCAATTTGTTTTTATTGAAATTGGAAGAACACTTAGAACAAAGGGGAAAGTAATGTCAAGGATATTTTGGCCTATTCATCTGTGCTGTACTTTCTGTGGTATTATGTCTACCCCTACATCTTCCCTCCCTTTTTTTATATTGTACTTTTAATACACAACCTAACCAGTTGCAGCATGATTGAGGGGAAAGGTCTATGAAAAATGAAAAACAGCACAAACACTATTGTGAGTTTTGTTTTTAAAAACCACCAGGCAGTCTGGAATGACTCAATACACATGTTCACCATACAATACAGCATATTTTGATTTACAGCGCTGTTCTAGCAGCACAGCAGGTTAAGAAGGTTAGAAGTCAAGGGAAATTAAATGTTATTAGCATTCCACCATTGTTGTGCTGTACAAAAGTGAGTATGTAACTTTTCAGATCAATTTTTAAACTCAAATTTGTTTCTGAGGCTTTCAGCTTGTCAGAAACTTTTAGAAGCACGTGTGTGCTCCTTTGTCCTTCCCATCTTTTACTCCTTTTCCTCTCCTATCTGCGTCTGTTCAGGATGATCATTAAAGACTAATCCCCCTCCCACCTTCTCTGTTTGCCAAACTGCAACCACCTACAATAACGCTGTTGTCATTAAAATGTTGACATTCAGTGTTTAGGGCCACTTAATACAGGAAATATCTGCGATTCAGTGGCAATAGTAATCAGTGGCAAACACTAAACATCACCATTTGAATGGTGACCATGATAGCTTCGAGATACTTATTTCTTTGTGTTTGTTTTCATGTGGGAATAAACGAAACCAAAGCAGGGATTCACAACCAGGCGTGTTTGTTACTCCCACGGGGTGGTTTACCAACCTCAGATATGCCCAAACCACGCAGCTCCAGTTTGGCTCTGAGGGCAGGATGGGGGATGCTCAGTTCAGGGCTCTGGCACTCACATGTACGTGATTGCCCAGCTCAGAGCCAGGTGTGGACATCTTCACCGGGGCACCTGCATGTGGGTAAGCAGGCCGGTGCAAGGGATGTCTAATTTAGGCTTAGGTTTCTGCTTTGCTGCTTTGGTAGCTCCAGGGATCTTGGTGAGGTTAATGATGAGGCAAATGGATGTTCTCAGAGGGCAGATAGGGCCCCAGGTCTGGTTGTTTCTACCCACATGAAGCCTGTGAAGAAACTTTGAATGTGTGGGCAAAGTGTTACCACACCTAGCTAAATGAGAGCTAACTCAGAAAAGTCTACACCTCCCTTAAAGTATCTACACCTCCCTCTCTGTGCCTCAGATGGGCATTTGTAGAACAGGGATAACAGCAATTCTTTGCCTTACAAGGCTGGTACAAAGATTTGGGGTAATCTCCTTTATGATGGCAGCAGGACTCGCACAAACCAGACAGGTGGATCTGCACCCTTTCCTACTAACCCTTGGTGTATTTGGAAGACCTCCTGTACTGTCACATCTTAGGTTTGGGCGTGAAGTCAGACGCACCAGGCTGACCATGAAACACCCTGTTTCTGTCAGTGCCACAAGAGCTGCAACCCTGCCCAGTCCCCAGGTGCCCCGAGGGAGACAGTGCCCAGCTCAGCATCGGTTTTGTTGTGCAGGGACAGGCTGGCTGTGCACGGCTCTCCAGAGAGCCCTGTGGTTAAGCCTTCTGCTGCTTGGTCCCCGACCACCGGAGCTCCGTTCCCTGGTGAAGAGCCCTGCAAAAGCTACAGTCATTATCAGAGCTTTGACCCTTGCCTACCCCAGCAAAAGCTGCTGACAGCCACTGCTGACCTGCCCCACCTCCACCAGCAGGCTCAGAGGAGGGAGAAGAGCTTCCTCCAGCACCAATCCAGCTAACTTAGTTTATGCTGGGGTAGTAAGGATTTACAGGTCCCTGCACTCACTCTCACTGATGAGCTGTTGTGCTGGATCATTGCAGAGGAAGTCATCAGAAAGTTTCAGACTTTGCAAACTAATGCTCTGTTTATTCAACTTTCTAATCATTCCTCTGTACTATCTGTGTTTCACATACCGTGAAACTGCACTACACTGTGCAATTGAATTAGTTGTACAGTGACTCAAAGGCATTAAACAATGACTTTGATATTTTAAGTACTGTCTAGGAGGGATTTTTAATTCCTTCCTCATAATGAAACAAGCAACACTAGAAAAATACCCACAGTTACACAACCCTGAAACATTGATTTTCTTTTCCATCCTGGGTAGACCCCTTTGACACAGCAAAACAAAAAATATCCTTAAAGCATTCAGCTTGTTTAGTCGCAGAATAAAAATAAAACAAGCACTGACACACAATTTTAATGCCACCCAGCAGCACAAGAATTAAGACCCTGTTTTTATTTCCACCTTTTAAGTCCATGGCAGGTACTAGGAAGGAAAATCCTATGGGAACTTTCCTGATACTGCCGAGTCTATGAGTACAGATGTCCAAACTCCTCCAGCTGCAGCTATATCTAGAGCAGAAGTGGTTACTGCCCCTGATATGGGACTGGATAGGAAGGCGCTGGTGTTTGAATTGTTCAGAGTAAACCAATTGATTGTGATTGAAACAGGTTTGGGAGTGCCCTCCCAAATAGCTTGGCTGACAGCTGAGATGGAGATGCTAACCTTTGGCAGGGGAGTGGTGAGGAGCTGCTGGAAGGAAGAAAGCCCCACTGCTGGCATACCTACAGCTGGAAGAGGACATGCGCTGCCTGACCCCCTGCTAGCTCCTCTGGAAAGCAGGGAGGAGGAAAAGAGGAGACGGTTGTGCTTGTGCTCACTTGGTCAGCAGGATCCCCGGGATGGTGGCTGAAGCAAACAGCTGCTGCATTGACGATGGGGCTGAGGTGGGCCCTGAAATGCCACACTCGCCCCATAGACATCAAAGGGACCAGCTGCCACTGTGGCCTGAAACGTGCCCCGGAGCCAGCTCTGCCACTGACAAAACAAGACTCTCCGGACAGGTTCTTGCTGGAGACTGCTGGAAGTGGGGGCGGAAGGGGGAAATGATTGAAGCAATGCTGTGAAACTATTGGCATTAGCTGCTAACAGCACAGGGCCAGGCACCTAAGTGATGACTCACATTTGACAATAAATACATGAATAGTTGTTGAAAGCTTGTTTGACTTTCACAAAGGGGTTTAAGCAAACATTTGTTTGTTCATTAGTCTTGAGCAACACTTTTATGGCAGGAGATGCATTAAACCTTAACATATATCTGCAACCAAGATATTTGGTTGTTTTACAGATTAGGACACAAAGCAATGCACACTGTTTACACAGAATGGCCTTGAAATACCTGTAATGGAGTGAGATACAGTTATTAGACACTGGCACTGTGAATCTTCATTCTCTTGAAGGTTAGTTGGGATGCCATGTCTCTGAAGATAAAGCCTTAAAGGGCCCGGTTCTACTGCTGCTTGTGTGCCTGCATCAACTTCCAGATTCCCTGGCTACTTTTAAAAGGCAGATGGATGAAATCTGCTTCATTAATTTAGTTATACTGGTGCCTGGGCAAGTACCAGCACTCACAAACTCCTCAGGACAGATCACAGCACAGACTGCTCTGTCCTGCCTTTGGAAAATGTAATTCAAATAAGAAACTCCTTTCACTAAATGTGCTGGGCTGATTGCATCATGGTCACAACAACTCTGCGTGTTAGAGGACTGCCATGACATCAGGCAGCATGGCCAAGGAGCACTCACCATGCTGCAGGAGGTGTCTGTGTGCAGCAGTGCCATCCTCACAGCCCCACTGTGCCTGGGTGCCGTGCCACAGGGTGGGGGGCTGGTGGGTTGCTCTCGGGTACGCTCCGACTCTGGGTACGGCATGGGCAACTGGGAAATCCCACCCTGCCTCCTGTGGGGGCTGCAGGAAGAGGGTAAGTCTGAAGTCATCAAAGTCTCCCTTCCTTAGGGCTGCTTCATAAGAATTATGCGACATAAGGTAGTTCCAGCATAAAAATAATTTGGAAGTATAAAATGTTTTCAGTCTACAGGGCAGATTGGGAAGATGTTGTAAGCAAATCCTCAGTGATGTAACAGTGACTTCGGTGTAACTATCCCGATTTATACCTAGGAAGACGTAACTATCCTCAAGTGAACAAGTTACACTTTGTCTCCTCGCTCCGGGTAGTTTTTCTCCAGCGAGCAGTGCTGCATAGTGTAATGCTAGATGTGACGGGGGTCAGCTCTAACATAATCACAGACCTGAGGTCTCCAATTTATGCGCCTCTGTGTCTTCACCTCATCTCACCAAGTGATAACATAAAAGGTTACAACGTGCAAAGCAAAAAGCCCAAGTTGTTAACTTCCTGAACTTGAAAATATTACATTCCTAGAATTATCATAAGCACAACATACTTGACATCCTATCCAGCTGATACGAAAGGAAGACGGCATGCAAATATTTGACGATATAGTTACATTATTATCATAATAACCTTACACATGTATTCTGTATGACAATGAAACCTGTACATTACTCATCTTGGTACATTTCATCTCACTACGTCAGATGTGCAGTAGTTACACTGGAGAAAACTACTGTTTGGGGGGAGATGATGACCAATATCTTTCAATATCCCTATGCACCTACTGCAGTGCAGAAATGGGTTTTATTACTGAAGTCTTTACACATGGACTGAAAATATTTCCTACTTCTCTCTGCCTTTCTAAATAGAAAGCTTATTCAAAGCCAGCCCGTAATGACCACTTTCTTCTGCAATCTTTGAATGGGCAGAACAGGTGCAGAAGAGAGATCTGCCCGTGCTATATGTCCTGCTGATTTTACTGGCATTAATATGCAGGGAGGCCACAAGCTTCGCAGTGAAAACTCACAAGACATTTCCTTGAATAATAATAATAGTTGGCGTAAGAGAAATTCCAGGTGGCCTCAACCAGATGCTCAACCTAGTGTTACATGCCCTGGAAGCACAGAGTAAACTTTTGCTGAAAGTTGACAACATCAGCTAACTTCCTCCAGAGGTGAGCCCAAGGCTGACTGCAGCGCTGAATAACCTTGAACTTGATGAGGGTGGATTTGCATTGCAATGTAAGGCACGGGCCACTTCTGCTTTGCTCTTACAGACACAAAACCAAGTCCAGAGCTCCAGTAAATTCAGCCCTCTTCTCTGCATTTCCTGACGGGACAAAAACTCTTTACCTTGAATGCTGATACTGTAGATAGTCAATAGCTCTCGCAGCCTTTCCTCAGGCTTATTCATGCCCTGCAGACAAACCTTGTACGTGCTTGGACATGATTTCTACGTAAAAGAAATAAAAATCTGGAATTCACTTCTAGTCAGTGCTTGGTAGGTGAGCTTGTAACCACCCAGCTGCTCTGGCACCAGGAAGAATTGGGGCTTGCTGTTTGGGAGAAATTGAAGGGATGCAGGTGAAGACTGCAAGGAGAGGCTCCTTCTTCAGTAGGAGGACAGCACTCAGAAGTTATTGTGCAGTTACAAGGAAAGAGGAGGATGTCAGGCAGGTAGGAGATTGCCTTTTAGAAAAAGCCTAAAACTTAGAAAAAAAAAAAAAAAAAAGGCAGCACAGAAAAATGCAAATGCTTTTCTGAAGGACTGGGAGCCCAAACCATAGAGTTTAGATGAAGATCAAAACTTCTGAAAGCCTGAGAGTGTTTGGATGTTAGATGTTTGTTTCATCTCCATTGCTTTCTGAGTCAAAAAATATTGATGCTTCCTAAAAACTAGTCCAGCTGGGCCCTGCTAGAAGCAGATTCTCAGATGCATAGTTGAGAAGCTGAAATGGCAATATTTAGAAACAGTCTGAGGAGGCTGCAGGCATGTCTCAACAGAGAACAGAACAGGGTCTTAGCAAGCCTGAATCCTGTGAAGGATTGTAGGAGGGCAAGCTATGAGATGGTCAGGCACTGTACCAAGTTAACTTTGCTACACCCACTTGCTTGTCATTTTCTTTGAAACTCAAGAAGAAAGGACTAATAGCTGAATAGGGGAACTCAGTCATCCAAACAGGGTAACGGCCTCCTCCACTGGACTGTCATGCTTTTTTTTCTTTTAGGTTTTGATGCCATTTAGCATTTAAACAGGTGGCATTTGAGTGGAATCAGTTTCTCCAAACGCTGTACCTTATATATTGAGTACCAAAAAGTTATTTCAAGGGCTGTGTTGCTATGTGATTGCAGAAACAGCAGTGCAGGGAGAAATGTCACCAATAAGAGCCTTTGGAAAATAGAAAACATTTAGCTGTTGTGAGATTACTTTTCTCTTTCTGTTTTCATTGTTTAGAAATATATAAAAAGACTGTAGTTTATATCTGCACTTTTGATAGGTTGTGTGACTCACACTGTGATTACAGCAAAAATATCAAAGAGGAAAAATATACATAACCCGTGGTTAGGATTAACCATGGGTCACAAATAATCAGTGTTTACAGCACATTTAACCTGGGTGCAGTACAGTTTGTTCAGATTTTATTTAGGGCTGAATATCCAGTGTTGTGTTTGGAGTAGTAAGCACACCACTGACATCAGCAAGGACAGGACTTGCCTGCTGAATGCCAGAGTTTTGCTGAGCTCAACAGTCTGGAAGTTCACAAAACAAGAAGCATTTCTTGCCATAATTAAACTGCAAAAAGCATTTGCTTAAAAAAAAAAAAAAAAAAAAAAAGTTTTAATTACAATTGGCGTTTCCAATCCCAGTGCTGGAGGCGGTTGTCTTACTGAAAATTGATGTCCTTCACGGCACTGGCAATAGACAAAGCCAGTGGAAAAGCCCGTAAACAAGTTTCTAGGCGAATTTAATATTGGTTTAACCACTGGAGAAAGCATTTTGGTTGTTACCCTATTATTAAAACAGGTTGGAAATGGATTCACACACTCTCCTCTGCTGAGTTAATTGTCATATGGTTGGCATCACAAACAACATCATTTTTCAGCAACATGGCCACCTCCAGCACTAAGCACGCAAATGCCAATTGTATCTGAAAACCGCTTCTCAGTTCTTTTAGCCACACAAACGTTTTGTAGTTTACTTGTGATGAAAGACGATTCTTTTCTAAGAACAATGGAACTATTGGCCCAAGCAAAAGAAAGGAAGCTGGGAACCAGCTTTTCAAGTCCACTTGAATTGTCAAATAGTCTGCTGAGCTCTTACTGTTGGGCAAACTTGGGCCTCATCTGAAGGCATGAATATTAGAAATTCACTCCGTGCAGCACATCAAAGAACCTGTGTCTTGGTAGGACCGATGAGCACTTACACCAGTGCTAGCTCCATCAGCGTGCAGAGGAGGGCTGTGGCCAAACTGTGTGTTGCGCTGCTGCGCCCTCCTTCAGCCCCCGAAACGGCTCCTCGCAGCCCATGCCAGGCTCCCACACCAGAGGCAGGGCAGGTGCTCCAGATACCAGCTCCAAGTTAAACCATTTCTGTGCGCTGGAGTCCTGAAAAAGGGGCTGAAAAAGGGGCCTGGGGTCTATGACTGAACCCTGTCATGCATCACTGACTAGGCTCACCAGAAGATTCTTGATCTTACTATAGACTGATACTGGAATTTTCTTTGGCAAATCAGGGATGGGGTGAAAAGTAAACTCACTATGTAGTCAATATTAAGGAAAAGGATTATTAGGTCTTCAGTCGTATCCACCTGTGGGACTCTGGGTGCTGACCAGAATAAAGATGGATGACAATTTACATCTTCACATATATAGTTTTTCTGTCTGTGCTAGAGAGAGAATCAGGAATCAGAATCTATCTAATCAGAACTGAAATGAATAAGCCATGATGCAATACATTAGATACACATGCATCTGGTACAGCCTGACTAATTAATTAGACTGGGTGAAGATGTTTGGGGATAGAAAGACTCTCCCCAGTGCTCATGCTGGATCCCCTCTCCACTGGCTGCACTCAGTGCCTTGCTGTCAGAAAGCATCGAGGGCACAGAGCTAACGCTGCATTCAGTGTGGGACAGCCCGGCATGCATGGCAGGGGGTGAGGAAATGTAGAGAGGACTGTCAGATCCTTAATCTCTTCTCCACATGTTCATCATTCCATGCCGTCCCATCCCATGCCATGCCATGCCTTTCCCTTCACCACACTCCCCACCCCGTGTCCCCCCACAGCAGAACCACGCAGGCTCCACGACCACGGCAGAACCCCAGCTGACGAGCTGCAGTGCCGGGGGAGCGGATACCACTGACACCTAAAGTCATCACTTTCCCCAAAGGACAGGGCAGGAATCTCTCTGCCAGTGCTGTGCACACACTGCAAGCGAAGAGTGCCCTTCAGAGGGCAAGCCGTCATTTGCTGCCTGCGAGTAGCAGATGTGGGCCTTGCTTGAAGGTCAGCTTTTTTATCTGGTGGCTGTTACTTGGTCTTTGGCCATCAGTGCAAACCCAAGAGAATTTCAGTAAAACCCTTGTCTCTTACACTGACTACTTGACCAAGAATTAATTGGGATGTTCTCAAAACATGGTGTAACTATATTCACTATTTGAGGTTCTAAACAAATTTGCTGAAATGGTTCTCTCACAGGTTAAGAAGCATCATCTTTACTGCTCATAATTCCTGCAAAGCCCATTTCCAGATGAGCCACACACAAAAGCTTTTATCCAATCCAGCAATGGAAGCAATTGCACCCGAGTTACCTGGCCAGTAACAAATGAGCAATCTGATAATGGGATGGATTAATATTTCTTAGAAGAGATTTGGCTAAACGAATGTGAATGCCACAAAGATGCAAGGCATGGTGATGAGCCCACAGACAGGCTCTCTGAGATGAATGAATGAATGAATTGTTCCTGGCGCAGCTGCAATCTCTGATCTTGGCTGGATTTGGACCACTACTATAGCCTCAAACTGACCTACTTCAGGAGAGAATCAGAGAGGTGAGGCCTCTCTGTCCTGTTACCAACCCCCTGGGACAACAGTCTCCCTTTATAATGTTTTGTATGTGTTTTAAAGAAACGGAGTGCCTGGAGCCCAGTATACAGAAACAGTTCTACAGAAACATGCCAGGGAGTGTGTTCGATAGAGAAAAAATAACATGTATAAGGAAGCAGGTTTCACTCGTGGGCTTCCAAGGTTCACTGTAAACCCCAGTAAGGAAAAAAATATATGAAAAAACAGCTTAGGTTATACCCTCGGCTGATGTGAACAGGTGTAACATCACTGCCACTCCAGCTCATAATTCAGAAGAAAATCTCTGCCACTTCTTTAGCGTTCTGCTATTAACCCAACGTCACTTTAAACATTTTAATTTCTACTCTTCTCCACATTGCTTTTGGATTTGCTACAAACAGCATAATTTCTGCCCAGAATTTATGCTAATCTCAACCTGAGACGGCTCCTAAATATAAGCATTTGAAATTCATTGTTCAAATGAATTAGACTGGATTAAGCATAGCCTGAAAATTGCTGGGGGGTTCTGCTGCCCAGGGTTGCTCTGCTCCACTGGAAGAGTCGTGGCCCTCTCCGTGGAGAGCTTCTTCTCTATGACTTTGGGACCAAAGCGGTCTCATGTAGTTGGTCACCAGCCCCTTAACATCTCCCCCTGACTTGTAGGCCCTATTGTGTATCTAGTTCAGTGGCATTTACATGTCCATTTATTTTTATTTTTTTTTTTTGGGGGGGGGGGGGGGGGGGGTTGACTACTTTTCACTTAGACACATGTGATAAGTTTTAAGGAAACCAAGAGAAAACCATGCACTAGTCCCATGGGAAGAGTCCACAGCACAGTCTGGCTCATTAAGAAGCTCAACAAGGAATAAAACTGACAATAACTTTAAACTCCTTCATCTTTACTGAGGGAAGCGGCAGAAGCAGCAGTGGCTGCTCCTTCAAACAGAACATGTAGCTCATTGCACTAAGGAACATAAATCCACTACCCCAGTGAACCAACAGGTACGCTTTTCCAAAGGGTGCGGATGCCCAACAAAACGAGGCAAAGGCTGACATGGACAAAAGGGGGACTACACACTCTTTTTGCAGGTGACCACAGGTAGCAGGCAGCATGGGGGCTCTCTGTCAGAAAATGCCCAGTCCACAAGGATCTGTGCAATGCGGGGAGCTCCCTGTACCCTGGTACTGGGTAGAACAATTGCCATTCATAAACCAATCTGGGCCATGGCACCCATTCTGCTCAGAAGTGGGGTGTGCAGTGGTCTGCAGCCCTCAAACACTGCCACGCAGGGTGCAGAGGGTGCTCAGTTTGTCGTTCCTGTCTAGGAACAGAAGTGCCCATGAAGTCTGCCAAAAGTAAATGAAGAGTTGGCAGAGCCTGGGGAGAGTGGAAGTTTATATGAATCACATCTTTATTTGTGAGAAGTTTGAGGAAGAACATGATGTCAGGTTAAAACATGTTCTGAAAGGAATGTAGCTTGCAGGACTAAACTGAATTAATGTGTGCCTCTACAAACCTTGCTGCAGTTCTTGGCTCATGTGACTGGAAAAGGGGCGTAAGGACAGTTCTAGAAATACAGAGCTATGGCTTGAATCCTGCCAACTAACATTGTGGTGCATGCATGGGAAAAGTAAGAAGGATGGATTTTTCAGAACTCTAAGGAACACCTAATAACATTTTTATTGTGATTTTACACATTTTTACATACAGACCACAAGATGCTTGTACTGTTATTAATAGGCAGTAACAATCCCCCAAACAGCCACACTATTAAATGAATTCCACTGCATTCCAGGGGTATTTCACAGGACAGGAAAGCTCCTTTAGTTGCTGTCACCTTATCTGCTGGTAACTATGAATACTTGTTGCTGCATTATGGATTTCTTTTTCAAAATAGTTGCAGAGAGAAAGAAAGGATGCCAGACAAAGCTTCAGAGATAATTCTATAAGGAAGTGACAAAAAGAGAGGGAGGAAGAGCTTTCTCTTCATGAGAGGTTATATTGTTTTCTCATTCAAATAAAGCTTTTTGTACAAAGATAAAAGAAAACAACTCTCAGATACTGTTACAGCATCACCTGACACATGTACAGGCTAGTACAAATTTAGACCATACTGTGTAAAGAAGCTGGGAAAGGTGCATGAGACAGTTCCTTTTCTCTTCTAACTGCTAATCACAAAGGAAAATCAAGGTGCCAAGTCCCAGACCCAACATTTTTTTTGTACAGAATGTTCTTTTTTATTATTTTTATTTTTTTATTTTTATTTTATTTTTATTATTAAATAAATATTTATAATTATGTTTATTTTATTATTTATTATTTTTATTTTTTTTTTGAATAGAAGTTTGTGCTTGCTTTTTTAAAATTTAAGATCTGCAAAACGTTGGTGTTGAACTGCTTGCACGAAGCCATGGGAGTGCCCCTTTCTTAAATTTGTCCACATTAGACTTTGAAAAGGATTTGATGAGAACGATCCATAGAAAGAAGAGATGTGTTTCATTTTGCCCATAAATGGAACTGCATGCATGGCACTGGATTATGTGGAATGTGCATGGGATCCTGCTTACACAGCCTGTGCACAAACCCCGAATGTTTGCAGGCACAGTTGAAAGCAAGCTCTGCTCAGAATGGATGTTTCTCTTCTGTATGTAATGCTGCAGGAATGCCAATCAAATTCATAATTTTACATCACAGCAGACTGGTATTGCTTTGAAACTTTTCTGACATGGAGAACAGTCTTGGGATGGGATGCTGTGTAGGATACTTTTAAGAAAAACATTGTTTTTTCTCTAGCCCCCCTTTCTTAAAGCGAGTCTCTCACTGAACTTATCACGTGGCAATAGCTGGATGGCACATTAACAGGAGCATTCATAACACTGAAAACCTCACGTTGCTGAATACTGAAGTTACTAGTATGAGAGGATCTGTTCCCAGAAAATCATAGTTATGTTCCCGTTTACAGAGAACAGACTGTCTAATTTTTCAGGGACCTTGGATTCAATTCTGACTTTGCTTAAATCAGCTTTGTCTGTTTGACCTCAATCCCAGTTTACACCAATACTTCTGAAAAGTTCCTTCTCTCTAGCTTGCATTGTATTTCAGCACAGTAGGCAATTTAAACTTCTTCTGATATGATACAGATACATCTCAGAAGATGTGGCAACATACCCTGCTACATTTCTTACAGCTGCACTGTTCCTCCTAAAGCACAACGTGCACAGTAGGACCATTTAAATAGCTAGCACTCGTATTGCTCTAGAATACCCTTTGATTACCACATACGTGCCAGAGCGGAGCTTTCATCCTGAGCTCCTTATGTCTCTGTCTCCTTGACCAAGGAGCCGGGACTATGGGTGCAGACCACTTCCACCCCAATCCTCTCACACAGATGTGAGCTGTGGAGGAACTAGGCGTTTACTAGACATGCCCGTGCATCGCTGGACCCTCCTGGGGACTCCTCCAGGCCATCTTTGGAGGCCCCAGTGTGGATATTGCAAAGGAGAACGATACAAAATGGAGGTCTGAGAACAGCTTCAGGCACTCAGGCCCCTTTTCCCAGTGCAGTTAGGGCTGAATAGAGGCTCACTCTAATCCTCCTTAAATTGCTGCACAGGTGTTACAATGGATGCTTTACAGCTACTCCGTCTTGCCCTCCTCAGTGAACTATACCCTTTCCTGAAGTGCACCTGGGCTCACAGCAGTTGAGCACACAAAACCTCCTGTGGAAACTCCCAGCAAACAAACACTGTATACAGTAATCCAGAAGGAATAAACCTAACAGTTACTGCTTGATATTTGAACATCGTTTAATGAGTGCCCAGAATTCATCTGTAAATGCACATTGTTAATTTAGGGCCTGCTATTCATTAATTAGAGGCTTAGTGGCAAGTGCCATTGAGCTATCTGCAATGTTTAAGGTTACATCAAGCCCTAGTAAATGGCTTGCTGATAACAAGATGCATCCATCTTCATTACTTGGCCACTCCTGTCTGAGTTTGCTCTGCTTCCTGTAAGGGCTATGTCACTTGGAACTGAAGAATTAAACTTTTATCCAAACCAGATTCTGCACTTTCACCTCTTTTTATTCCTTGAGTAGTTCCAATTTATTTTACTTAAATGACATTGGATTACCTAACATGGAGAGGAGCAGTAACTTAACCTAAAACAGCCTGCAAATCTTTAGTTCTGGGATAGAGTGTTGCAGTGGGTTAACATTTACAGAAACCATTACATTTATATTTCATCTGATACCAGTCTCAGTGTAAAGAAATAGTTTCTCATTTTTCTTCTCATAAGGCTACAGCTTAGATAGGATAAAAAAACAGAGGAATACAGGAAATTAATTTTAAATCTGAAGAATAAATATCCCTTTTTGTTAAAGTTTACTTTTGCAATGTTACACTCTCAAAATATATATCATTCAGGGCAATCATAATTCAAGTGAAATAATTCACAAACAGCATAAAGATATTTCCACGTAAATCCTCAGCTATACATGTGTCTGCGTGTGTTCATCCGGGGCAGGATCACTGCAGCTTGTCTTTCCCTAGTTTCTATTAAACATGCCCCATTTTGAACGATAATGCTACTGCTGGGGTCTGGGGAGATGTAGTTGAATCTAATCATCAACTTTTTAAACTCACTGTTTTCCCCTAAAACTACAAGTATGAGAATTTAAAATAGGAAACCAACCTCCTTTGGCAGATGGTCTTTTAAAGTGGCTGCTGCTAGATACATGTAATGCTGCCTGGCATGGTTGTTTAACACATTAGGGTGCTCACAGGTAGAGCCTATTGCTCTCATGAACCACAGTTCAATTTTAAGCATCGCTGCTTGGGATTGGTAATTGTAATCACTGTGGAAAGCAACTTTTGGGATGTTGATGCTCAAACTATGTATGTAGAAAGGAAGAGGAGAGGATGCTTGCTGGAATGGATGCTCAAGGGAAACAAGGCAAGTACTAGAAAACCCTTGTGCCATTGAGCTGGCACACTTATCACAGAGTGGCAGTATAGATGGCAAGCTTCAGTGGGGAAAAGCCTTCCAGGGTATTACTGCTTGGTGTGCGTGCTGCCAGCTGTTTTAGAGAGTGTTTATACCTTTCTCACATGTAATCAAGCAAAGGACATGCCAGCTGACATGGGGCAGGTGGATGTAGGGACCATGGCTATACCCAGGGAGTGCAGCACCACGCTTTCCCAAGCACATTCGCGCTGCAAGGAGCACACCACTGACTCTGTAGGTGTCATACTGTTAGAGGTTTCCCCCCTCACACACACACTGCCATCTAAGACACACATAGCTACCAAATGGTAGTGAATAGCAACTTCAACATTCACAATCAAATTCCAGGAGGGTTAGTTGCACTCATGCATCATTCTTCCATTAGTCTGCATCTTCGTTAGATACTAAGTGAGAAAATAAAACTGAAAGGGTGGGGGAAAAAGACAAATCAGACATAAAGCTTGCTTTGTAACATTTAGACACAAAGTTATCTACATTATCCATGATTGAAACAGACAATCTTAAGCTGAGTATTTCTTAAATCTACCAGAAGGATGAGCTGGACTCTTGAGGTAAGTGCTCTTTGAAGCTAATGTGCCACTGTACAAAGAAAGCTTTTTTTTTTTTTTTTTTTTTTTTTTCCTTTGAAAAGATAAAGCTAATATTGTGGTGGCAGAGGCTACAATACTGCCACTGAAATGGAGGTCAAAGCTGAAGGTTCTTTGCTAGCAGAAAACTAGAGAGAAGTATTATTATTATTATTTATTATTATTATTATTAAAACAAAAATTCTATTCTAGCATCCTAAGCTCTACTTGCAGGTCTCTGGCTAGGAAATCACTCATGTGTCCAATTTCTATTATTCAATATTGCATTAAAAAAAATCAGAGGAGGAAGAAGAAAAAACTTTGGGCATCCTCGGGTCAAGGCGATTTTTAAAAAGGTTAAAAGCTGTTCAGAACGGTTACAGTATCCATAAAGGCAAATGAGATTATATTTAAAGACTGATGGAGAAAAAGCAATAATTGAGATAAAATGCTACTGTCTCAAAAAGGTTTAGACTGAGGAAATGCTGATATTAAAGCAAAGAAATTGAAAGACTTACAGATCAGCCATCACATCAAAGACAGCAGAGTATTTCATTAAATTTGCAACAATTATGTTTACTTTTAATGTTTACTAGGTTTTTGACTTTCTTCCATCATTGTTCAGTTAAATATTTTTGTAATAACTTGGGGAATATTGTGATTGTGTGTCTCCAACCACCAGCTGTCAACCGCTGACCTCTCTGTTCCCTGCATCTGTAATGTTACAAGCCTTTGTCCTGGAAAGAGTTATGATGTTTCAATCAAATACATTGTGAAGTTACAAAACCCATAACACGATCTGGATAATGACTGCCTGGATACACTTACAAAATATATTTTAGACCCCCCTAGGGAACAGAGACTGGAAAAAAATCACAAACATTACTCTCTGCTGTTTGCCACTAATTGAATGAGTGATCATTGCATGAGATGAGTGTTGAATGTGAAGCCTGCTGTTAAGGTGTATGGTAAATAAAATGCACAGAAGTCCAAAAACACAGAATAACTGGGTCAGAACATCATTGCAGTCCTGAAAAGCAAGCCCTAAAAGGATCTGGAGTGCTGAGCTGGGCACAGGATCTCTGTTTAGCCCACACAATTTTGGCATTGCAGCCTATTGAGAAATTACTATTTGGATATCAAACTCTGCCCTTTTCTCTGCTGTGACTTTTACCCAAGATTTACTAAGTCTCAAAGGCTATAGTAATTATTGCCAAACAGAGCTGCGATTGAGAATTGTTTCATAACCAGCCAAAAATCACAGCAATAGCCACTGAAGAGCTGTATTTGTCTTTTCTGTCTGACTCAAGCTTGTTCACATGCTGGGACACTGACAGTCTCCATGGATCCAACTAGTTTCGTAAAAGCTGAGGAATATGACAAGTAGGTTGTCTAGAAGACAAATGCCCAAACCAGTATCCAGACCAGTTCAAAGTGGTGCAAGGATTGGTGCAGAGGTAAAAGGTGTTTGCCCCTCCCTTTCCTCAGCAATGCTCAGTGCCAAGCTTGGCCATTGCTAGTAGCACGACCTGCCATGATTGCTGCTATGTAAGCCTGTGTGGGAACACACAGGTTAGAAAACATAATTAAAAACTCATTGAACTTAGCCTTTCACTGTCTGCAAGGGATTTATAAACTGAGACTGATTTCTATAACGTTAAATTCCTCCTCCCCTCTTTTTCATATAGATATAAACAGATTTTCACAGATACTACTTTGTGTGTTGGGGATGGCTCGAGACCTCACCCATTTGAATGTCTTGTGATGGGCCAATTTGCAGTCTCCAGAGGGTGATTGGGCTCCTCAGTCACTTGGGATTGATTCTGCTCACTCACTAAAAAGTCAAAACCTTTGGGAGAGTTATTATTAGGAGAATGACAAATGGTGAATAACAAATTGTGCACTGTCAGTAATGAACTTTCACAGAAGTTATTCGTGTCAGACTGTTCACTGGTCTGCAATGTGCTTGTGAGGAGCTATCATGAAGAGGTTCCTGGCTGTTCAAATAACAGGGTGGATGGACAGCAATGCCATGAATTCACTACCTGTGTTGGAAAAAATGTTTGCACATTCCTTTTTATATTATTTGTATCTGTTTGTGATAGGCTTTTCTCTATTACCCCTTTGTCAAGGTGTCCAAGAGCTTGGCTGAAGGAAATTTCTTTTATATTAAAAAAAGTTGTTAAAATGACTTTCTGAACTTGCATGCTTTGTTTTATTTCAGCCTCTGGGGTTTTCAAACAGGTGAGTTACCATCTACCAAAATCATAAAGAAATAAAAACGGTATAGAAAAAGGGCTATGAAACATCTGTTTCAAAAGAGGACACAATCCAAGGAAGAACTGCACAAGTCTGTAAATTATCATTTTAATTTGGGACCTATGACAACCTTGACAATGCCCCTTTACATCTCCCTCTATTGTCTCTATTTATATCATACCATCTTTATTTACTGTTCATCTAGCAAATAAAGCCTGTCCCCAGCACTCCGAGTGCCAGGCTGCAGAATTGCTGCAAGTCTCCTTGGAGCAGTGTTCAGCCACGGGTAAACTAGTCCTGCAATGAGATGCTCCCTATTCTCCTTCCAAGACCCAGAAAGAAGAAACTCATTGCTTATGCTGCAATTTTGATAACCTAACTGGCAGAACTGTTATTCAAATTTTAAGCTTCTAAATGCAGCAAGATCAACCTGGCCATCCACATAAATAATTTTGACATGATAAGTATGCGAGTGTGATGATAACTGATAAGTGAAGCAATTACCTTGCTTTTTTGGATTATATTAAATGAAGATTCTGATAGAGTAATGAAAAGAGACAAAGCAGACAAAAAGGCGGCTGTAGAGCTTTTGGGCACTGTGTTATCTCTATTATACCATATTGAAATAGAGAAGCTATCACCAATCATGCTTCCTATGTAACTTCTAGCTTCTAACGGTGAACAATGAATAAATTGTCACAAGACAGTAACTGATAAATTGGGATTGGCAGTGCTTTTTAAAAGTGTAAATAAACTTATCAGCCCCCTCACCCTCCCGGAAAGGCAGTACAGTTTGCATAGGATTTTTTATTTTGGTATGTTGTAGATTGCAAGGTCTCCTTTCATTTACCTACCTCAATTGTCCTTTGTTTGGCCATCAGTTTTAAGTAGCCACTTCAGCATAAGAGTTTACTCCAGCAGTAGCATCCTTTCTGTCGTGTACAACACAGCACTTTGCTTTTGTCCCAGTGTGTTTACTCCGTCTGCTATCCTTTTCTCCTAATTCCTGCCATTCCAATTAGAAGCCGCTCTAATTATGTGTTTTTACACTGGCTTTTATTGCATGCAGAAGCATACAAAGATATAAATAGCACTTCCAAGCAAAGGTGCCCAGTTCTGAGTCTCTAAGAACAACTTTGCAGACACTGAGTACCTCATGGATTAATTAGAGTTCTCCAGAACTGTGTTATTTTTTTTTTCCAAAGATGGATCCCAATTCTTTCTGAAGCCAGTGGGATTTTGCTACTGATCTTGGCAGGATCTGGCCCAACATTCTTTTTGGTGAGGATCATGTGCTGAAACTGATATTTGTACATTGCATCCTTTCAAGACAAGGCACAAATGGAGTGGGAATGTCATTCCCTTGTTAAAATTAATTAAGTAACCTAACACCGTACATCTGGGGAGAGGACAGAAGGGGAAAGGAAGTTCTCCTTGTTCTCTGTTTACCATTTGAGTGCTGCTTCAAGCTGCAATAGCATCACAGTGCTGTTACTAAGGCCTCCTATGGTCTGCAGCCAGCTGGGCCTAAAGACAGGAGCAGAGTTCCTGCTTTGTTGGATTCATTGCTTTAGGATAACCACATCCTATCCCTAGCTAGAAATTTATTACTTTTTTTTTTTTTTTTTTTTTTTTTTTTTTGACATATCATATCTACACTGTAGAAACTGCTAGGCAAGCCAGGGAGTCTGGAGATCTTGGTGGCAAAATACTGGATTTTAGAAATCCAGTGCAGTTTGAGAAGTGGTTGAGAATTTTGGAGTGGAGAATGGAGACAACTTCCCTCCCTGTTGTCAGGAACAACAGAGGTGATCTGTAAGCCAGCAAACTCTGGCAGCAAGCATCTGTCACCCTTCAGCTTCCCACCCTGATATCCACATCTGAAAATCTCTGATAACGAAGGCTAAAAGCATGCTGACAAACTATAGTCCCCACTGAGTGGCTCCGCACTGCTGTTATTAGACTTCAGGATTAATGCTCCACAAGGGTGTTTTGTTCTTGTACGTTGTTTACTTATTCAGAAGCATTTTTTGGTTTGGAAGTCTATTTGTGAAAATCAGGCAGATCACAAACTGAATTTTACTTTATGAAAATGAAAGCCTATTTTTCCTGCTATTCTATAGGAGTTGCTGGATTATGTGGCAAATTCTATGGCTGAGGAACTGCATAAAAAAAACCCTTTGACTACTCCTATTGTTCAATGGGATCAATTGCTCAGATCCATCTCTAACTGAAGTCAATGTCGAACTTCTCACCGAATTCAATGCTTCTGTTACTTATTTCAAAAGAAAGCATTTTAATTGACTCGTAACTATCCAGGCGCATATACATCTTGCCTATGTAAACACATTTTTGTTCCTGTTATCCCCACTATCTGTTTCCACCCTTACTGTTTCTTTATCTATATGCTTAGTCTGCATTAAATTAGCACAAACATTTGTTCTGAGGACAGTAGGTTTTCCCAAAAGTTCACGTTTCAAGTTTGAGAAGATATGAAAATGTCTTACAAGCCCTTTAGGTACTAAAGGAGAATACAGCTTGGCTGGTAGTAGACAATCAGCATCAGCTCTACTCCCACAAGGTCCTGGCTGTATGTCCCCTCCTCCCTGCCCCAGTGATGCTTGGTCACCATGTGCTTGTGTCATCATGCTTTGGCTCAATGGGGGAACTGACCTCGCTGGAGACAAATCTTCACTGGGCTTGGTTGGTTCCAGCAGGATAGGTGGCTGTGTCTGTCTCAGTTGTGCAGCCACATGAGCTGCAGCATCCATGCAGTGCAGGGGAGGCGGCAGGAGGGCACATCTGTGGGTGGGAGGGAACAGCCCGCTCCATGTAGGTTACACCACGGCCTCTGAGAGCACTGTGCTTTGATGAAGGGTGCTAGATGTCTAAAGAGGGAACATGAGGAATAAATAAAGGAAAATCATGACTCTTCTTTCATCAAAACTGTAGCAAATCCTTCAACTACTGTACTGTACCGCATGCCTGAGGTTCATCGTGCCATAGCCTGTCTGCTAACTCACACACCCAGCACGGCACCAGGCCTAGAACAACCACCCTGAGCTGGGTGGAGCAAGTAATAGTGAGGGTCAACAGTCTTCCCTGGCTGCCCAGAGCAATTTACAGGCTATTTCCTAGCAGTTCCCCGAATGCCAATGACATACAACCATTAATGGACGCAAGAATGTCAGCAAACATAAAAATGACACATTTCAAATTCAATTTACTGGAACCAATTTTTAATCAGGTAAAGAGTCTGTATGTGATGCATCAGTAGAATTGGGCTTATGGCAGTATCCATTTTCAAAAGTACTCATATGACTTAGAAATTTAAAGTTCCAAACATAAGGGTATTAGGGGCATAAATATCTTTGGTTTTCAATGGAATTCAAACCCCAGAGTCACTGAGGTGCTTTCAGAAGTCTGTATTTTGCCCTTGAGAAATTGTATTCCCCCAATCTATTTTCTACCGAGACACAGAACAGACAGAATTACTAGGCTATGAGAGTTGATTCTCATACAAAAGATTACATGATTTGCTAGATCTGGTTCTTTATGATCATTGATAATATCAAGGAGAAAGACTAACTGCTTCTTTGCGTCGGGAACTGTGGAATGAAGAGGACAGGCTGATAGAAGAGGGTGGAGGTGGTTTGCGAAGCAATAGATTAGATCAACTTCTTGTCACCTAATACAATCACTACATTTTCCTTTCATCTTTACTTTTAGCCTTTTTGGCCTGCAAAAGATAGGAAAGTAAACCAATTGCCTAGATTTAGAGCTGGATTTCTGAGTGACGGTACAGAAATTGGTAACACATTTCTTTGCATGTGCAGATTTCTCCTGGGACACTTTCCCAGTGCTGGAACCTTCTTTCTAGATTAAGCATTCGTTACAGAGGCCTGGGCAGAAAACCACATACACACATTCCTCTGGGATAGGTATTCTTAAAGAACTCTGGACTCTCATGACCACTTATAAAAGTGTAGTAGATATCCTATCACTTTACGGTTATCTGAGTCTCATTTTTAGTCACCCATCCATACAGGGTGGCTGACTTTTCTGTATTACACATGCCAGAACTGCCCAGATTTGTTGCTTTCCAATGGGGATGTTTGTGCTTTTTAGCATGCTTGTCCTCATCAAAAGTATCCCAGACCCAGCAGGGTGCCAGGTCCTGCAGAGCAGAATATGATCTGAGACTTCAGAGAGATGTGGTTGAAGATTCACATTCAGGGATGGGAACTGCAGAGCATCTGGCTGTTGAGGTAATATTTTCCCATTGCTTTGCATGATTTGGAAAACTGATATGACTTTTGGTCTAGCCCTACAGTAATAATCAGACATGTTCAGTGAGACATTTGGTATTGATCTACTTCTAATCAGAAATCAAACTAAACCTTATCTTATGACAAAGTGTAATTAACTATTTTGTTAATTACTATAATTATCCTCACCACGTTTATTTTGACAGCAGTGTCAGTAGCAGAAAACTATTTCCTTAAATTGCTGTTGCCGATTATGAATTACAAATTCATACAATTCTGACAAATGATTTTATTCTCTTTTTAGCAGCATGTTTTGCAACAGACAGCTTTATAGAAAAAAATGGCTATCTGTTTGAAAACCAAGCTAGAAAGGTCACACACAGAAGATTAACTATACTGGAGCTAACAGGCATCACACTTGACCAAATACAAAAATTCCTTTTCCTTGTAATTTTCCTCTCCTATGCAAGATTCTTTGGTCATCTACATGATGTAACGAGATGTGAAAAAGAAGAGAAAACTAGACTGGTTTTTAGTAGCCACTAACCCAGAGTTGGCCAAGGGGGACATATGGACTGAATGTGACCCGTGAAATTCTACAATGTGTTTTGCCCATTGAAAATTATCCCCTTTATCTCTTGATGGTGTCATGAGGAAGTGGAGAATACACAGTGGCAGCATGACATCTTGGTGGTGCTCCAGGACTCCGTACTGGTTTAGTTCTACCATAACCTGTATAGGTGACTTGGAAATTAGATGTGGTTGTGGCCAGAAATATTTGAAAATGCCGGAATTCAAGTGGGAGCTCTTCATATGCTGGAATCAGACCATCTGCTCTGTGCTTCATTTAGCAACTTCTATTCTTAACTACAATACTTTTTGAGCCAGCTGCTTCAACACTGTAATTCCTCCTCTCTGCCCAGCAGAGCTCAACCTCTGGGGAGGACTGACGGAGCTTTTAATGCAGCGCATTATCAAGGCAAAACTGAGGTTCTCTTGCTGGGGCAAGGCTTACTCAACAGAAAAAAAGGACTTGCAGCACCAACAGGAGAATTGTTTGCCTTAAGATTGGTCTGTATTTTCCATGGGTTTCATCTCCCACTAGGAAAAGGAAGGAGTAGGCAAGAAAGTGATAGAACCACATGAGACCCTACTACACTCAGTGGCTGCCCCTGTGAGTTGCACTTGCCTGGTCTGGTTGCTCCTGCGTTGAATTCTTTCTTTCTTGTCTGTACATAAACTTCTGAGTTACTGCCGACTCTGGAGGTACTGGTATCATAGTTTGAAATGACAGAATAGGTGAGAAAAGCTAGACCACAGAAGTGTGTGAGCTGATACATCCGCTTTGTAGAATGGCAGTGATGGAGTTAACTGAGTTGGCACCTCTGCTGTGATAGTAGAACACACACTGTGTTTCCTAAGTGGTAATGACTAACATGGTCAGCAGTTGGTGCCAATACTGAGCATTTGGTTAACCTCCTAGTTTGCTTGTAGCAAAAGTAATTTACTCAGTACACAGACATCTACCCCAGTCTAATCTTGACGAGAGATTACAAAGGGGTGGCAGGCTGAAGTGGCATAAAAATCCAAATACCATATCTATTTTTACTCATTGACAATAGAATAATATCCGTGGGACAAGGATTAGTAAACAGAGAAAGGCATTCTGGCTTAAAAGCCACTTTCTCTTCCTGGTTTAAAATTACAGTGCAGCAGATCTTCAAAAAAGAAATAAAAGTTCATTAATGTGCCATCCCAGGGATGGATTTCTGCAGCATGTGTCTATAGGAGGTGGAGTTCAAACTTACACAAAGTCACATGGAAATGAATTCATTGTTCACCTGTGGGGCTATTTACACTGGGTGTATTTGCTTGATTTGAGAGTGAGAAATAAAAAGACCAGAGCATGTGACACACGACTAATCACAAAGGGACCAGGGAGCTTGATTTTACTGAAATACTGATGTGGCGTGTGATATTTGGTGAGCTTCTAGAGTCACACGACAAGATAAAAAATCCAGTTGTTGTTAAGAAATGGTATATAAAAAAAACAGTTGTTGTTAAGAAATGGTATTTCTAGCCCTAATTACAGAAGAAAGTTTGAAAAAATGACTGAATGTACACACTGTGTATTCTAGGTATACTGCATGTATACACACTGTATATAAACACTAGAGAGATAAAAAGAGCCAAAATGTAGTTAATATGAACCTCGTGATTTAGCCTAGCTTTAGAATTTTATGGTCTCTGAATCATGATTTTTGAATACATGGGGTTGGCAAAATACCACCACCATTACTACGCAACAGCTTAGTAAATTCATCTAGATGCATTAACAGGATGTGGAATGCAATGTCAATAAGTACTAGATAGGAAATGAAATTCAAATAATGAATACATTTGAAGAAAGTGATGATTACAGAGATATATCATGAATAGAGACAGAGGGAAGGGCCTATTACTTAGTTACTCTATTTTCTTTACATGCAGCAGTTTACCATTGATGTTAATTGGATCAGGACCAAGCCAGCAGCTAGCAATTGAAAAAAGCACTATTTTAATATATTTATGTAACATTGGTTACTGGTTATTTACTTGGGTTAAGGTCATCACAGGTACTTGGGATAGTCCTTTGCAAGTTTTAGTTTAGTTTAGTTTTTAAACGTATTAAGTAAAATATTTGAGATAATCAACAGGCTGACAATAGTCCTCATTCCATTAGTTCCCCACCATTTCAAAAGCATTTCTGTGCATTTCTACAACTCGGCGTTTCTCCACCACCAGTATCAAGATAACTATTTTTTGGCACAAGTGAAATTCTCTTGCCAGGACTCTTGCTGGCAGCAGACTTGGAAACCTCGCACTCGCCACCCTCCTCTTGAGCTGCAGGTGTGAGCTGGGACAGTGTGCACTCATTCCAGGCAGCCACATTACTCCAGAAACAGACATCCACGGCAGGCATGCCATTTACCACCGTGTGCCCTGCTCTCACAGTTGTCCCCTCCACCCCAGTCACAGTTCCAGTCCTGTGCAGCCCCTGAGGTCAACGGGAGGCCTGTTACCATCCCTGCAGTGCTGCTGTGGGGCTGCTGCACTGCTCCCACCTGGCCAGCTGCTGTGGAGCACGGGATCCCTCATTTCCACTGGCTTACGAGGGAAAAATCCCAACTTCTGCCGTCAATCTTTCTCCCTGTTTTCATCAACAGACTGTAACACATTTGCTTTACCTCCCTCACTTGCCCTTTCTGCTTTTTTAAAAACAATTTCTCTTTATTGGTCTTATGATTCAATAAAGTTATTCTCCTGATAAGTGTGAAAGGTCTCTTTCTTCTTGCCACTGCCGTGTGCACTTCTGCAGCTCCCCATTACCACGGCTTCCGCTTCAAACTATCATCTTTAAAGGTCACTTGTTTCCTTACACATGCAGTCAAGCCCGACAATGAATTAATGACACCTGAACAAGCTCGTATTAAAATTACCCATGGTGCGATCATAAATAATTATTAAGCAAAAGAAGAAGAAAGCAAACACATTCTGTTCGAGAAACCAACACTGAAGATATTAGTTAGAATGTTGAAGTATATTAACCAATTACATAAAACCCTTTCATATTGCCTTGCTTCATTTCAAACACGGCACGGGCTATTTTGTCTGTGAACTCGAGTGGAACGAAAAGCTGCAGAATGCAATTTGTGTCAGGAGCCGGACTGCGGCGGGACAACTAATTCTAATTAGCGCCGGATCCCCGGGGCCGCCGCGAGGCCTCGCGGGCCACGGCCGCCCGGCCCCGCAGCCACCACAGGTGGGCCGGGCGCACGTCGCCACAGCGACGGCTGAGGGCAGCCCCTCACCGGACACCCCCAGCGTGGGCCCGCGCGTCCAGCCCTGAACGTGGTGCCTTTCAACAGGCTCTGCCATCCGCTAAGGGAGGTTGGCTCTGCTAATTGGCTGAAATTAAAGCAGCAGAAGGGTTTGCCAGGAACCGCTGGGCTGCGATGCCCGTCTCATTTCAAACTTGCAGCTGAAAACTCTCTGCCTATCAGTGCTGTATGGGTGTGATGGGGAGGAGGAATTACCAGGGGGAAAAGTCTTGGCCATCTGATAGCACTGGTATTCTACTGAGCACGTCCCTAATGCAAAAGATTTCTTCCACTCATTAACATTCAAAATTTTATGCATATTAGAAATACGCTTTAAAAGTCGCGATGGACTGCAAGCAGCAGTGGTGGGCAGGGAGGCACAGGCTGTTCACCTGCCTGCTGCACTTTCCAGCTCAGCCTCCTTTCAAGCTGTTCTGTCCAAAGCAAAATGAGGGTGAGGTGGGAGGAACTCTGCACTGCACCCTGCATGAAGGCTGCTTCTGTGAGAGCACAGCCAGCCCCAGAACGGGGCAGCCCTCGGCCTGCTGGCACACCGGGAGGGCAGGCAAAGGTGCCAGAGGGTTTTACAGGACATGGAGCCAGGGACCGATGGTTTGCAAACTACCGAGCACTGAAGTGTACTTCGAGCAGATTAGGATTAACTCATTTGCGTACCCCTGCAATAGCTCAACTCCAGTGAAAAACTTTGTTTTAATTACGCTGAGTTATATGTATTGAGATATATCAGGGAAATGCTTAGCTGCTAGAGATTTCAGGGACTGGGGCTTTGACATGTGAACTGAAAGCATTCACTTGTTTTGCTTATCTCCACAGGAAACTGTGGCCAAAGGAGAGTGGGCAAAGCCTCCAAGCAGCTCTGCTCTCCTGCTGATGCTGCAGACGGGTGTTCAAGCGATCCACCTGGTGCAGCTGCATGCACTGCCCTCTGCACTGCCCATGTACTGTGCCCCCAAACCTTTGTGCCCCCAGACCTTACCACCAGCTGTACTGCACAGCCATGCCGTACCCCTCAGTTCCTCTGTACTGAGGGCTTTATTTAGGGGCTTCAAATAACCTTTCATCGTCATTTCACACCAGTCTTAAACTAACAGGTTTGTTTCTCTACCTTGATTACATTTACTTTTACTGTGTATTTCAGCTAAGAACACTCCAGAGGGGTGTGCCAACTACTACAATGTCACAAGAATGATTTTATTAAGAAAATGCCTCCAATACTACCTCATAGCATTTTCCACTACTATTGTTTGGGTTGCACCAGAGGCTAAAATGTGGCTTCCTTTAATAACACATTTGCATAAGTTGATCTGAAAGATCCCCATGTGATGACATTACTCCAGGGTTGCCCTGTCATCTCAAAAAAGCCCGAGGTGCTGGTCCCGAAGAGATCAAACTCAAGAATTAACTAGCCTTCATAAAACAGGAACATCTCTACAAGCAGTAAAACAAATGATTATCATTTCTTTTTGGCGATGGTCTATGCCAAGCTAGAGAAAAACAGAGCTTTCAAACACTGACAATCTGGTATATTGAAGTATGACCATTATTTTTTATTTTCCACATTTTTGGTCCAAAGACAGTTCTGAGTAATTGATTCCCATAATGAGCTATGGTTCGTTAGTCAATTTAATTTATAATTGAATTGGATGGATGTAACTCTGTGTAAAATTGTCTCTGAAGAATCTGTTTTGTTCGTCTGTTCAACTTCTGACAGGGATGGAAGAAAATCTAAATTATTCCCTTCTGCAAGAGGGAAAAACTCCGAAAGTCTCAGCATCCCTTGTGAAATTAAGGGGAAAAATATTTTTAATAGTTGCCATGCAAAAATAATATGGCTTTACTAAAATTTATACAACCCTGACAATTAACACATTAATGCCTGGAATGGTGGCTTAAAACAAAAATCAAAACACAGGGTAAGACATGAATCAGCAGTCCTGCCTGAATTTTTAGAAAGATCGCTCTTAACTAGAATAAAAATCACACTTAGATATTTACTAGGAAGTCAGGTTTTACTTCTTTGCAAATACTGCAAGATCCAGAGAGCCTGCTTCTCCATGCTTTTATACCGATATTCTGATGGTATAACTTCATCAGGGAATGCCTGGTGTGAAGAATCAGACCCAGTGGGTTAATTTTTTCTTCTGTTTACAACTTGGAAACCCAAAGTTGCTTCCCCTGACATGAAACATGGGAGAGCTTAAATTTAGTTCGGGTTTACAAAGTGGTTTGGGAATAGCCACTCTACCCTCTGTGGGCCTCGTCCCTTGCAAAGTTCATGAAATAACAGACTGGTATATGAGAATGACTTCTGCTTAAGACCAGAAGCAGGGAAGAAACACGTTTAGGATTCTGAAGATGAACGCAAGGTCCCATTTTTAAGTTAATTTTGCCCTGGGGCTCCCAGGGCCTCAGGGCACACATACAAACCCACTTTCATTCCAGAGACAATATTCAGGTTCACATTGTGTGCTGAAAACACTTCCCTCATCATTTTTCATGTCTACTGATAATTACTGAGCATCTCTGTCTCTATTACTGGTCTTAGCAAGACGTATTTGTATTGAATGATACATTTAGCATATAAGGAAAAGCAAGTGAATTAATTCATTCAATATTTGTATTTTTCTTTATAGAGATACAGATATTTGTCATTGAACGTGTGTTAGCGGACATATATGCTAGCAGTAAAAGAACTGCCACACTATTATGTAGGCATAGTATTTCTTGTAATCTAGCCCCATGCAAAAGCAAAATATACATTCCCTGCTTGCTGAAAAAATAAAATGTACTGAGAAGCATTGCAATGGGATAGGTGATGATGATCAGCTATTATCAGTCCCAGCAGGCACATATTTTTTCTTAACAGCCACAGGACTGCTGCTCTGAAAGCCAGGCACAAGGAGTTTTTAGTTTAGAGCATTTCACATTGCTTTTTAGAGGCAGGCATGACACACGGCTGCACAAACTCTTATGGCCTCCAGTTAAGGGGTCGCTTAACAACCTCATTTGTCTACTTTTGCATCAAGTCCCCAATAAATTCTGATGGGCAACAGGCTCACAGACTCCTTATGTTATCCAGGTATTTTTTTTTTCCAGCTTTTCCTGTAACAGTAATAGTAGAAGTGTTGCATCCAATCTTCATCATATTTCAGAGTTTGTTTATAATGTTTCTGACCTTTTTTCCCACTAACAACTATTTGCTCTCGTAGAAGGGGTATGAGGCATGTTCAGTGACTGGTCACACCTGCCCACCTTTGCTGAAGTGAATGAGGTCATAAAGGTGGAACCGAGGAGAAAATTTGCCCTATTATATCCATTTAAGAGTTACCACAGGCTGTTGTTTATTTCTGGGCAAAGCTATACACATGTATTAGCAGAAGGAGGCTGGAGCTATTGAAGCCTGGTTTTATTCTTAATTATACATGCTTGCTGAGAAATTTTTTAATATAAATAACTTTCAGCACTGCAAAAGCACAGGAGGCTATGAAAGTTGTTTCTAAAAAATGTTAAAGCTGACATCAATCATTTATACATAATGCACAAAGCAATGAGGGCAAACTCTTCAGTGCAGATAAGAGATGTCACGGTAAACTTATGTTCCAAGGCAGTGGTATCAGTTACGATCGATCACTTGGTAGCCGGTGCAAGTTACATTTTTACTTTAGTCTTTAAACTCTTTTGACTGCACTACCAAAAGTATTGTTTTAATCTAAAGTGCTAGATCAATATTTCTGATCAATAAGCATTCATTTCCAACTAACAAGGACAATGGTTAGTGGATTCCTTTAAACATTTTCATTTCAAGGAAATCTCTGCTGTTCTAGAAATCAGATCTCTAACAAAGAGTACAAGAGAAAGGAAAATGAGCACAAAATGTAGAAGAGAACTTCCAGATAAATTCAGCTCTTCCCCCACAGAATGTTTCGTTCTCCTATGATGCTACATCTGTACATATTCTGAATGACCTTTGTATTTTAAGTAATTAAGAAAGTCAAGAGCATTACATTAATTCTTCCCATCAAAATACACAAAGCCAAACCAAACAAACTTCAAACCACAAATGAACATAACCAAACTGACAAACTTCAGTTGTTGAAAAATTCATCCCCAGCAATAATGAAGGAGTAATCCACAAGCACAGCTCAGAGCAGTGCATCGGGTTCACTAGATAGAGCAAGTGGTATAGTTGTGTGGGCTTCAGAGAAATTCCTTCTGCTTTCTGCTCAGATGAGTTTGGCCCCAAGAATAGGACCAAAATGGTGGAAACCTCTGACCCGGCCAGCAGCTGATCTCCTTTAGGAGGGGTGAGCCTTTCTTCCTGGCCACAGACAGACCTTGAAGACTGAACCCTCCTTCCTGTTCCCTGGAAAGGCCAGACACTGTCATGCCAGAACATCTGGAAGGTCTTTCTGTGCCTCCTAATTAGTCCTGGGCTTTTCAGAGCAAGACACAATTCTGCTTTAAATGTCCCAAGGACTTTGATGCATGTTAGAGACATGTTTGGCTATACAGAAATTAGGACTTTTGCCACAGTGGTGTTTACAGACCACTCCCTTTTATTTTACAAGCCTAACTAGGAGAGAACATGTTGTTTTCAGTGCCTGCAGCTGTGCTTAGCAGTCACCACTAAGCTCAATGTTCTCCAACTTTCCATCACCCCCACACAATGATTTGCTTCTTCTCACACACTCTTCTCCTCAAGACGCCGACTATTGTTTACATGGCAAGAAATACTAAAGCTAAAATTAAAAAATGACTGGATTCCTTCAGGCTGGGCTGTCAGCATCCCGCAATGCAAGAACTATGTGCCTGGTGCCCTCCGTCCCCTCCCTGCAGTCCTGGTACGGAGGTGATGGAAGCTGTTTAGCTGTCTACAGACACCTCATACATAGGGTGTGAAGCCAGGCTGCTACAGCCGCTGCCCACCCTCGCCACTGCCATCTTCCCCAGAGGACGGATACTGAGGGGACCCGAACCCACGACCTGTGTGCCTAATGCCTGGTGGCCCCTACCCACACAGTGTACTCACCCGGTGTTGCCTCGCCAGCATAACACCACCTTGAAAGTGCAATTCAGACAGAGCAGGGCATTAAGCCACGCTCTACCTTCTCCTCCTTCATGGCTGGTGACAGAGCTGCGGTTTGGATGGGGTGCAATTAAAGCACAATAAATACTGCTCTGTATTGTTCACACAGGCTTCATTCCCCTTCATACATCTGTGGCATTACTTTGGGTTTTGAATCTATCCCAAAAATCAAAGCTAAGTCAGACAATTTGTCTGTTTTAATTTGTATTTATCATATCCACTGAATTTCGTCTGGTTTTCCCCCAGAAACATAAATCAGACAAAATTTGCTCAAACTTTGGCTCAAACGCATGCATCCCAGTGAACTTTATGAGGAGTTTGGGCCAAGCTCAGGGGTTCATACCATCTTTGCCCTTAATTCTAGAGATGAAATACAGTGGAAACCAGCTGCTAAAGTGGGTTGCATGCAGATTACACTTTTCTCACTGGGATATGATGGGAAAAGAATTTTGGCTCCATTAAATACAAAGTGTCCCCTCAGACAGAAAGCTTAACACAAAATGAATGGAAGGTCAAACTTTTGTAGGGCTATTAATCTGTACTGCGACTTATGCAGATTGGAAAATATATGAGAAATGTAAACACAGTGTTCACTCTGCATTAGATAGCAGGAGATATGCAGAGCCTGAATAGATAACCTTTTGTGAGCACTGGGAAGTTGGATTTTATGTGAGAGCTGCACGAGTCCTACTCTGTGGTGACTATTCATCCAGTACATTGCTGAAATATGAAGGAGCGGGTGAAGGAGGAGGGACAAGAGGAATAGGGCTGCGGGGTGGACACATAAATTTACCATAAATGGTAAAACTTTCATTGACTTTAACTAAGCCAAGACATCAGTCCTGTTTTTAAAGGCAATAGAGCCAAAGAGTGATACGGGAAACACAGGACTTTGGGCAATACTCATTTACATGAAAATGCGACACACTTAGGGACACTCAAAATTACACTAAATCTTAATACAATGTTACACATCATAAAGTGTGTATCTCACTGCGTTTTCCTCCCTTTTTTCATTCAGTTTCTTTCTCCCCAGATATTTTGGCATTGTTTTCCCTTCTTCAGGTGTTTTCTAGTCACAATTATTCCCTTGTTTCAAAACACTGGTTCATGTTCATTTGTTTCTCTGTTCATGCTTTTTCCATCCTTCACTTCCATGATTCTCCTCAACTAGTCATGACCATTTCCTCTGCTTTTCTTCTGAGCTCCTTCTTTTGTTTTGCTTCTCTAATTCTCATTCTTTTTCCTCCCCTCCTTTTCTCTCTCTCTCTTTTTTTTAAGACTCCATTCTATCTGGCGTTTATTTTCCTTTGTGTGGTTTTGTCTTTTCTTTCTTTATCTCACTGCTAATTCCTTTTATTTATTTATTTATTTTTTACTTTTCCTACTCCTATACTTGCTTTCTCTCCATTATTTTCTTATACACTCCAGTTCTTAAAGGGAAGAATTCGATTTGGAAGAAGTGGTGGGAGTTTCTGCAATTGTGTAACCATTCTCAAATTTGATTTAAAAGTACAAAAGCAAACAAAGTTATCAGTAAGTAAGTATTAGTAAGTAAGGCCTTTTTTTTCTTCTTCTTCTTGCAGGAAATAGACAGTTTCCCTGGGCTTCAACAGCAGCATTCCAGTTTGGTTAACATCAAGCAAATACTGCATCATCTGAACACTGCATACTAGAAGCTGATAAGACAGAGTACAGCCAACTCCTTGCTTGCTTGGCTCATAGCCTTTTCTGCTTTCAACTATTTTCCCACTGCTATAACCTTCAAAACCTTCTTTTTATGTCCCTAAAACATCACTGTGACTAAAAGATGATTCAATAGTTTCCTGCCACCCACTCCAGCTAGGCCTGCCTATAGATGAGTCCAGGAGAAAAAGATACTGAACGTTTTCCACCTTTCTAGATTTTGGCCTGTAACGTAGGCACTCTGAATGCACCCAGGTCTCTCCTCTTCATCGACAGTTTAGCTCTCAGGTGCTGTGCCCAGAGTGAGATGTGTAAAAGAGGTTACTGTGAATAATTCTCCTTGAGCTTACCACCACCCTGGTGCTCTGTAGCAAGCACCGGATTTCAGTGCCTTCTGCCATTGCTTACACCAAAACAAAGAAGATGGAAAGAGGAGCTAAACCAAATACACCACAACAGCCTTCTCTGCACGACCAGCCACAGCCTAGCTGGAACCTAAAGCCTGGTAGGGGCCCACACGCTAGGTTTTGGGAGCCTCATGGAGTTAGGTACCAGAGGTATGACACAACTAGAAGTGTGTACAATATACACAGCATATTAAGCAGCTGATGTTACATGCTTTAGGGGAATATTTCCCCCCAAATAACTGTGGGAAATATTAATTATTTATGGAATATTTGCATAACTGCATAATGTGTCTAGATATAAATAACAGATTATTTGCATAACTGCATAATGCCACTAATCACGGGAAGAAAAAAAGAACAAAATATTTCTGGCATTTGATCACACTGTGTCATATATGCTCTGTGATTCTTCTACAAGCTCTCCCAGAGAGATGCCGAAACACAGCTAACCTCTATTCTCTGTACTCCTGCATGCCACAAGAGGAATAACATTTTCAAACACCTCACAAATACTGTGCAAACAATAGTCCAGTTGTAAGGACTTGCAAACCCCTACTGGCTGGATGGTGTTTTGCACAGATTGTTTGTCCAAAATTGAAAAACAGACCACGTTGCCCAATGTGTATAAGCTTCTAGAACCAAAATTCACACCCCTGTCTTCCATCAAGGATAGATAATACTGTCCCCACCTGTCTGTTCGGCAGCAGTTTTCGTCACTAGGCCTCAGAGCGCTTCACAAAGGCAGGAAGTACTGTGCTGCGGGTACGGCTGCTCGGGCCCAGAAGCGTGAGGTGACTTTCAGTCCGACAGCAGGTCAGGGCCGGAAGCAGCAGCCCCAGGCCCCCATGCTGCCCCCCAGGCCAGGCCGCACCGCAGCCCAACGACGCACTATGCCTGCCCGATACAATCGGTGTTTGGTGCACGACTGCTCAGCAGGCCCGGGCTGCTCCGCACAGAGCTGCCCACCTTCCCCTTTCCTATAAGCTGGATCCTGTGCGAGGCTCCTTGGAGCGGGCCGAGACCAGCCTGGGGGAGGCCTTGAGAGATGGCCCTGGCCCCCTGGCATGCAGACTTGGCTGTCGGTTTGGGGGACAGGTTAGTGGCCAGGCCGAGGCCCTAGGAGGGTGGGCAGTCCGTGCCAGGCAGAAAGGTGCCAGGCCAGAGGCATGGCTGTGTGCGCACTCTTTCTCCCCACCATCAGAGATCTCCGAGAAACAGTGGGACGATCCTGCTCTAGCCCAAAGGCACCAGTAAACAGAAACAAGCCTGAAAATATGAGCTCCGTTTGTCAAACTTTAATATTCCCTAATATGCACTGTTCTTTTCTCCGTTAAAGATTTCCTGATAACTGCTGTTTCTTTTCTCTGTTAAACACTATTTACCTCAGTGCTGGAGTTTTTAACATCCACAACACTGACTTCATTTTTAATTGTATTTTGGTCTAATTTCAGAGCCTGATTTCCCAGTACAAACTCAAGTAACAAATGTATAATTATTCTCATAAATAACTCGGCACCTTACAGTATGTTTCAAACAAGTTTCCCCACAAGGCGCAAGTGCCCATATTAAATTCTTTTAAAGTGTAAGTTGATTAAGGTAAAAATTAGTTGTTATTACCTTATGGACATTTTAGTTTTCACAGCATTTCAAAGCCAGTCCTATCAGGAGTAGATTTGTTGCCGCCCACTGGTACAGTCACCAGGAAAATTAATAATCATGTTCACTCTGACTATAAATCATTGTGGTACAGGCAATTAATTTCTGTAGAAAAATGAAAGATCTGTAAGTATTACTATTGTGTAAACTACATGTTGTGAAAACTCAGATCCAGGACAGTCAAATTACAAATGCAATGCTCCTAATTTCAGAGTGTGATAATGCTGGGTCATCTAAGGCTGGAAGGCCAACGATTCTGAATAAATAATGCTGGCAGCTCCTTGTAGTTTATGGTTGTTGTTTTGTGTTTATGCTGCATTTGTAATTCTTGAACCTGGCATACATGCTAACTTACAGAGAGTGATTCTGGGCAAAAAAAAATAAATAAAACAAAATAAAAAATTAGAGCTCAGTTTTTGAATACATTTTCTACTAATAAAATGAGGTAGTTTGTTGCATTTGCTTACATATTGGACTTTGCCATTACACAGGGCAGGTTTCTATATGGCATGCTTCTTTTTGGTTAAGGCCATGGTGGTCCTGGTGTGAACAGAAGAAAGATGATGTGTACACATGCAGACTACCATATGCCCCTTGTAAGCTAGATTTATATATCTCTACCAACACATGCTACAATTGTGCAGAGACATGTGTTTGCCAAAAGTTAGATAAACGTAGCATCAAGGCTATAAAGTTTAGTTTGCGTTTGAAATAAGAGAAAGTAAAGCAGTTAAATGTTCAATATTTTTATGGGCTTACATATTAAGATAGCATGTCCTGCAGCACTATGAGAGATATTGTTAAAGAAGACTGAAACTCAATTTCATTTGTTATAAATAAGTAAAACGATTCCCAAAATCTCTGGATTTGAGTTTTCAATATTTAGGAAATCAATCAAACAAAATTCACATACCAGAGAAAAATAATAATACTTTGCCACCAGCTTTTAGTCCATTAGACAAATTATTTTCTAGGGATTAATTTCAGTCCAATTCACCACACCTGAAAACATTTGAACAACATTTAATAATGCCTTGGACTGGAGGCTATAGGCTGGATGAATGGTAAAATCTTTATCCGTTTGTTGCTAGGTTTTCAAAAGCTACAATGAAAATGTGTAACAATGGAAGTATCCATGGAATAAAGCAACTATAGGAACGAAAAGAGATAAAATAATTCACATAGTGCTTATTCACACTGAAAATTTTGAAATATTCAAAGTAAAATGTTTTCTAAAGGCATTCCAAAAAGATGGATGGGCTTCCTTTTTATACGCTTTTGCTGGTTGATCCAGCTTTGAAATCAAGTACTTGGAGCTATAAGTATCTAGACTTCATGGTGAAGTGAAGTCCATTACTGAAAACAAGCATGTCCAAGAATAAGGAAGCTCTCCCCTGGAAAATCTTGTGGGATATTTTTAATGGTTTCTAAGATGGAAACAGAACCAACAAATTATATCGGGTACATGGGAATTTTTGTAAAAATTCTCTAATTTTGTAAAAGCCAAAATAATTTAATAGGCCATGTGAACAGCATTTGTCATTTACTAAACGTTCAGATGCATGTATACAAGTGAAGCTATGAACTAAACTAGGTATCACAGAGAAAATGTACCTAGATGCCTTGTTGGATGAAACAGTACGCCACCAGAAAACTACTGCCGGTAGTCAGAAAAGAATGCCCAATTTCCTCATTAGCAAATAGATGTAAATAATTTTGGGATGTGATGTTTTACATTGGGATACATGATGCATTTAATGTATTTTAAATAGTTGAGGGAAACTCCAAAGAAATGTACCTGCTTCCACAAAGATATTCAGAGATGTTCATATTAATATATGGGATTTTGTACTACATTGCTGTCCACAACAGGTTAAAAACAGTAACAATATAAAGACAAGTTGTGCTTAAGATGTTGAGAAAACCAACTTTTGTACTTCCAGTAAGCCTGGAAGCAAACACACCAAGATGGTAGAAATAAATATTCTTGTCATTTTGTCTCTTTGCCTTTCTTCCTCATACCCCAAAGTAAACGTGGATCTTGCAAATGAACCTAGCCACATCCCTAGCTGCTTTTGAGTAATGATTCAAATAAGTGCTGTTAACAAAGTTTTGCAATTTGTCAGCTAACCTGTAAGCTTTACCGGGCAATTACTGACATATTTCAGGAAGTCCAAAGGCCATTCCCATGCCTGGATGAGTGGTTTGTGCCTATCTTTGTTGCTTATACTTAAACAGGCTTAGTGGGCTCTGGCTGCCCACTGTATGTTTGCAGTACTGATACGGAGGTTTGGAACGGTCACATACCACCCACATATACCCCCAGCCTGCTCTGCACTGTTAAATGTGTTCTTTCATTTGGGTTTCAAATGACATTTTCATTTTAAATTTAAGTATTGAGCCATAGCCAAATCTGTGTTATCATCTAGGTTTATATGGTCATTACGGAGCTTTGATAAACATCTAGGCCTATCATACAGTCGAGTGTGATCTATCTAATCTATCTGTCTATCTCCTTGCAATTCTTCCCATATATGGGACATAAATCTTAGGCAGGGATTTGAGGATGTATTAGGATAGTATCAAAAGAGATGAAAATCACAGCTGTTCCAGCTAAAAGCCCTTCCTGATTTGTTAAACAAACATAAAACTGAGTTGAGAATTTCCCAGATTCACCTGGTTCAGCTGTATACAAAAAGCGGTTAAATTAAATGATCTTTCTCACAAAGGTCAAAAGTTAAGTGTCCCTGGTTACATGAGGCCTCATGCCTAATGGGATGATAATCCAATTCTATGGCATCTAGAAAGAATCCTTCTTCTGGTTATTAAATATGCATGTCTATCCCAAGGAAAATATATTGGAACAGTGAGAAGTGGAGCTAATATACAACACCAGAGTAGAGCTGCAAAAATGTCAACTTGGAACAGAAGAGAAGAAAAACAAACTAAACCTCCCACAGACAATTCCAAGGGGTAAAATAAATAAATAAATAAATAAATAAAATAAAAAATAGAAAATTACTTGCAAAGACAAATGCTCATAACAAAAACAGAAAGAAGGCCACTCTCACGCTGAAGTTCATTGCCTTTTCACAGGCAATTTTTGTTCTAATTTTGATGTAACATTTTAATAATAGCATTAACTACTGACAAAAGAAAGAACAGGAACTTCATATTGCAGGGTAGTCACTTCACAGCAGGTTTTGTTTCCACAGACAATCACCCATATTATCTGTAAGATTTTCCTATTTTCATATGGATAAAATTGCAAGTCCCAGCTGCAAAGAAATAAAATGTCAGTGTAGAAATTAAAGTTCCTTTAAGCAGGAACCTTACAGGCAACCAACATTTTAATACTTTAGAGCTGTTGGCTGCTGTAATTTCATGTAGTTGAGACTAGTAAAGCTCACAAGAACTTTTATCAACACATTTTAGCACTCTTCCCCTGTGTCACACTGCTTTCCATAAGTAGCTTTGGAAATTTTGAACAGGTAAACAAGAGGCAGATGTCAGACACCCAGATGAAGGTGAGCTTGTGGGAATGCTAACTGCATTTGAATGGTTGTCCTGGTGCTGGATGTTTTCCGCAAATGAAAGAAGAATTGGAGGCTGCCATCAATACATTGAACCATCCATCTGGGAAAGGCCCAAGAAGTCTACATAGTTTTTGGAGATGTGGTAAGATGACATAAAAAGTTCATAATAATCTAATGCAAAATCCTCCACTACCTGTGTGTCATCTGATGAGGATGTAGGTAACTACATGGAACTAGTTATGGGCTTAAACTCATCTTAAATCTGGCTTAAAGGCAGCAGGGTCTTTGAGTGGCCTGTTATAAAACAGCCTGTGAGGAGGGCCAAGATAAATCTAAACCTTTTCACAACATTTATTTGAGGGTAAATTTTCCTGTGATTTCCCATTACTCCTTCATGTGTTCTAGAGAAACATGACCCTACCACACTCTCTCTTGCCTTTATGTTCAATTCAGCTACTTGTGTAGGTAGCCAGTGTAACCTGCATTTGGCAAAGCATGTATTTCAGAAAGGTAACCAGCCCCGATCTGAAGAAATCAAGGGTTACAGAGTCTACTCCTCCCTGTTGTAGCCTCTTCCAGTGGTTAATCTGTTTCATCATTAAAAACATGGGCCTTATTTGTAATTTGACTGCCAAGCTTCATCTGGGAAGCCCCTGTTCTTTGTTTGCCCTTCTCTACCAGCTTACATGGTGTAATACGTGGAAATATTTTTTTTTCCTGGAACATATACCATACTGTTATCTCTCAATCAGCTTTCTGAAATAATGATTTCTTGAAGGCCTGCTCATTGTAAAACATTCTGTCCAGTCTTTAATTAACTCGTAGTGTTACTTTTGCACTTTAAATCATTATTAAAATACAAACAGCAAAGCTGAACACAGATTCCTGGCATAGCTTCACAACACACAGCCTCACAATGAGCACAAAGGTAAAATCTTCTATTACTCACTACTCCCCTGTTTATACAGTCGAGATCGCATTAGCCATTTTTGCCACCTGGAGGTCAGGATGAGTGCCTAAAATCTTCCTGATTCGGTGTTTTCCTGAGCACAGTTCCCCCTTCCGTACACACAGCTGGCATTACTCATTCGTAGGTATGTAACTTTGCATTTGGTGATCCCACAGCACGTTTCCTTTGAAGGGAGCAGCCTACCAGCGCCCCAGCTCCATGAGCTGTTAAGGCAGCACTCCCCTGCAGGCTGTGGCTTCTCCTTCCTGCACCGTCCCGGTGTGGCCATGCCTGTGCACCAGCAATAACTAGCCCCTCTTGCTGGGAGAGCTTTAGGCAGAGCCCTCGCCCTGACCACTGCACCAGCACCCCGAGCAGCAGCAGGGGAACGAGAGCGGGGCTGGGTACGACTACTGCTGTAATGGCCTCAAATGGCTGTGGGAAGGGGAGTCAGGGATACAATTTCTTCTGCCCAAGGGCTGTAGCCTGCTAATTAGCTACCAGGTTTACAGTATGCTGTGGGGAGAGGAGGTGCAGGGGAAAGGAAGTGAGTTCTGACAACAGCTGGAGCAAAGGCAATGCGGGGTGCCTGAATGTAGCTTCCCGTGCGGCCGTGCTGAGCTCTCTGCTGCCAGCCCCATCACTGGTTCCCGCATGAGAAGCTAAGCTATTCGAGCTGCTGGCCAGCAGCACTCGGGTGGAAGGGCTCTGCTCTGGTCTCACCCATCGTGCCATCCAAGCAAGGAAGGAGGGTTCAGTGACTGACCTCACCGCTGCCTCCCGCCATCTCTTCCAACCCCACCAACAGCCACTGCCCCGACACACCAGCAGCGCTATGGGGCCAGGGCCAGCAGCTAGATGAGCTCTGAAGCACTGCGCAGAGGCAGGGTGAGCAGCAGGACTGGCACAGCACCATCCCCTCTAAGGCTGGGTTTGAGGGTGAACCAGGAGCAGAGCTCAGATGCAGATTCAGCAGCACTCAGAAGTTGCCATTTCAAGATTTCCTTCACAATAGAAATTTCATGAGACTCATCACATTTCCCACATGCTCGCACATTACTCATCACTGCGGTATTTGAGCACCTTAGACCAGCTGTTTCACATGAAACCCACTTCCACGGGCCAAAATCTCAGGAGAATTTGGATGTGTGATAGTGGTTCCTGTTTGGCTTTGGGTCCAACACAGACCTCAGACTACCAAGACAGTTCAAAGACTTTAGATATAGAGGTTCTCCTTTGGACCGATCTTTCTCCCTTTACCAAAACATCACTTTTTACATCATTTCCACTGAAGTCACTCTCTGTACATCTATCTTCTTCATCAGTATATTTCCAGTGTGTTCTTTGTTGCACACCGTTTTAATTAGTGTTACAAAGTCTTGTGTATTCAGCAAAAAAACCCACAAAATATGACAAATGTGATTAAATGTTTCAGTTTTGAGAACATCAGCTTAGGTAAGCTTTTACACAGTAAGGCATTAATAATCTTTTGCATACGATATAAAACAATTTTCTGTGATTGATTAACTGTGTGCCGATCTTAACGATAACAATGGATGAACACTTTACTCATTGTGTAGGCAGATACAGTCAGAGAGATATACATAAAAAATTACCATAGAATTAGGAAGTAAATAAATGTGTAAGTCAAATATTTGTGCTTTTATCTCTGGAATCTAATGATGACAAAGTTTATCGGATATTTTACATTTTACTCAGCAGCAATCATGTGGTTATCATTGACAGATGAAAATAAAGAAGAACTGGGTTATGAATTCCAATAAATAAAGCATTTGACTGAATTTGTATGCACCAGTGTGTATGTGTTTGTTATACTCTAAATGAAACAGTGGGATACAAAAAAACCCTCAAGCTTCCCAAATTAAGTAACCGAGGTTCTTGCTATTCAAAGTTAATGTTATCATAATGTGTCTGGTGTGTATACACACCACTGCTCTCTACTGGGTTAAATCAGAAATGCTTATCTTTGACTGTAAATGCCTATACCGCGACTAAGTGAAAATGATTTTTCCTTAGCTCACTTGATAAGAATTTGTTTACAGAACAAGTAACAGGTTTTAATCATGATGCTTAGCATAAATTAAGGTGGCCATCTTGTGTAACCTAGTGACAACAGTCTCTATGTAGGGCAATTGCACCTCAACTAGTATTACCATGAAGTAGACCTAAAATTACATTAAGAATTAAAAAGACTTTTTTTTTTTTTTTTAAACAGCTCTTACTCACTTAAATGGTATGAGCTACCCATTCAAACTGACTGTGTCTTTGTTTCATGTCTCTGGTCCCCATAGGCAGAGCCATCCCAAACACCAAGCAGTTCAAAGAAGCAGATAATTAACTACTGCCTATTGTACAAATTGCACATTTTCAATTAATGTTCTACCTCACAGGCAGGGCAGTTAGTTTTAATCAGTCTCATGACATCAACTATTGTGGTTACTGTTCTCAGATACTAGAAGGCACCTTGATGGTGCTGCGCAGGCAGACTGCAGCACGTAGCCCTTCAGTGGGTCTCAGCTGTGCATAGCGCTCCTTCTGAAACATGTGAAAATAAAGTTACAAGACAACGGAATCACTGAAGGTCACACTTCTTGGGAGACTCTGTGTATATGGAGTTCATATGTTTTTTAGTTCCTACGTCCATGGTTTTCAGAGCTTCAGGCCTACCCTGTGCTTTTAAAGATGACATCAGAGCTGAGATGGACACAGAAAAGACTCAGAGCCATTTGGGCTCGGTGTCTGGCTTGTGGCACTTCAGACCAACCTTGGGACTGCCCTAATGAACTTTGGTGGCTCCCTAGAAACTGCCAAAAGGCTTTCCTTCTTGCTTTCTTTGTGTCCTGCACTGATCACAGATTAGTTGGTATAAGAGCCAGGGTTAATCTCTTTTTTTTCTTTGTTCTTCTTTTTTTTTTTTTTTTTTTTTTTAATAGCCTTAAAAATTTCAACACTCCAGTGAATTAAAAATATAAAGTCTTTGGGATTGGGGTGGAGGTTGGAGAGGGAGGAGAGAACAGAAAACTCTGGGAGTAGAGCAAAGAAATACACTTCATTTTCACAAATAAGAGAATGACCTTTATAATGCAGTTGGAGCCTTGCTTCTTGTCAGTTATGGGTCAGTGCCCTATTACTGTATTGCCCACACACTATTATTGCAGCAATGCAATTGCACCCCTAGAGGGAGGTTGTGTCAACATTTCTATTACAAACCCCTCTTTCCAGAAGGTTAAAGCCTGCCTGTCAGCAAGGAAATAACTTTATTAAAAACAAACCCTGATAAAAATCCGCTTGGCCACTTTCAAATGACTAGCCGTGTCCCAGCATAAGAAACATACTGGGTTCAAACGCTCTCATGCTACTTCAGGGCGGTTTTGCTTGAAACCCTCCCTCGGCCTGGCTGCACCCACGAGGCACAGGGAGGGAAGGTGCTCAAGGAAGGCCCAGGTTTCCTGCAGCTCCGTACGACTTTAAGGCACTGGGCCCTCCCTGGGGAGGCCAAAGCCTGGAAAAGCCAAGGAAGGTGAGATTTTCCCAGAGACCCAGCCCTGCACCAAGCTGCGGGCCCTCTGTGAGCTGGAGACCAGAGTCAGAAGCACAGGGAAGCATTTCGCCTCACCACAGACATCTCCAAACGCCTCCGGCTAGTGGAGGCTGCATTTGCTCCTGGTATGGACGTAGCAACAGTGACCTTACCAGTACACCACCTATCCCTAATTTTGGGTGAAGGCTAGGGTTACAAATACATTAATATAAAAAGAATTATACTAAATCTGGATTTGGCTCCATTTGTTTAAAAAGACCATAAACATACATTGAAGCCATACACACACAAAAAAAAAGCTTTTAGAGGACTCAAAGGGGTCTTTCTGTTGTAATAGGTACATTTACTTGGATTTCAGTCCAAAAAATCCATTTTATGTGTGTATCTGACTGGTAGATATACATATCCAGGCAGCTTTTTAGGGAGTCAGTTTCTTATGTGTAAATAAGAAATGTCATTTTTAAAGATCTAATAAAAAATCTTTAAATCAAGTACTTTATATTCAAACCTCCCCCTTTAAAATGAAAACAAGAGCCTGAAACTGGCCAAACCAGAGGAACTATTTATTCTACAGTGCAAACTCTCTCACTTTATGGGAATTTTCTCCTTAAGATAGACAGCTAAATAATAAATAAATAAAATAAAATAAACGGTGACATATTAAAAAGAAGAGGCTCAGTTCAAAACAACTGAGGTTCAGACATACTTCCCACTACGTCTGCTTTGCTTTAGAGACGTCTTGCTCACAAATAAAAGCACCGTAGACCAAAACTTTGGGTCAAAACAGGGCCAAAAGAGTAAGCCTACAACACAAGTGCATGGCAATGAAATAAACGAGTTTCTTCCTAATATAGAGTTGAACTGGAAATTGTGGTGGCCTCATATAACACTAGAGACCTGCAGGTCCTTGTGAAATATTAACAAAGTAGAAAATCCCAGGACGAGACCCTGGAAAGAATAATATACCAGCATAAGGAGGGATCGGAGTACACTGCATGACTCCTCAGTTTGCCCCCTGAAAACAGTGTGCAAATTAACCACTGCATCTTCTAAATCCCACCCCACTTGGCAGCAAGAACAGGAAAGGCTATGCCAGATACTGCAGGCGGCTCCGCTCCCCAGTCTACTCACAGGCATTGCCTAAGCACCAGGCTAATGTCACGAGCAGGAAAAGGAAATGCAGGATGAGGAGAGAAAAAAATCTCCTTTTTCTATTCTGATCACTGTGATTATGGGTTGCTTTTCATGAATCCCCAAGACTGCTCTGTAAATACAGCATCCTCTGATGACAGTGAGACCTGCAGGAGTCTAATGGCTACTCCACAGCTCTGAGGATTTTGCATTCTTCCTTTTCTCCCCATTTCTTTTCTTCACTTAAGTGTTGAAATCCTGAATTCTGGCATTAGGCTTTTTACCAATTACATGATCTCACTCTGCAGATCTGGCCACTTTCAACACAATCAAGAGCTTTTCAAGTAAATAAATCCTTACATTGTTTAAAGAACTATCTGGGCAGATCTGCAAGTTGAGACCCTTTCTGTATGGTAGCGTGGTGGTGTAGTTTAAGCATTGGTTACAATTCTGCAGGCCTTTCTGAAAGCCCTCTTATAGTCAGCCACATCACATCAGAGCCTATAAGCAATACTTTAACGTCTGGATCAAATACTCAAATGAAATTTGAAGGAACGAAGGCTGATTCAGGAATGCAAGATCCATTAAACTATGCAAGTATGCATGAACTGTAAAAAGTGGATCCCATACACATCAGCTATAGCCCTTAGCTGTTAGCAGGTGTGAATCAGTCAGTTGTACAATTCATTTGTCTACCTAATTGCACTGAAGATAGGCTTTTACTTTGCCTATAACATCACTAATGAGTAGGTTTTCAGTTCGATCTAACTAATTAATTCTTGTTAACTTCCTTTGCATTGCTGTTCTTTTAATTTAACCAGAGACAGCACCAGAGTTGCTACTAGTGTTTAGTCTCAACTAGATTACTCCTATTCATTAAGGGCTGTAATTGTTGGTCATACCCTCCCAAATGGTCATTACAACCTCTGGCTTGCATATTGAATAACAGCAATTTCCTGACTCCAACAGACTCTCATGTGAGGGAGGAGAAAATGCTAATAAAGAAAGAATAAATGATTCTGTGCTTCATTCAGTGCTGTGTAGATTTTCTTTACAGCAGAAATTGTACCGAGGTGGTAAAACGGGTTTCTTGCAGGCCCCCTACCTCCACCCCGAGTGAAAACAATAAGAACCAAGTCAAGCATTCCCTGCTACTGTGATTACAGCATCCGTAAAAGTGATTATATGGCTGCTGTAATCAACTTCAATGAAAGCTGCCTGTTAGAGCTTCAATAATTACTCATTTCTGTTAACAGCTTGCTTTCAGTTTAGTACTTTGAGGCCTAGGAAAGAAAAAAAAACAACGGTGTTTTAATAAAAGATCCTGTGAACGCAGTATTTTGGGGGGTAAGAGTTTGTGTGTGGGCAAATAAAAAAAAAATGCACATGCAACTTTTTTGTCCTGTTCTCAATAGCAGCCCCTTTTCATTTAAGCTCAGAATCTATTTAACCAGCAACAAGCACAAGTTCATACAGGGTTCAGTCATGTACTGAATGTTTACTGAAGGAGGCACAATAGTTTAAATAAAGTGGCGGTTTTAAATATTTTACCCATTTCTTTAAACAAATTGCCAATCCTTAAACTCTGTGTTAAACACATTTCAAAAGCAAAATACCACAAACTCTCTTTCAATAAAACCACTACTTTTGTCATATTATGCCTCCTCCTTCCTGATGCATTTAGTTTCTGCAAAACTCTGTAGAAGAATGGAGCTTACAGAAGTTAAGGGCTCGTTTTTAAAACAAAAGAACCGTTTAGTCTGAGATTAAAACAACACAGGTCGCCATTGCCCTCCAATGTTTGATGTTCTGCAGAGCAATACCGCAGGCAGGAGCGAGGCAGGCTGCAGAGGTAAGGCTGGCCACCATTTCCACCCCAAACTTAAAGTCCCAGTCAACCTTTTCTTGAAGTTCATATAAGCCTCAAACAACAAGATGCACAGAAACCGTTCCTCTTGCTGGATAACTCCATGACCATGGTTTTGTTTTTCAGGTGTGTCTACCCACCTTTTCTGAGCCAAAACCCGACAACAGCAAAACAGAAAGGTGGCTCTGATGGTGCTCTACGGGCAGCCAAGATGTTAAAATAAAATGCTCTGTATCCTAGAAGAAACACAGTGAAGTCTGCCTCAGCATAACTAAGGCTGTACTCCTGGAAAGATTTTCTTCCCCCAGAATCCCGAACTCCTGACTTCGGGGAGGTTTGCAGTAACATTGCCAGCAACCTCGGGGCCAAGTTTCCCCAGGGAGAAGCCCAGTGCTGGCAAGAGGCCCCTGCTCAGGGGTCCTGCCCCTGCAGGAGTCTAACAGGCTACGCATGCAGGCTGCCGGGGGCAGGAGGACGTGACTGGATGTGAAGAACTCGCGGCTGCTCCCTTGAAGCAGGATTGTGCCCCCTGCAAAGACTTGGAGCTGATGGCAGCGTTTGTACTGGCCAAATGGGGGCTGGGGGAACAAAGCTGCCCCTAAACTACAGATCCCAGGGGGATGGAGCTGGCGGCTACCTCACCTTGTACATGAGGCCGGAGTAGCAATTTGATCTGATGCACAAATGGGAGGGGAAGCACTCTCAGCACCTGATCAGCAGCATCTAGGAGAGCTCAGCTCTGTCAACAAAGCATTCACTTTTTAAAAAACTGCCTTGGCCCAAAAATGCATAACATGCTCTCTGTCCTCAATTAGTTTATCTGATAGATGAAGTAACAGAAAAAATGTTATTAATGTCTTGAATGCAATACAGTGCATGACATTTACATAGCATCTTTCATCCTGAAGGATTCCAAAGCACTTTATAAATGATATGCTTATGGAAATCGCTTCACTGTTGGAATGGAGCCAGCGCTGGGGTTTAAGGCAGCAGCCAGCTGGACAAACGCTCAGCAGCAGTTTTGGTCAAGGACAACAGTTGGAATTATCTACTCTTATGAAGAGTGACATGAGTTATAGAGAGCCTAATTTTCCTTGGTACCTGCAATCGGTGCTTTATTGTGCATGTACTAACTATTTGGTTGCATCCACTGTAATTTCCATAAACCTTTCACTATTTCTGAGGACAGACCATGCTCAAACAGAGATCACACAGGACTGGAAATTGCTTTCCCTAGCAGATCATCAGAATGCAACTCTGGTAAGAAGGGAGGCACAGTCCATGACCTGTGCATTGTACCAGCACTTGCTGCCCAGATATGGTCTTAGTGTGGGGCAGCATCCTCAGCTGGCACACCCCCATTTACCTGAATGGATCTGTTCCAAAATGTATCCCCTGAGGTTCCGTTTCAAAAATCATCCCATTTTACAATTTCATTTTCCTCTTCTTGCAAGGTACCAAGAAATCTTGACAAAGGGTATCACAAACATTTACAAATTTTATTATTTTCCTGTGCTTTCAGAGGATGGATTCCTGGTGCTGCTCTTTCCTTTTTGACACCTTATGTGCATGGTAGAGTTGTAGCACCAGTTTCATCATCTTTTTTTCTCTCTCTTTTCATGCAAGAGACTTCACTGAGGGCAGTCAGCTTTGTCCCCGGGGCAGAGGCTATCTGTGAAAGTCCACAGCGCTCCTGAAGTCTACAGGCCACTGGTGTGAGATGGAGAACCCTTTTATTTGCTGTATGTTGTGTGGAGCAACCTGACCAATGCAGATCAATACCTGGCTCTCAGAGGAGTGCATCTGTCACATCCTTCTATTACCCCATTTTATTCAATCTTGATTTAAATGTGGTGTGGTTAGACCAAGATACTCAGACGCAAAAGGGATGTGAAAAACAGCGATCATAAATTTTGAAGCTCTTTGGTACTATATATTCACCCCCAAAAGATGAAACCTAATCTGATTTTGCGTGTTTGCTTTCTCTGAAAATAAAGGCGGGGGGTTGCAAGACCTCATTCAGAAACTCCCACCATGCACGAACTGTCAATAGATTAACTGCAGGACAAGGAACCTGTGGAAAGGCATGCAGCTGTCTGCCTAGGCAGCCCCTCTGGTACAGCTTAGCGAGAGTCGCACTGAAATTAGTAGGAATCCTTTTTTTTTTTTTTTACTATCATGTACCTGAACTTAAGACATTTTTATAAGTAATTTAAAATGAAACAAAATTATAAACCACCCTTTTGTTCTCTATGACCTATCTGGTGGGTTGGCTCTGTAAGAGAATTACAGAGAACAGATTTTGTGTGGCTTTGGCTATAGGAATGGAGATTTTCTCTGGCCTGTATAGAGTGGTACAAAGAAGATTCAATATGGCCCATAACTGCCGAAGTATCATAATTTAACTTATTATAACCTGTCTCCAGAACTTTGTGTTAAACAGACTAACGCACAAGTCCCAAAACTCTTAAAGCAACTATTGTGCTATATATTAGGAGAGTGCTGTAAATAAAATGCTTATACTTGTCAGAATAAAGCTGAAAAACTTGAAAAATGCAGGACATAAGTTTTCTCGAGGACAGCCACTTTTGCAAACTACCGTAACAAAATTCAGCATTAAACTTTTCACCATCACTGACAAATAGGAAGGCTTGATTGAAAGTCCCGGGGAGCTGGCTGGGAATTGTGTTCTCTGCTCCACAAATAGCTTGCATTGTGTCCCACAGGTGTTAAGGTAAAAGTAAACATTAAAAAAGAAATCTTGAGCCATGATCTAATTTCCTTTAACATGCTGGAAACCAACCCCCACAAATAAATGTTTTAGAAAACGAAGCATGAAAACTTTCTTTTCAGTTGTTAGTGACAGACCACCGTGCCCAGCACCAGCATCAAGGACAACAGGTATTAAAAGCTGCAATTCCTTTCCTTTGTTGGGGGAAAGCAGTAACACACAGGTGTCTCTGGCGTCAGCTGGAACTCAGACCTTCCAACCCACCGCCAAGGCAGACGAATAAGTTGCGGCATTCTGACATATATTCTTCTTAAGATGAGACTGTCTTTAAATCTTTTAGCTTGAGGAGATGATTAAGGCAGACTGAGTGCTGTTATGTGCAAGAGGTATGCAAAAAGCAATATCTTTCTGCAGACCAGCTTCTGGCTATTGGATAGAATTACAGACATTGAGATCTTCCCAACAGCCCAGCTGTTTTTTAAGAAAAGAAAAATCCCTGAGAGGATAAAATTGTTCTTTTTTCTAGAGTCTTAGTGATTCCATTGGCTAGGTGACCTATATTCCGACAAAGAAAGAATTATGCAACACAGATCTTTGCCTGTGTTCATGATCATTAAAATGATGTTAATAGAATATTTGATACCTTTTTGAGAGGTGAAGTAGGTGTGAATGACAGAGAGATCATTTCTACATACACGGGTTGGCTTACAGTACAATTGCCTGTATTACCTTGAATGTACCATAAAACATGCAACTCCTACATGTGTCCCTTCACTCTCAGGTTTTAATTGCCCTGCAGTGCTCTCATTTACAGATGGAGAAGCTATACGCAGAGAAGTGAAGCCACACGGCCCAGCTCACAGCGCAGGGCAGTCAAGCAGCAAGGAACGGTGCTGTCCTCTGGTTCCCAGCCAACTGGATCACTTGGAGAAACTTACTGCAACTGTCCCTTTCACTCCAAAACATTTCTGCCTTTAGAGAGATATATGCTAAATGAAATGCTTTCAGTGGCTTTTTCTAACACACTCTGCAACAAAACCTGCATAAATTGTACTTGAAAAGATGTATTTGGTATCAGTTCCTACAGTAGAACATCCCTGTATGGCATAAGACCCAGCTAATACTGGGCGACTTGTGACATCTTTTTTTTCACCTGCTCCTTAATGTACCTATAGCAGCAGCAGCAGCAGCCAGTGGCACGACATAATGAAACCTATCAGATATTAACTTTAACTGCCAAATATGCACCTTGAGAACTATCAGGGACAGCACCTACACCAACAGTAAGACAGGGTCTGCATACAGGGCCTATTGCTAAGTTGAGTAAATAGGCCCCCAAATAGACATGACTTTCTATTTAAATCCAAGAGCTTGAATCACATCCAGCCCCAGAGACGAAGCCAGAGCTGTGCAAGTGGAACGCATTCAAACTGGCCCGTACCGCCTCACTGGCAGACCTTGGGCTTTTGTACAGCGCGGCGTGGAGAACAATGCAGGAGCCCAGCTTGGAAGGGGCAGCGTGGAGGATTATTCTGGGCAGTTGAGCACCACCAAGACATCTCTTAGCTCAGCACAGAAGGGACAAAAAGTGGAAGGAGTTATTATTGTGACCAGAAGCTCTTGGGATTAAAGAGAAAGTCAATACCAATGGCAAAATATGAAAAAGACTGCATAAGGACAGGTAAGACACAGTTACTTGTGTACCAATTAATGATGCCACCAGGAGCACAGGTGGTAAGCATTCTGCCTTCCTTGGAAGAAGCATTTACTAGTAGCAATGGTTAATAAGGAATTCAGAACCTCCAGCTGATGCCTGATCAGCCATGAAGGACACTTGTCCAGTTCACTAACAGCTTACAGCTTGCTGCCCATTCCAGACCTCTCCATATAGTTTAAAAGTCTACCAGGGAAGATGATGTGCATCATTCCTTGCTTTCCTACTGCTCGCATGGAAGCAACCAAAGAGATGATATTTGCTCATTTTTGCCCCACGACGAACCTGGATATACCCTCTCAGAAAGAAGTAATTAGATTACTTCTAAGTGGAGAAGGTGCAGATTCACCAGATAGCTGATGCTATCTAACCATTCCATGTGCAGGCCTCCAGGAGCACTCCATGAGGAGCACTCCAAAATCTCAGTGCAAAAAAAATTATTACATATAATTAAAAAATGGTGAAATGTCAAGAATCTTTCTGCTGCTGGTAACCTCAAGTAAGATTTCATTAGCCAGAAGACAACCTGTGTCTGGTTTGTGGAGGTTGTGAAGAAGAGACAGTTAGAGAGTTGGTATATTTATGCGGGAGAGCAGGGGACTTCCCTAACAGCCTCTACAGTAAACTCTGTTTAACAGCTGAACATCATCTCCTTACAGAAAATTTTAAAAACCTTATTTCTACCAGTATCTATGCTCTCACAGCATAAATGAGAGCACACTCCAACAGAAGTACCAGGAAAGATAGTATGGCATCTCTGACTTTAGTAAGAAGATAGCAGTGGTCTATCATCCATATTCAGAGACCTGGTTAAGCAGTAGCTCAAAAATACATAAAGGAGATTTTCTGAGTGAATTCTTTTTTTTTTTTTTTTTTTTTTTTTTTTTTTTTTTTTTTTTCAACGTTTTGTGTTGTTATTCTGGATGTAGTCACCACTGGCACAACATCTGGCAACCCATGAGGGGGAAACAGTATGAATGGCAAACTTGGAGATGTAACTTGCTCCCTTTTCCAGGTCACTAATGACAATGTCGAACAGAAGCTGGCCCAGCAACAGCCCCTGGGAGATGACACTGCCAACTCTTCCCTATCCTGAAAAGCCCTGGTTATGCCTCACTCTTTGATTACTACCCTTTCATCATATTTCTGACTGTAGAAGAAACTTCTTCCAAAATCAGTGCAGAGTGGGCCATTGTGGCAGGATTTCCCACTGCAGAAGCCGTGATGACTGTTTCCCAGCACATCATGTTTAAAACTGTATGCTCAGTGACCTTCCTCCCTGGGACAGACCTGCCCATTTTACTCGGGACAAAAGTCAGAAACAGTGGCATGCATTTCCCAGGATCTTTTCTATAGTTTTGTTTTTTTAAACATCAAAAAGAAAGCAGAACCATGAACTGTTTGTATTAGTCCCAGGATTAGGATAATGCCCATGTGAAAACCATGTGAATGCCCATTTGAAAACCAACATCATCATCAGTGAGGCAAAAGTTATTCGCTAAGACAAGTTGAAATGCCATAAGGACAAGCCAGGCCTTGCACACCACACAGACACACATCCTCCAGCAATGCCACTACTCTACCCAGCGGCAGAGATGTATACATGTGCAGATAACGGGTTTGTGTGCTACTGCGCTACCCGTATGCAGTTGGGTTTTTACAAGGGAGGGAAAGCAGACTTGACCTGCCCACAAGCTAGCCCTTCCATCTCTCCCACTCCTCTGGTTAGTGCTGGCCCCACCTGTATTGCTGGCATCACTTCTTTCTCACCAGCAGCGTGGTACCCTACACCAAATCTAAGGTATTAGAATAGTTCCAGTAGAGGTCCCGAAGTAAAAGCGATGCCCACGGATGGCAAGGAGATGGAGGTTATCACTTACCCTTGTTGGAGGCTGGTGCTGAGGGTCTGTGAACTGAACAATAAACTGTTACTGGCTTAGAGTCAGATCTCAGCTAAAACAGCTTCAATCACAGCTGGATCTGACCCAGAACAGATTCAAACATACTGGTTCAATTCCCTGGTTATAAGTGTCTTCTTGTAATGATGAGTTGTAATCAGCAATTAGGAAGCCTTCACGGCAAGGTAGTGCCAGAATTCATGTAAGAAGGTCAGGCCTGGGCCCCAGTCTCATAAAAATTCCTAACTGGAATAATAATCTCTATGTAGAGCAAACATTTCAATATTGACACAGCTAAAGCACAGCAGAGATGGAGGAAAAAAAAAAAAAAAAAAAAAAAAGCAGGAAGCATTTGTCATTTATATGAAGACAACAAGATACACATGTTCCTTAAAATAAAGTTTTTATAGATTCTATTGGGCACTGTGGCAGTTGTATAGTCCTTGTATTAATCCCTAGCTATATTCTGCGGGGTGTATCAATAGATTTAAGTATTTATGAGCTACAAATGTGACAGGAAACAGATACACCCTGTATAAGTAATATATGATTCTGCCAGTACTGCTCATAAGCACTCTATTGATGTTCTCAGCTAAGCTCAGATAAAAGATACTTAATGAGCAAACATACAGCTTTAAAATTTCTAACACTGTCTCCTCTTGGGGAATCTTCTCGAGAGCCTTCTCCCTAACAATTCACTTCCAACATCTTATCAGCTAGATCAGGGTTTCCAGATGACTCCAAAGAGCACATGGCTAATCCACTTCTCTCTCAGGCTGCTGGATAGCTTGAGCCCAGCTCTACCGACAGTTTTGACTTGTTTGTTGACAGCTTTCCAGTTTGAAGTGTCATTTCTGACAGGATCACCTTCAAGAAGGTTCTGAATGTGGAGACAAACAAATGCTGCAGTTTGTGTCAGGGTGAGGGCTACATGCTGCTTCTGAAAGCACCGAGCAGAAATGTGGAAATGAGCCATGGACATGAAAAGGACTTTAAGTGGAGAATGAAAGTTATGAGAAAAGACTTAATGTCTATCCTGGAGTCATCATAAGACAAAGTGCATTCTTTTCAGCACTGGCTAAAAGGCAACTTCGTCAGTTTACAGTTGGTGATTTCCCAAGAGTACTGTTCTGCTGGGATTTTCTACTTTACATGCCATTTTTTAAGACTACAGGTCACAACAATATTTGTAAACAATTGTTTTAATCAGTTGAGGAATTTCTCTGTCTATAGGTTGGATCACAACAGCTCATACTCTTAAGAATTTTCCTAAAATTTTGGAAGATGTCTTTTGGAGTGTGTTGGCTTTTTTGTCATTGTTGTTTTGCTTTTTGTTTTTGTTTTTAATGGTGCAATCCTAGCTTTCCCACCTAGTTGAATCAGCAGCTCCTTTCTCATTATACTCTCACCATTGCTATGTCATCCTACCAACTGTCAGCTAAAGATCTGTTTCATTTGCTTGCAAGATGCACAAGAAATGAAATAACTAAATAAAAAGTAATGATTTTGCAAACTTGTAATTTTTTAATTCCCTTCAGAGTAATAAAATTTTGCAAAAGGAATATGAACAAGCTAAGAATCAGGGTATGGCCATTTGAGCTTCTTTTTGATTCATCTGAGAAAGAAAACACTAATAATAAGATATGTGAATTGAATGAAGTCTCCTTTGATTTATCTCATTTCCCCAATTTCCCAAGTTTGAAGGATAGAAGAATGTATGCAATGAAACTTAAGCTATCGGCCTCACATGACAATGCTCTAAACCTTTGGAGGCACTGGTTGCTTAGGACCTTGTCATTCCAAGTTCATATTTGAATCAGATCAAGGAAGCTTCATACAAAACATCCTTGTTTAGACGCAGACATACCAAGAGGGCAGTCTTCTCTGCAAGGCCTTCTTAACTGAAACACACTTCTCTGTCTCTGGCAGATCCCAAATGTGTTACTCAAACACGGAGCATGAGCTGAAGCAACCTACTTCAGGTTACTTTGCAGAGAAAAATGGAGTGAGGGTGATGGTGTGTCAATATTAATGTTAGGATGTTATAAAAGTAGGACTCATTAAGTTGGTTTAGAGGAAAAGTTCTGCTGATTGGACATTTTTTGGTACTTGGTTTCCAGGAAACATGGGCCTGACGGCCAAGCTTTCAAATGTGTTAAACTGTGCTGGATAGGTTTTTCCAAAGTACCTAAAGAAGTTGTGATCCTGACTTCTGTTTCAATCAGTGGGGTTTAAGCACTTAGCTTCAGTGACTTTGAAAATTCCACTAAGCATTTGTCTTTTCAACCACCTAGATAAATACTTTAGAGGATCTTTTGACCTATGACTTATGATGTATGTGTTACAGAAAGAGAAATAAGAAAAAAGTGAGAACAGAGAAAAAAGAAAGGTTTTAAAAAGGAGCTGGGCTTTTTTCTAGCATGGTTAGTAATGTTCAGAGGCTGTGGGTGAGTGGAGTCCTTGGCAAATCTGAGCTATTGCACTGCCACATATGAGCAAGTGCCAGAGATGCCCTTTCTATGGCAGTTGCATTTGATCTTCTCAATCACTGTCTAGGCAAAAATAACTACCAATTTGTAGCTACCAATCAAGCCAACAACAGCAGATAAAGTGCTGAAAAAAAAAAAAAAAATCCTTCCTCTGTTGGTGTTAGTACTTGACACAAATTTCACAACATTTCCCAATCTCTACAAAAACAGGCAAGCCACGTTCACTTCAGTCAATCTAAACCATGTGAAAAATCTTCCTGGCCTCCAGGGACAGAGAACAGATTGCCCATTGCAACAAGGAGCGGGGACAGGAGTGATGCTGACTCTGAAGAATCTCATCATCACTTCTGCACAGAAAAAGGAAAATCTGAGAACTTCTTTAGTTTCCCACCTTATACACACAGAGATTTGGACAGGCCTAGGGTATATTCAGATCTGGAAGCAATCTTCCTCGTGATTTCAACGGGTACAGAAGACAGGAGAGAAGAGTATCAGCATGCCGTAGGGGTTAAATCCAAGACAGCATGTGCCCACTCAACCCAGTCACAGGCATTTTCTCAGTATGAAGCATTACCACCCTCATCACTTGGTTTGACCAAGCCAGGCAGAGAATTCTTAAATTTCTGCTGCTATGGCATCCTACATAATTGCTACAGATTCAGAGATAATAACAATGTCTAGCTACCTGTAACAATGCAATTACAATCTCTAGTAAATCACTGGCCTAAGTTTTTAGGAGCTGTACAACAGCAGAAAAGATGACCTTTCCTGTTATTGAACAAAGATTATATCATCATGCACATAGAGCCTAAAACCATCCTTGTTCAATGTATAACTTATCCCTTACGCTAATAAGCTGTGAGAAAACATATCAAAGTTTTGCTTTAACAAGTTTAAATGAAAAAAACATCTGGTCTCAAAAGACACTACTATTTCAATGTACTATACTTAACATTTTTTAAAATGGATTTAAATATCACATAAAAGACATGCAAAGTACTTAAAAACTGATTAAAGCACATACAGATTTCTGCAGAAACAAGGAAGTGTCATTGTGAACATTGTTTCAACAGTGTTTATTAATTCTCATGTAGCTAAAAATTATCCTAATGGAAAGGTTTGCAGTCTTAACCAAATCAAATGTTAGCTGTATTACCTCTTTATTTATTTCTACTGTTTATTAATCTAGCAAGAATCTTGATTCCATTGTAGGAAAGTATGCTCAGTGTTTAAGCTAAGAGAGGCCAATCACTTATGCCTAAATTGTAGATGGCTCTGGCTCCAGGTATAGCAGTAATTCATTTGTCCCACTGAACTGGATTTAGCAAGCTCGAACAATATTCAGCTTCAGCCCTTCAACAATGTGTCTCTTGATTCAGTATCTTTTAAATTAATTCAGAAACCTGCACAGTTTCAAGAGAAAATGATTATCTTATCATCCTCTTGATTTTTTGATACAGTGAATAATAGAGCTATTAAACATGAGTAAGATCGGGAAACTTAATTTAATTGATTAGTCAGTTCTGGGAAATCAACATGTTTGTGTAAAAGCTATGAAAAACTGAAACAAAAGCTATATTTCCTTCCAACTCTATGATATTAGATAAATACCGTAATAAAATAGCAGATTAACAATTGTTTTCCTTCAGTTTTCTTGTGGCATCAGACAGAAGTTACTTTATTTCTTACATCTTTCACCAAACGTATGTCTATGCAAAATGGAAAAGATTTTCCATTGGCAAAAACCAAAGCAGCGAACAATTAACAAAAAATTACTGCCAACGTCTGGGTACAGTATGACTTACTAGGACAGCAAATATTCCTTAGAGGAATATGTAAGATTCCTCTGATGAACCCTCTCTTTTTTCCAGAGGAAACAGTAGCAGAACTGGGACGGGGATACTTCTTCATCTGCAGCATCTATTCACCCATAGCTGTTAGCATTTCAAATAGTGTTAATGGTGCTGTCAGCAGTGTGTGCAGTGGACTCCATGGTCACCTCTTGAGACCTTTACCAGAATCAGCACACATCTTTTAGAATAACCACTAAGACTAATGAATGCTTTCTAGTGGTAGGCAACCCACCACAAGTGTTAAACTGCTGTGATGGTCGGGTACCCTGACTGTTAAAAATCTAAAAGTTCTGATGAGATGGAGCTTATTTGACTTGGATCTCCTTAAACTTTGTCTTACTCATCCTATAGAGCTTCCCCTCAAAATTCCTTTCCCAGTATTGATGACCACGATCAAGTGATTCTCTTCACATGCCTGTCAAACAGAGTTATATAAGGAAGTGGCTTTCTCCTAATTTTCTTCATTGCAATGAGCCCAGGAATGAACATGTCAGTCTTCAGCAGAGCTTACACTCCTGAGAGCAATGTGTCAATGGAAAAAAACTGCTTTGCTCCTAAAACTCTATTCCAATGCCTCGGAGCACTCATCTCCTCATCCACCCTCTATTTTATAATCTATTCTAATACGACTCCCCAAATTGCATTTGATTGCTCTTCTCCTTTGTTTTGACCTTCAGCAAAGTCCACAGGCCTTGAACACTGCAGGAGGAAACAGGGAAGTCATCTGGTCTGAACAACGTGTGAATTAGGGCAAGACCATTATAACTTCTAATTTCAAGCAGCAAAATCCTATGTCTGTGAGTCATCAGATCAGTTCCATAAAACAAATACAAAATACAAAGAAGACAATACACTGGAAACATCTGCTAAATATACTGATTTATGCCACCCAGAAAGTTGCCAAATGTTAGATTCTTGCTGAATATTGTTCAGTTATTTCAGTGAACTCTAGTCAATGTAATTATGGGCTTTATTAGAGGATTCACATATTGTCTTTATAGCTTCAACATCTATTTCTGCTTCAGCAAGAATTCATGAAAACACATTCCCATCCTTAAAATGCACTGCATGAGGCACGTTCTGGGTCAGAGTCAACTCTCACACAAGTAAATCTGGATTAACAAAATCCACAGAGGCTAATGTACTGGTACTCACACAAAGCAAATATTAGTGAAAATGGACTCAGGTCCACATATTTTAAGGCAAAGAGCTCCACCTTACTGAACTATACAAAATCTTGGAATGTGGGATAGAGCAATGCAGAAAATGAAAATAAAAAATTAATGCTCCCCTAAAGAGATAAAAAGGGTAATGAATTAAAAGTGACTTCATTGTTCCATTTTCTTTATAGCAGTTACCATGGAAGGGAAAGAGCAGCAGAAGGCTGAAGTTTAGCTGTTTCTCCACTCCCTTTCAGTCTCAAAGAATTTGATGTAACAGTGCTGTGCTCAGTTGTTTAAACAGCTTAAAACACATGCTAGCCAGCTTAAGAAAGGAAATTAATACAGTTCTGCTAGCTTGTTCATTCCATGGGAAAGATGAATGAAGAACAGAGCTTGGGACACATGTTGGAAAAATGTTTCAGAGCAATTAACAAAAAGACCATTTATATAATGCATCCCACAAAGCAACAGGTGAAGTTTAAGCAGAAAATGAAAGAAGATATGTGAGTTCACTGTCTAAGCATCAATACATTACTAGGGATAGTTTAGAGTCAATTCCTGTCTGAAGTTTAAAATAGGGTTTGGCTGAACTGAATTTTTAGTTGCTTCAGTCTCAGAGAACGGATCTTCCAGCTTCCATGGAAGCACGTGTGTGGTGGGGGAACGGAAAGGGCTGAAGGCTTGTGCCCCCCTGAGCACTGGTTAGCTCGGTACATGGGTCCACATCACCTGGCGCAGTGGCGAACACAGGGCTGCACTCCCTGTTTTAGACCAGTTGGCATCTATCCCCAGTTGTACTCCCTAGCGAAAGCCTTAACCTCCAGACCAAGGCGACATTTTGCACATGTTCTTTTGCAAAATAGAAGTGCTCACACAAGCTTTGATGTACCACAGGCATTTGTCCTTGTTACTTACAGGTCCCTGTGTAGTATGTGGCTATTTTCAACTACACCATTCATGCTATAGAAATATTCTTGATGGCAAGCATCCCTGTACTCCAGTATAGCAAACGCACTCAACAGGGCATTGCATGACTCAGAGCATACCCACAAAATCTGAATAGTTCTCTGAACCCATGAAACAGTAAGTGGATTGCTTTCAAAGTTGTTCTCATTATAACAGGTTACTTATATCCATGTCCGCATTTAGACTTTTCAATTCAAAAACTTGGGTTATATTTTATGTGAAGCTAACTTTCATGACACTGAGAACAAAGAATAACAACTAAAAAGCAACATATGAAGCATAAATGTACGAACCATTAAGCACACTGGGCAAAATATCTTTGCTGTCATGCACAACAGTTTAGCAGAGCATAATCGGAGGTTTTTTTCTAAGCTGAGTTACTATCACCCCTCCTGGGTCTGTAGGAAACTGCACAAAACAGGAGAGGTGCCACGAGGAAGCGAGCAGGAGGGGCTTCTAAACCAGAGAGAGGAGAGCACATCTGCCACATGCGCTGCCTGCATGGGACAGGAAGAAGCTGTGCAGCACTACCTCTGCCTCACAAAGAAGCTGAAAATTCAACTGCTCCCATACAAGTGGCTGAGAAAGTAATGTCAAGTTCACGTCGCCTGGTCTGCCTCAGTGATGGACATTTTCTTATAGTGACATCCACAGCATGCAGCAAGAGGTTTGCATTGCTGAGGTGTGTGAAGGGACGGAGCGGAGCGTGTTCATTGAGCAGAACAAAGGGGTGGCCGTGTTGCAATCAGCCCCCCAACCCCTCTGGCACCACTCTGTGCAGTTGACCCCAGAGAGGCTTTGAAAAGCCCAGAGCAGGCAGCTGTGGACGGGCCTTCTGAAAGAGGAGCCTCCCATCATGTCAAAGGTTCCAAATGTACGTGTTGTCCCTGCCCTGTAGCCATGCCTAAATCCTTTGTGAAACCCCTTACAGTCTTCAGCTATGTCACCTTGTTATGGTGAGGTCCACAGATCAGTTATGTGCCAGAAAAAAGCATTTCACTCCCAAATGTGTTGCTGCCTTCCTGTTTCACAGACAACTCACATCACCACCTGAAATTTGTTAACAATTTACAGTTTACAAAAGCCTTTGTGGCTCATCCTGTCTCCTAGCCACAGGCTTCTAAGAAACTAATTGACTAGAAGAGGTGAAGACTACAGCGCTGCTGGTGAGTTCAGCTTTTGTAAGAGGCTGTCTCCAGCCATGGTTCAGATGCAGCCACCAGCCCATGACATTCCTCACTGCAGTTTCTGTCACGTCTCACATTTGCTTCCGTGCAGGCAGGATCCCAGCCGATGACGGGCTTACACAGCCTTTAGCAGTAACGTGAACTCCCCAGGCCATCTCCAAAGAATACAAGGAGAGAACTGCAGGAGTGAAGACACCAAGCTCTGAGCTTTCCCAAGAGGCAGGATCATAGAGCAAGGAGCACTCTGCTCCTTGTTTTCCTTGGAGGCAGTTTGAGTGGATAAGATAACCGCAGGTCAATAGCGTATCTACAGAGACTGAATCAAAATGTTCACCTATTTCCTTTAACTGATGAGTTAGTCAAGTCTCAGTCAAGACTCAAAATGTAACAGGATGCTTCTCTTTATATCACTTTGTAACACATGAACTACCTGCAGAATACCCATAGC
>NC_048900.1:16361102-16366102 GCF_011077185.1 Oxyura jamaicensis | reverse complement strand
AATTGTCAAAAAAACAAAAGCCTTTTGGTTGTTTTTAAGTTGAAAAGGCACTGTTCCCTCTTTCTCCCCACCCAAACTGTAATGAACTGGCTGTGCAATCTGTTTTGTTCACCTATAAATAAAAAGCATTTGCAGGAGCTCAGTCTATTATGGGCACTTGGATACTTTTGGTAGTTGCTTTCTGAAAGCACTCAATAACTCAAGGCTGAAATACAAGCTCAATGACATCTGTACAATTTTAATTATTTTATTTTATTTTTTCTCTTGTTGTTCTTTACTGCATTAAGCTTTGTGGTGATTTAAATCCACGGAATAAAAGGTTATTAAGCATGCAGAATACTCAGCTCCAGTGATCTATTAGATCAGAAACTCCACGAGCCAAATTTGTCAGTGGTTTATTGCAACGGAGTCATACAATGGCTGCTTAAAAATGCATAAACATGTATTTAACAAACTAAAGATGAATGGATGCGATGAGGTTCTTATAGGCCGTGATGCAATAAAATATATTTTAAAACTCCCTAAATAGGTTTTAACTTAATTAGGTCAATGTGTGTGTTTAAAGCTTATACCTCTATGATCAGGTCAATAACTGGTATTCAGGGGATTTTAAACCCAGATTTTTAAAGATTTCATTTATTTATTTATTTATTTTAACTAAAGCGAGTATGAAAACCTGCAGCTGAGTAAAATAAAGGCTAAGGTATAAACCAGACAGGGTCAAGAAATCAGAAGTGAAGGCTTCAAAATTGCAAGGGGCCAAACACAGCATGGGAGGTGTCAGTGCTGTATGTGCTGGACTGCCCTGATGAATTGCACAAGTGAAGGATAAAGTGGCAAAGAGTTATAACAAGATTTGACCTAACTTTTGATGACCGTGTTTCTGTCACAGCTTCTATTGACCTGGACCTTTTATTTTAAATTAGGAGTCTTTCACTTCCATATTTTGTTTTGAATTCAGCTTTTTCTTCCAGATGCACACAGATTTTAACAGCCAAACTTATAAATTAAGGCAAAAAAATCAAAGTATCAAATATGTTACCAATAGTTTACTGCCTTCTAAAGCTTTTTGATTCATGCTCTGTTTGCTTTCCCTCTGTGAGGTTTATGGCCATGGGACCTAATTTGCTGGTTTCATTATGTATGTTAGACAAAATCTGTATTGCTAACAGGGCTGAGCTTGGGTCTGAAAGTTTTATTTCTAAAGTTAAACCATTACTGTGTAACAAACAGTTACTCAGAAAATGTACTTGCATCTGTCGGTTCCCTGAAGTCGACAACTGATTTGAACTTTTTTTGTATTTAAACTAATTTGATCAGGCAATAACTTTACAAAGCAAACCGAGCCAATGGTTACTGCAGCACATCACATAGGCCTTCACACACAACCTTCTAGGAAAAGTTTTTTATCCAAGATAAAGCTGAAAGTGGTGAGGAATAATTTGGTTGGGATTAATGAAAGAGGGAAAGTTGCACAACGGGCACAGTTTCACTTGAAGGTTTATGTGCCAGCTTCTCTCTGGACGTTTTTGGCATGCTGAAATGCATGCAATGCATGGAAACTGGCTATGAGTCCATGATCCTGAGGCTTGGAAGGATACCATCTAGGAGCAATTCTATGCTATTACCTGCAAAGCCAGAGAAAAGCATTGCAGCTACTCATGTGTTTATTTTAAACCAGAAGCTGAGTTTCAGGATATCAGATAAAAATGCATAAGGAACCTCTTACTATCACAGGTATTTGAGTAAAGTACTCACCAAATAAATGTTAAAGGAATGTTAAACAGACAAGAATAGCAAAGCCAGATAAAATCACAACAAAGTTACAGGTATCAGTGGAGTCCAATGGCTGGGGAAAGGGAGCCCTAAAAGTTTAAACATAATTATCTGGCACCTAAATATTAATCTCCAAACCAAATCTGGCTGGGAGCAATTTGGGGTTTGACAGCTGGTAGCCACACATTATCCTCCCCAAGTGAGCAGCCTACCATGCAGTGCTCAGACTTGCCCGAGCCGAACATGCATCTTGCACGTTCCTGCCGCCAAGCTGGGAACAGGGCCGTGGTGGTCTGCAGGTGGCAGCTCTGGTGGGTGACTCGAAGTGGAGCCTCCACGCGGCTCAGCCAAGCCGGCTTCTGCATAGTCAGTCTCAACTGCAAATGTTTCTCTGTGGCTTCTGAAAAGAACAGATTGGGTTTTCATGGGCTAAAATTCAGAGAGGAGGGACCCAGTCTGTCCTGTGATTATCCATCCTGTTTAGGTTGTAGACTAGAGTCAGGTACTAGGTATGCTCCCTGCTAAGGCAGCTTTTGTAACTATGCTGGCGGCTCAGTTTGCCAAGCATATGTAAACAGTTTAAAAATGAAATAACTGTTCTGTATTAAGTATATATTTATTTCTCTCTCTCAAAAAAAGGGGAAAAAAAAGCAATTGTTTTTCATTATGGGTTGCTTGCATGCCAAACTTCATTTGAGTGAATAAAGATATTGTTGAGGTATGGGATTAAAAAACAAAACAAAAAAAAAAAACAACAAAAAAAAACCAACATTATAGTTATGTAAAATCTATGCTCCTGTAATTTAAAACAATGCTACCCTGGAGTTTTAAACTTTCCAAAATGAGGACTTATAATGAAACACCTGACAAAACCCTAGCATACAGATACTAATAAGTTATTCTGTAAACAATGGACCTGATTCAGATTTTTTTTTTAAATACCATATTTAGTCTAGTGTGACTTCACTGACTCCAGCAGAGGAATACTTTCCCCCATTTACCTTGTTGTTAGTGGTTGCAGTCATGCATGGTATATGGTAAACATATGTTGGTGGATCTGTATACATGACTTTTTTTTTAAGTTCTTTTTTTTCCCAAGTTCTACATTGACAAAAATGGATAGTAGATGAAGTGGGGTCTCTAACGAGTTAGCCAGAGGAACACTTAATGAATAAAAACAAATGTATGTTACTTCAGATGTCATTGTAAATCTGCATTTTTACCTTATAGCTGTTCAGTTTCTCAGCCCACCACCCTCTTGCATTAAATCTGCCCAGAGCTCTTAACAACATACTTCTTGGTGTCAGTACAATCCAGTCATTTTCCTAAAAAAATTTAGAGAAGTAATGCGTTCTATTTAGAGTTAGTGTGGTGTACAAGCACATGGCAGTTGTGCAGCTATTCTCAGAGGTTAAAATGGCTCACCGAGGTATTACTGCAGCTGTTGTAGGCCTTGTACTGGCCATAGGTGCTGACTCAGAGAAGGATTTTGTGTCGCAGAATCCTGGTGTAGAGTGTAATTCTAATGAGGCTCATGACAAGGAGATGGCTGCTGGGGTGAGAAGGTACAGACAGAGCTGGTAACTCAGCTGTCTGAGCTACAGCCCGACTCAAAACCTAATGCATGAGGACAGATTTACACTGAAAGAATGACCATGGGGGGCACGGAGCCTGTAGTTGCTTCCAGTCATGTAAAAAAAAAATATAGATGAAGTGAATATCTGGCATTTAGGTAGATGTCGTAAGTTTCCCCCCAAAATATCTTCTGCTAAGGACTGGCTGTATATTTAACTTTGAGGCTGGTTTAGATCATCCCATTTCCTGACTAGCTAGTAACAGCTTGAGATCATTTAGGTAACGCAAGACTCCAAAACACATCAAAGACCTGGAAGGTGACGGTTACCTTTGTTCCCTGGGTTTTGTGTAAATATTAGAAGGAAGATTCAGGATTCGTAGGACAGCACGTTTTTGGTTTGCATAATATTTACTTCATCCTTAGAGACAATGTTTATTGCAAAACTTGTATTCCTGACACATTTAATCAGGGGCATTTTAAAACTTCAGCAAATCAATCAATAGCTGCCAGGGCCCTGAGTTACAAGTGGGCATGCCATACACCAATGTCACATCTTTTCTTCTACCGGTTGGATCACTTTAACCACCACCACTCCATTATCTCCTTGTGATACAATGCTCCGCTTTTGAAAGGCAGTGGCAAAGTTTTCAGTAGACCAGTTTGACTGGTATTCAGTGAATACCTTATTTAGCTGATCTACCATTTTCTGCCCTCTAACAAATTTTATCTTCCTAGTTATTTTAGCAGAAAAGAAGCACGCTGCCAGGTATAGTCTCCCTTCAGTGCATACATGCATCTCCCATTAACTCTAGAGGGAATTATGCACACACATCAGGAGAAAAATATACCCCATAGTGATAATGGCTTGCATTTATATAATGCCTTTTATTCCAAAGCACTTTTCAAACTGCTCTATTGCTAATCTGATTAGAAGCTCCATCTGTAGAGTGTGCCTCCATTACTTTGCTCTGCTAGCAAGCATAACATTTTCAACATGGTCTGTGAAAACCCTTTAAAAAGGTGTCACCATGTATTTATGCTCAGGTTTTTTATTAGTGGTGATCACTACTTCTCTTCTTCCCTTCTCTTTTATGCACAGTAAGTAGTAAATGCACACCTTTGTTCAATTTTTACTGTGGTCTGCAAAATCCCCAATAAAAACCAGAGACCACACAATATGGCATGAGACATCAAAAAACCATTTGGTTTTGCTCTCAATGAAATCACTTGCCAAATCACCAATGATTTCACTGGCACCCATCACAGCCTGGACCTCAGAGGTATTAAGAAGCTGACCCAATTTTACAATAAATCGTGATTAATTTGTAGTACATATGGAACCAGATAAACAAACACTACTTTACAATATAGGTCCCAAGCAAAGGGAGATGATCTGGATCTTAGCAGTGAGGAAAGAATTTTTCATCAAATGAAAAACTTATTTCATTCCCTCAGCTGTGGCAGGGCTGCGAGTCACTGGTCTGCCAGCAACAGCTGCATGTCCGGGATTTTGGCATCCAGCTAACAAAGGAGCACTGTACGCTATTGCAGCCGCAATAATACCCCTCAGTCTCTCGGAGGCAATGTGCAGGAGGGAAGACTTTAAGTGCCCTTCCCAGCAAAGCGTACCCGTGAGCAAAACGTCACA
>NC_048900.1:16303602-16356102 GCF_011077185.1 Oxyura jamaicensis | reverse complement strand
GGCAGGGGTCAGTCTGCCTGGGAAAGTGGAAGTCAATTGCTCTGGGAGGAGAGAACTCCATTTCGACAGCTTTCATCGGTCCTCTGCTTCTACGCATTAGTCTAAGGGGACTCATTTTGACTGATGCCAATTGTGAAGAAACTCTAAATTATACTTGTTTTCATCAATTTATCAATAAGAAATACATAAAAAAGAAAGTACTATTGATGCAGAGATTTGGGGACTATTTTAGAACACAATCAGAATAGGGTGACTCAGAAACATAGCTGATGTTAAAGATACTGCTGGTTAGAAACACAGACAAGACAGGGTGTTACTGCAGCTAGGTTTCATATTAGTACTGGGGAATGGTAGCCACAAAAGTACTAACTTTCCACAGAAGCACTGTCTCCATAGCATAATGCCTACAACAACCCTGCTGCCACAAGTATATACACACACACATGTATATAAAAGCACAAAACTTCCTTCTGGTTTAAAAGATTAAATTCTGGTCAAAGGATATACTTTAGTATTTGAGATGTTTATAAGCCAAGTCCACATCAATGGCTGGTTGGATACAAATCAAATAACAGAGCTGCCTTTCTTGGTAGTTTCTATTTACTTCTGGTGGGTGAAATAGAAAGCCAAGGTCCACTCCTAACCAGTTCTAATCATTAAAAAATCTATGGCAATTTTAACAAGAATACGGGTGCTAAATTAATCACAGTGACCTGGCCAAATTCCAGTTCGGGTAATTGCATCCTGCATACCTAAAATTCCCCCTGCAGTTTCAACTGGAGAAGTTATTCTTTGCTCTTTCTTTTAGAAAACATCGTATATAGCAGTGCTGCTGACATAGGATTCTGCCTCTTTTGGTCCAAAAATCTTCATTACAATTGAAGGCAAATGAGCTGAAGAACTTGTGGGTCACCCTAGACTAGAGGTGCCTTAGAAGCGTAACTTTTCTGGCACACTGTTTTATCCAACAATTCCTTCATGATGTAGATATTTGATCCACCCTCCCCGTGAATGCATGCAAGCATCCATTTGCCCATTGCTTCTCTAGATGAGAAAAGCTTGCCTTTGCCTTGGCAAGGAAACTGGAGCACCCTGCCCACCTGACGGGAGGCAAGTGAAGGATGGCAGTGAGCATCCCACAGGCTCTTCAGGCAAACAGCAGCAGAACTCACTCAGCAGCTTGGTTATGGGTCTTAGGAAGTACGCAGGCATTCACTGCCTCTGATCTTTCAGAAACCGATGAAAAAAGGGGCTGGGATTCTGCCTCTACTTTTCAAAGCCAGAAAAATGGCAGGCGTAGCAGCAGTGCTCATCATTCTTCCTTTCCCATCAGTAGCTACATACAATAATTCATCCCAGCATGTATCTAACCAATTAAGCAGAAGGATTTGGATATCAACCACTCGTAGAAGTCACCATTGATTTTTAAAATAACTGAACTATTAGACCTTGTGGCCTGCCATCATTATAACAGATCCTTCATGTAGTCACTAGAAAAAAGCTCTTACTTGCTCTTATGGAAGCATACAAGGTACTGTAAGTAGACAGACGTGTATCTAGAAGGACTGACAGACAAGGTATACAAGAGGGTAAGAGACAGGTAACATACTACAGTGAATCAATCAGGCTGGTTTCTGCCATGCCGGAAGAGAACACACCTGTTGGGGTGAGACAAATCTGGGGGACGGGACAACGCAGACGCGGGGTGCTGAGGCAGGTACGAGGAGGCATCTGTCAGCCTCCTCCGAGCCGGCCCTGCTGGCTGCTCTCCAGGCAGGCTGCTTGCTGAGCCGAGGGCAAATGTGTATCGTACAGAAGGCTGGCTAGAGTTCTCCAAGCTACTGGGAAGGCGTGCGCTGTAGGTGATAACGTCTCTAAGCGTAACAAGCAAAATATTATGAATTGATTTCGGCATGAGCTATTCAAGATAAGATGCAATAGGAACTGTGGCTGAAGCAGAAGTGTTTAAAGTAGACACAGGGTATGTTCCTTGCTTCTGACCTCTGTAGATAAGCAACAAAATTATACATGGCTGCAACAGTATTCTGTGTCAAGAGTATTAAGTGGACAGCTTCTAATTACCTTTAGCTCATAAAGCTAAAGAGCTTGATCTATTGCTTAAAAGCTTTTTAGTTTAAATTATTTTAATCAACAGTTCTATTTTTAGCAGTTGTTTCTAAGATGCTTTTCCAGTAAACAGAGGGGGGAGTCGTGGGTCTGGTTAGCTTGCTGGCTCACCTCCCAGGACACTGCAGTCTTCAAGTCCCCAGCTCTCTAAGAATCTGCTGATGTAAAACGAGATAAAGGCACCGGAGCCTGGGAACCTCGCAGCAGTGCCCATGTTTTCTGGAAACCCTTTTTCTTCTAACTGCAACAACACCCAAATGTTTTAGTGTATCTAATGCATTTTTATCTACGTGGTGGGACTCAGTGTGAGGAGGACAGCAGGGCTATCTTGCTTTTCTAAGCTTGGGTTCAATCCCCAGCAATGTTCTCCTTTCATATGTCCCTCTCACGGGCTAGGCAGATAAGATGGGGAGCCCCTGACAGGGCAGCTGTTGGGCATGGAGGTTCCAATGAGAACCATGGAGAAGGGCCGAATGGCAGATGATGTTGGCAGCAAAAACAAATTGCTTGGTTGCACCTTCTCCCATATGAAAGAAATCACTCTGGAGAGGCACAGTTTTGAAACATCCCACAGTCCCTGCTAGACTCAAGGAAAAACAACCGGCCGGAGGGAAGCGAAGGGCCACATAACGACTTCTGAAACCCTGCCACAGGATGCTAGAAGCACAAGGCATCCACGCAGATCCAAGACTGTTTTCACTAACATAACTTTTATTAAAACCTGTGGTTTTATTCTTGAGATGAAATTTAATAATCCAACAGTCTTGAACCTCCTCATGCTTTTGGGGTATTGATTAATCCCTTGCTGCTCATTTGGCTAATATGCAAGTGGGTTGTTCACATACTAATCTTCATAAAATTTGGACCAGAAACATATCAAGCCAGTCTCTCAATGTAGCCCAGGCAATCTAAAGAAAATATCCCCATATGCCATAAGTGAGATATTAAAAAGCGGGAAAAAAAAAACCAATACGAAAATCATGGATTCCATGACTCTCATGAGACTATGAAAAAGATTCATCTTTAGCTATAATAGCAGAAATGACCTTGGCACAGGGCATTTCCTGAAAAACTAAGGATTGGCTGGGGTTAATGGCCTACAGCTTTGCCTGAGGCCATCAAGTCTCCCAGTCAGTCATTAATCCCCCGGAAGTACCCTGGTGCCTTGATCATTTCTACTTAATTAAAGTCGGTGATCCCCAGGATGCCTCCATTTCACCAGGAGACTCTTTCTAGTTACTTCAAGGAATGCGCCTCCCAACTCCCTCCGTCTCTCCCTCTCTCCCTCTCTCTCTTTCTCAAGATATTTGACATGACATGTTCCAATTTCCTTTTTAATGGCCAATGTTTAATATGGCTTACAAATAATTATTTTTTCTTTCATCTTTGACATGAACCCTTTGTCCAAAATTGAAAAATTATTATTATTATTTTTTTTTTTCTCCAAGAGAAAAATACATCTCTGGTTCCCGCATGAGGGACATTGAACCCAAAGTAAATAACTACCAAGGTTTAAAGAGCTTCCATCTTTAAAACAAACAAAACTGAAAGCAACACGTCTAAGTGAGGAGAAACAGAATTATGTTTTGGGAACAAGCAGAAATCACACAGGATGATTTAATGAAAAGTCAAAAATGAGAATCTGCTCTTATAGCCTTTATTCCTCATCCAAGTCTCTAATACTGGGATCACTTACCAGAGACTTAATTTTATGATCAACAGCAGCCCACAGACTTCAGCATATGTGTAGAGGTAGGCACTTGCATATTCAGGACCAAAGCCTACATTTACACAAAAGAAAAGAAACAAGCCAGAAGGGCCACCACTGTAGCTGTCTTTAGGGAAGCAATTGCATCCCACCCATACTCTGTAAACACGCTGTTTCAAGCCACAAAATATTGAGCTAGTCTTCTAACATCTACAGTTTCAAATGAAAGCAAGCTACATATCAAGATATACATTCTTGCATACATATGAAAATTAATGTACAGCGTTAGCTCTGCATACAAGAGACTGAGATGCATTCTCTGTCCCAGAGATCTGATAATGCAAATTCCTGATCTTTCAGATCTTTGGTATCCCACGTGGCAGGAGGCTGCGGTGCATTTTCAAACTAGTATCCACACTTAAACCTGTATTTACTGCTCATGGCCAGTGCACCTGATGTTCTGGAGTCGCTTAAAATGTGTTTTGAACTTGGCTGTTAACTGGTACCTCTGTAACAGGCCGCACCAACCCTATATAGATAACACTTCCCTACATCTGCCTAAGTTCAAATCATTATTTTAACCTTGTAAAGAAAACCAAAGTCTACTCAAGACAACAGCAAAGGAGATATTACAGCAGCCATTCAAAACTCTACAGTGCGATAGGTCATGATAAGCAGCTCATTTGGCAAAACAGCAAATATCCCAAGTATGCACACGTATGCATGTGCACACAGACACACACCTATATATATGCACGCATACTATACTTGGGGTGCGTGTTTATATAAAGACAGACAAAGGAGGCACGTATAGTTTTAAAATTTCCTTCTGCTATCACAGAATGAGGATATAATATATCTAGACTGATTCATTCCTCTAGCAATTTTGCAGACCAAACAAGCTTGTTGGTACCTACAAAGTCAAAATGTTCCATAAAAATAAGAAAATAAAACCATCATATGGAAGTTATACATATTAAGCCAGCATTACTATTTTGTGCAAGTCAAATACGAGTTTTCAGTCAATGTTAGCAAGTCAGACTGTGAATCGAAATGCAGATCCACATTGCATCATAACCGGATACGTCACAGTCCATGACAGCTTTACTGAACTTGACTGCTATCAGTCCTGTCAAAAATGTAAATTTTTTCCTCTCGGTTATGATAGCACTGACCTACAATGTTTTTTAGGTAATTCTGAAATTATCTGACACTATAAGGAAGATGTCCACATGCCAACAAACATACAAGTGGTGGTTACCTAAGGTGTCAGCAGCTGCAGGTCTGAATCCAAACTTTCCTAATCAGGATACAAACTTTTGCATCTGTGCTTTTATTTCACAAACCAACAAAATGAGCCTGTACTGGGTAAGCCACCTCACAGCTGAATTTACCAGGGTGGCTGACAGGGCTGTATGCCTCCCAGTTAGCACTGGTCAGACAGAAGTACATTGCCACACAGTGTGGCGCAACTGCAGCCCTGGGATGGCCTCCATCCCTGAATAAGTACATCCTGTTTTTAACTTCTAACTGTTCGTATTTTATTTGCTGCCCACCTTTTAATAACGTTGCTTCTCTTACAATGGGATGAGGTAGGGAAGAATGATACCAAGCTTAATTTAAATTTTGTTAATACCTCCCACAAGCATAGTATTTGTTAAGCATTACTATTTGTTGAACTGCATTCGCAAACATTCACTAAAGGACCACAAGGAGATTCACAACTACACACTGAAACATAATTTAAGAAGAAATACAAGCCAAAACTATGATGACTCATAGAAGTAATATAGCATAAAAATGTCTGCATTTCCCATCGCATGCTTTTCCATTAAACAACAGGACATTTCAAGTTTGAGACAGTACCTGCAGGAGCTCACTTGTGACTGTAAAGAAGTATTTTGTAGATTAAAATGCATTATTGGCATTAACTTGAGAGAAAAATGGATCCACGTATAAAAGAGAAGGAGAGAGTAGAAAAGAAAGTAGTTTCACTAATCATTTTACTGATCAAAGAATTCATTTTCTAAGTGCTCAAACTTTGAGCCTTTCAGCGAGGACAAACTTTGAACCCCCTTAATGATGCTCTGGAAGAATTCCTTCTCTTGAACTACAGCTAAAAGACTTGCAAAAAACGTTATTTCAACACTGAAGCAGTTTAAGTGACTGACTGATACCACAACGTATAAGAAGTACAACTCAAGCTTGGCAGAACAGAGCCAAATAAATAGTGATGATAAGCGACATATCTAACAATGCAGTCTCCGTGTCTTGCCATTAACACAATTATGTCAGTACGGTCAATCAGCACATTGCCTTGACTTTAAAGCAGGCGTCTGAATGCATGTTTTTAGAGTTGGAGGAGGAGGACAGAGGAGAATCACTGCATTTAAAGCCATAGTTATTCATGGCTTTTTAGGAAAACAAGGTTATCCATTTATAATATGCTTTGTGCTGGAGTAACACTAAAATGATTCTTATGAGTTCAATACCATCTGTAATAGCCCTCTGGCTATACAAAACAAAAAGGGACTCAAGACGAAGCATTCCTTTCACAAATGAGAAACTGATTTACTACCTGAAGTGATAATTAATGCCATTCAGTTTGGTTTCAAGTGGAGATGAATAGAACAAAATGAGAATGCACGTTCTCAGAGCGCATTCCTCTCAAAAAGGTTCTTTGCTACGTGCTGGGAGGACTGACAAACCTAGACCAGCAACAGTGGCAAGTGATGGCATCTGCCAAAATTAGCTACTCTACACCAGCTGAATATTCTCCCAGAAACCACCACTGTGGCTTAGTAACAAAGCCTGCAGAGAAGCCCGGATAGGCAGAAGCACATCTGCTATCCCAAGGCTGGGGGATAGTCCCTATGCTACTGTAGTCCACAACAGCAAGTACTTTCTACAGAATGTTCTTCAAATATAATTCACTTACATAAAGACCTACTTAAAAGAGATTTGTCTGCTTCGAGATTTCAGTTTATTTTTTAAATAAACTGTTAAAATAGTGGCAAGGCCCTGGCACAAGCCTCCAGATGCTGGGCTGCTCAGAAAGCAAGCTGCCTAAAACCCCTAGGTTGTGCCTTATGGCTGCAGCTGTCCTGAGGAACTTCTGCTGGATGCTGAAGTCAAGTCGGGACAGCATCCAACAAGCCAAATCTTCACTGGAGATGAATTAGGTAAGAACCTTGCCTCTGCTAATAAATCAAATTTGCCATAAAACATACTGATATTCTTGGTACTTCCACCCTGTGAGATGCTCATTAGGGGCTTTTGAACTAATTGTGGTATCTGAGCAATAGGCTAACATGCCACGTCATCCTGCCTCTGTAGCCTCTCTGACCAAATCTCCCTAAGCTTCTTTGACCCACTCCTGGCTTCCCTGACACTCCTCTGTGTAACCCTTCTCTGATCCTCACTCAGCTCTCCTGATACCCTGACTCCTGCTCCATCCCTCATGCAGCTCCAATATCTGCCCTTCTCATGTGGCTCCCATTCTTTCACTGCTTCTCTTTTATTTCCTCCAGCATATACTGAGGATCCAAATACCTCATCCAGCTCTCCTTATTTCCTGCTCTTCTGACCTTGTGTCAGCTAGTACAAAATTGGTCTGATCCTGTCCTTCAATCCTCTCTTTTCCTTCTCCCTAGTGTTTTGATCCTTTTCTACCTCCATTTGTCCTGTTTTGATCCAGTTTCAGCTTCCCCAGAGCCTCTTCAATCCTCTCTGAGCCTTCTTTTGCTACCCTGATCCCTCTTCCACTCTCCCTGTGTGGCTCCAATTGCCCTTCAACATTTCTGTCTCCCTCTAAATCCTCCAAATCTCAAGCTCTGTTAACACATACTATATACAATATGTGTACTGTGAAATCAGGGGGAATTTACCAGCAAAGAGATGGCTTGCAACTACTGCTAGGGAACATGACTGTGATTAAAGGAAAAAAAAAAAAAAAAAAAAAGTATCCACCATTCTCAACATCTATTTCTCAAACTTGAATATCTTACCTATTTTAATTACATTTTTCCTGCATTTTGAAGACATGGTCTTCTCAGTCCCAGTTTTAAACAGACATGCATATATGTACCTCCACTTTCACACAAATTACATCTTACTGTCCTTTAACTATTTTGATCAAACAAGTCCAAGGTGCTAGCAACAGATGTACACAGCTTGGGCTGACGTGGGGCCCCTTAGCTGTTGCAGCAGCTCCCCCAAAGGCTGGCTCCTTGCTCCAGGCACTGAAGAACCACAGTGCTGTGGCACGGCACCCGTATGCCCAGTTTCTCCGGTCTCCCATTCAGGTGGCACACGATGGCATCTACTGCTCAAGGTGCCGTGTGGGAGTTCAGCTGAGTGCTGACTCATTCAATGACAGAAGTGGAAATATTGCCAGTGGGGCACAACCATTGGCTCCCCATTAAATGCAACCACTACGCCGCATGGCATGTGCAGATACACGCACCCCATAAAAAAACTTGCACGGTTCAAGTTCTCAGGCTAGGACAGGAGCATGCCAACAAAGGCCTCTTGCAAGGCGATCACTCACAGGTATCTCACATCAGTAAAGGGGAAGTCTCTAAACAGCTGATGGTTCAAGTACGCCTCGAGTTAACATTTCTCTCTGTTTAAGGCTACAGCCTTTGCATCAGCAAAAACTCAGTAAGGAACATTAATTATCAAATGTGCCAGTTTTGTGACTATTAAGTACCTCATTAGATTCAGTTTTGAAAAATGCATTTATGGGCACTTTTATACAGGAGAGCATGGCATGTTTGGCATTATTTAACCCTTCAACACGAACCAGAAGTAGTTCACTTTTCAGTACATTAAATTCTTTTGATCAGTTTTGGTTTGAGGATTTTCTTAACATGCAAAATTTTAGATGGATTTTTAGCTGTTCTTGAAGAACAAGCTGCTCAAGATATTAGAAAAAATGGCATTCTCTTTCTCAGTTTAAATAAAATTTGTCCTTAGAGCTGCTACATGATTTTCATTTATACCTCCAGCATTAAATGGTGGTTAAAAATAAAAATGTTGTCTACATATTGTGTATAAGCATATACTCATAAACACCCATTGCTGACAACACCACAATTCTTTCCTTCTGTTTATATTAGCACATAGAGAGTCGAATTTTTCAGCTACAATATATTTCCTTTAGTCTGTCGGAAAGAAAACCTCATGCTTCAACAAAGAAAAAAAAAAAAGAAAAAATAAATTAAAACCATATTTAAAATGTATCATCTAGCCTAACCTTTACTCCATTAGGGAAAATATGCCTGCAAAAAAGATTAAATACAAATTTGCTTTGCTTTTAAACCTACTTAAGAAGCACCTATCCTATCTGTCCATATAAATTCCAATGGAAAACACGATGACATGCAATTACTAATCTCAATGTACACAGCTATGCCTCGGGGACTTGGTGGTTCATATTTTACTGTTCTGTAATCAAATACAGAACTAATGAGTAAAAATATGCTTCCCCCAATAAATTCCCAGCACCTGGACAAGTGTCTGACAGGGAAATGGAGGATGCTCACACAAAATTCATTCTGCAAAGCTATTAAAGTGTTATACTTGCCAACAAGTGTTCATTAAACAAGAATGAAGGATCTTTATGCCAGTTCCCTACCAAAGGCTTTTTAATATTTTAATGGAGAGTAAAGACTATTTATCTGAACTCTGATCAGTTAACGTTCAAATCTGTTATGAAGAAACAAGGAGTCTTTTATAATACCTTTCATAAAAATCCACTTTGCAATGCTTCAAATAAAGACTAAGAACTGTAAAAGATTATGTTGCATATAAACAAAATCAGTATCATTTTGAAATTATATGGTTATCCGTGGAGCTCCTTAGCATATTAGTATCGCGTTGTATTTTTATTTAAAAAGTGGTTAGCAACATCCATGATACAAATGAAAAACAGAATTTGAGATGACATCACTTGTACCAGAGTGTCTTCAGGCTGTAGGAAAGGAAAAAGCAAATATAATGGGACAGATGAAAGAAGTGGGAGGCTAATAGATTGCGCAAAGCTAGGCCACGTACCTGTTGGGAAAACAAAGGCTCTCCAAGAAACAGGCAAGGAAGACTGCCTGTCAGTATGCCTATCAAAAGGAATTGAAGTTTGAATCTAAATCAAAACCACATTTAATATAACCTACAAAAACAGAGGCACAGAGAGCAACAAAGATCAAAAGCGTCCCTTAGACCTAACCATCAGTTTCTTTTGTAAGAAAACCTGTGATTTGGATTCAGGTTTTGGTTTAGCCCTTTGGAATCACACGGTCAGACCTGATACATCCCCAGGTCTGAGAGTGAGTAAACCCAAAATGACGGGCTGGAATTGTCTCACACAAGCCAAGGGTCTGACAGTTTGACCCCTGTCTACTCTCCAGCTGTTTAGCTCTGGTGTGCCAGACTACTTAGGACCACAGTCGGGCACGTCAGTATCTAACTGAGGCCTTGCAGTGCCTACAAACCAGGCCCCTGGCACCAGCAGAACAAGCCATAATGTTTGAGCACTGAGCCTAAGCCCCCCCACGCGGTTACGGGAGAGGCCTGGGAAGCCCCAGATTCCCCAGCCAGTGACTCAGCCCAGCCCAGGTGCTCACCCAGCTCCCCTGGGAGCACACAGGCAGCCCGGCACACCGCTCAGCCTGCCGCAAAGGGCCAGGCAGAGGAGAGCTGACTGTACTTGGCAAGTGGGCTTCTCTGTCTGCACAGGACTGTAAAAAGCCATTGCTTTCTCAAGGGCAGACTTCTACCCAAGGGCAGAAGAAGCAGCAGCCAGTTGGACCTTCACAAATCCCAATCGTTAGACCAGTTGGATGGTAAACGGGAGGCTCCCAGTTACCAGCTCTTCTCTTCTAGGGCCACCCCAAATTACAGCTCTCGTGGCAATGTGCTGACCACCAGGCCATGGGGTGTTCTGGACACAGCTGTGCTCTAGTTCTCCTGCCAAAGTAGGATCAGCATAAAAGAGAGATGGGTGTAAAAAAGAAATAGACAAAGCTCAGGGAATCACAGCCTGAAGTTTTAGCCATTCATTTCTGTTCCCTGCTCCCACGGTGTTGCAGCATTTTAACCCAGAAACCCTGACTGAAAGCACAGGGAACGGCAGTCTGGTCCCAGGACCTGGTTCACACACGTTTTCCTTGATCTGGCAGCTTCTGAACCCATATGGAAGTCTAAGCTCCAAAACGTGATTTATATTGATTGTTTGGAATCTCCTGGAGTTTGGTGGTATTTAACAGCAAGTGCTCTGAATTGCTCCCAGAGCAATCCTGCAGCACTTTGGAGGAGAGCTTTCCTTTTCATCCTTGATCCTACCACCTCTCTACTCTTCCCCTAAGACTGATCCAGCTTCTCCTGAAATCAATGGAAAGACTGAAATGTCGTCCGAATGAGGAAGTGATTGTCACACAGCTTCTGATTGTGCTTCACAGTTCCTATCTCGGTGTAGTACCACATATGTGGCTGTTTCATATTGGACAATAAAGATACAGCTTTCTTACAGTTAAAAAAGAACTAACATATCAGTGTGGATCGTAATTATAAAGAGGTCAATATTTCAGAAACAGTGTAGGAAGCAATGTGCAAATACACATTTAAGATGCAAAAAAAGAACAATTATATGGCAAGTACCCAACTGCGTGCACAGGTTTCAGTTATACAGACACATGTGCATATGTTTAAAGGATTTTTTTTTTATTGTTTTAATTTAAACCTCTACTTCTGAATGTTCCTGAATTCTTTTTAGGAGAAAACCCAGATTTCTTAGCCTCAGCAGGTTTATGGTAGACTCTAACAACAGTGATGCATATACCAATAAAGGAAGGTACTGTATTGTGGAAAGAAGTATTTTTAAGGCACATGAAAGTTAGGGTTTAATAGGGTGTGAAGTTGTCAGGGAAGGATTTGTGAGGCTGGGAGTTTAGTTTAATGCTTATTAATTAGAGCAGAATTGGCAGCTACAAATCTGAGGGGTGAAGTACCTTTGCCAATGGAATACATTAACTGGCACGCACAAAAGAAGTACTTATTATCCCCTGATGTACAGACAGAAGTAGTGGCTTCCCCACCAACATGAATCTGCTATGCTGAAGTTTGTGATCCTTCCAACATCAAAACCAATGAATGCACCCAGTGCTGTCTCACAAAGGTCAGACTTACTCTTGACCACATATCCAGACAGGCCTCCTGACATATTATTGGAAGATAAGAAAATATTTACATTAGCATGCAATGCTGCTTCCAATTAAACTTTACCTTTGATTGAACTAGGAGAAGGATAAGGACCAACAGATCAAATGGATAACACCTTGTCTACTAATTGCTGCCCTCAACAGAAGGCTTGTTTGATATTTAAATTATGCTTGATACTGCCTTTCTTTGGCATGAACATTTTTAGAAATTCAGTTGAACTTAAGTAGGAACAGAAAGGCACACACAGAAAAAAATCTATGCTCTTTCTCCATCACTTCTTCTAGTTCAAATGCTGATAAAACAGATCTGGGGTTTCTTTATGGAGAAGACAACTTAGCAATAAGAACAATTTTAAGTAGCTTTCTAACCCAGTTATCGCCTACAGTAAATACTATACTAATGAGGAGGTGCTTAGATGCATTTGATGTCAACCTTATAATGCCAATGTAACACCATAATGGTTCCCTCAAGGACCAGTCTTGGAGGAACCACACCTATGCCCTCGTGCATTTTTCAGTGTTTTGAGGAACAATGTTCTATAATTACGCGATTGCATTCATTGACTCCAAGTAGAATCTTTTAATTGAAGAATCTTTTAATTGAATGGTGCCTGGTAAGGCACCATACATGGTGATGGAGCTTTATAAATAATACATAATGATGGTCAAATAACATGTGAGGGAAACTCTTTGTCATATTAAACTCCCATTTAAACAGGTGAGACACAGTCCAATAAATTCTCTGCAGGAATTTAAACTACATTGACATCAGTTATTCCTCAGCTGCGCTCCTACTCGTCAGGACACACATCCCAGTTTTGTTGCTGAATTCTCATTGTTTCAGTCTCCCGCTTTACTTTTGCTGGATTGAGCGGCTGATGGGGTGAGAGTATGTAATAGCTACTGAAAGCTTAAGAAAAATCAGTGAGACATAGCTGAGATCCACTGCATTAGTGGCATTGCTAGGAATGACTGGCATATTTCCAATATTTGATTTACGTAGACTTTAATCAGTATGTACAATATCTCTTTCCCTAAAGCAAATCTATTGTGTAATCTTTCATATGTAACTCCATGTATTCGTGATAAGTTATAACACTGATCCCTGCCTTTTGTCATTCTCTCTAATGAAGCTGTTTCCTTATATTGTCTGCTTTTTTATTATTACTACACACAAAATAAGATCTATGTGTTAATTATACTCACTTCACACCTTTCATCATTTTATTGTAGAATGTAAGGCTTTCTACTGGTCAGATAATAGTTCTGAAGCATTACAAAATACCTCAGGCACACCCATTCCATCCGCCTCAGTTCCTCAGTGAGGCAGGTTTCACCTTTCCCAGGTAATCGACTCAGCCGTGCAAGTTTGTGACCACAGGTACGACACTGGACAATTTATTTCTAGTAGTACAGGTGTCCTGGCTACATGGTCTCTGGAAGACCATGAACCTTCCCATAAACTTAGAAATCACACCAAATAATAGTAATAATAAGGGTCAGAAAGAAGACTGAAGGGTCATATTAATCTGACAGGTATTTGGGTCAATATTTTGCCCTGAGTCACAACATACAATCTAATTTTAACTCCAGAAGATGAACTTTTTAAATCCTTTCCTTTTATTTATTTATTAAGGAGAAGAGCTGTTCCACCAACCAGTATTTTTTAAAGGAAGGACAATTTTTCTAATCTACTTTACATACTAAAATGTCAGCATGTTTGTTGGCCCAGGCTAGCTGATGAATAAATATAAGATGACACAAATTGCTAGGAACAAGTGATATATGCATAATAAAGTTAAAAGTAAAGTGGCTATCATCAGTTGCCATTTTGATATCTACAAGGAAAGAAGATCACACTCTTCTTTACACATAACTCTGCCAAGTAAAAGGGAATAAGACTTTTTTTCCCCCCAGTTTTCAGTAAGTCCAACAGATTGCTTTCATACTAAAACCTGGAACAAAGATGAGGCTTGTCTCTGTGCATTACAATGCCTTACCTTATAAGGAAGCTTTTGACAGCCCTAGATTAAACTCATGAAAGCTAATGAAGATTCCTCCTTAATACACATTTCTTTTTTCCAGTTCGGACTTGAAGTGACAACATTACAGAAATACCCTGGAGGTTTTTTTTTAAATAGCATCCTATAAAACAATGTCCTCTTGTCAGTCAACACTAATTCTGCAGAAGTCAAGCTATAAATCTGTCCAAAGGCCAGCAAAGTGCTTAACTTGGCACATCCCTAATAAAATTAGGAATGTGAGTTTATTACATGAACCTTAAGTAGGTTTGGCCAAGATATTAAGATTTTTGCTTATGGCAACCATGGCTAATGTGGATCGGTATTTTCATTATAACGCACCCCACAGCATTTCCCAGTAATGTCTCAGGTTTCCAAATTGGACAATAATTTTCTACACTATCTGACACATCACTAGGTGTTACAGATGAAACTGTCACTAAAGCTGCACACTCTTTAACCATACTTAAAGATGGTAAAGGTTTTTCAATAATGCTAATTCTACGGAATAAATGAGGGCAAATTAATTAATACTTCTGTTAATGTAACCTGATTTCACTTTGTTCAAGTAAAGAAGCACTTACAGGCTTTTAACCCAAGCTCAGATGTATTGTTTCAGCTCAAGGCAATTGAGAAGTGATTTATACTGTAATAAGTTGAAAGGCATGTTAAGAAAAACAGTGAGAATGTAAATTATACAGTCTATATTTTAGCTGTTTTCAGCCAAATATGCTTCTTGATGATATTGATGCAGAATATCTCTTCCAAACAGTATTCTATAAAGCAGACTCCTGTTGTAACTCCCTTCTCACTGTCTTCCACACTGAATTTTTGTCACAGAAACATCTTTCCTTCAAGAGAAGAAACATACGCAGAGGCCCAGGAATGGAGACGACATTAATCACCTTCTTACCTGGCTAAAAAAGTACAGGTGATTAAAGACTTCTCGTTATTACTGCCTGGTGCAACTTGAGGCACCATGCTGCCCACTGCATTTCAGCCGCTACAACAGGAAAGATGCTGCAATATCAGACACGTGGATGTGCAGAGTCACTAAAGTTCACTTCATGAAAAATACAATATACTCTGGGAAGGAAGTATGATTGATGTCCCCTGAGCAGACTGTTTATCAGACAAACACATTTTGCAAACTTTGACATAAATTGTTCGTTTTCTTATCGTACTGACAATATAAGAACAGTACCTTTGTAGAAACTTCCTGAAAACTCTTTAATGACCTCTAAACAGTGTTATCTTATCGTCATCTGACTTTCCACTACAATAAATCATTTACAAATAGGTTAAAAGAAAAATTGATATTCGAAATATGGATTTATTTTCCATAGACTTCAAGGTGTAGGGAGCCTTCTCAAGGAATAGTTATAATGCTGATAAAGCACTCAAGTCTCTTAGTGCCTGCAGTTGTTTTGTGAGAAGAAAAAACAACTCTCATTGAGGAGTCTTAGCAGAAATGAGATGAACATTTGCAATTCCTAGGTCTTTGTGTGTAAGGCTATGACAACATTGTTCACTTTGAAAAAAAAAGAACTGCATATGCAAATTCCTACTTGGTGTATATCACAGAAAGAAGCAATATGGTGGTGTTTTGGGTGTGCAAGCAGCTTGTGAACACAACCGGTGGGGAGATCTGCCCAATGGAGATGTATCCACAGCGTATTATCAGCTTCCAGGCTATCACAAAACACACCATATAGTTTTTAGTAGTCTAATACTTGCTTAATTAAGATTTCAAAAACTTTGAAAATAAAATTTTGCTCAAAATAAACCAAACGAACTTTTTTCCTTTTTTTGTGGCTGCAAATGCGATGAATGCATTCAGTGACAAATGTTCACCAAGTCAGCAATTAGGAAAAATGGATGGAAGGGATGCTTCCCACCTGAAATAAAATACTCACCATAAGAATTAAACTCACATAGCTCACATAGGGACAGGAAAAATACTACATGATCTAGGTGACTAACAAAATGTGCTAATGATTTTTCAGACTCTGAAAAATCAATTTTCAAAGGACCTGTCTAGAACCAAGAATATTTTCTTGGAATTACTCTCAGCGCAATTTCAAACAATGAGTATTTTCACAGATGCTGCAAAGCTGTTGGACAATCTGAGAAAATATAAAGTACGTTAGCTACTTGTGTGAATTATTTACAGCCCTGTGGATAATGCTAGCAACAAAAAAGGCTACGCCTACCTGCACCTTAGCAGGGGAGCACAAAGCTCCTGCAAACCAACACAGCTCCACAGTTTTCACATTTTCTTCCCGTCTGTGGAAAGTCTGTCGGTACCATCATAGTCCCAGGATGGCAGTCTTCACCTGCAGTGCAAATATGCTGAACACAACAGGGTGGCTTCTGAACTCAACCAGGCACCCCAAAATTTGCATGCCTTTTGTTAGGTTTTCTCTACAAGGTGAAGGTGCACTTGGATGAAGGTGGTGCTGACTTCCCTGGAATGACCTAACAAAACTCCTGCATCTGGATACCTCAAAACTGTGCTCAGTGCAGGCCTCAGTTCAGAAGAGAGCTCTGCAGAATAAGCCACCATTCCCTTTCAGGGCTCTAATTAAAGCATCTCCCTTTTTCTGAGACTTTTGAACAGCATGGCAGTGGATACTAAAAACCTCTCTCGATCCTTCTGATCCCCCTTGATATTTCATTAAATTGACAGACCACAGCCTATTACCATACTTTTGCCAATTGCACACTGGTTGCATGATCTAGAGAAGAACTTGTACTACATCACCGACTAAACTAATATTCCCCTAGTAACCTTTATCCAATTTACAAATCGTTCTCTCTCCAGAGATGAAAGGCCGGAGCATTACTCCATACTCACCCAGAATGGAGTGAGCACCCAGTACCTCACGTGTAAAAATAAAGGAGATAGAAAACCACAACAAATCTCAGAGCTGAAAAACTCTCATTGAGCAATGTAATTCATTTCTATTTAACATGAATAATCATATGCAGGTACAGAGTTTTTGTTTTACTGCTCTCCTTAATTCCACATCTTCTTACCACTGATGGTACAGGCATAAATCATTTCACCACAGTCCTGAGTGGAAGGGTTTTAAAAGGCTACCCAGTGCTGTATTGCAACTCCTACCCAAATGCCCAGCCAAATTGCCTACCAAATGATTTTGGATGTCAGGGTCAGAAAACTGCACCGACATGACTCATTGACACTGAAACAAAAGCTCCATAGTACAAAACAAAGGGAAGAAAAACAAAATAGTGTTGGGTTTTTAAGGTATGAGTTTAGAGAGCAAGTATTACAGACAAAACTGAAGTTGAATTTAGCAGTATTTTAAAGCTGCCTTTAAAACTACAATGGTCCCCAGCTCTTTGCTTGAGATGAAAAAAAGTTAATTTCCTTCCAGTATTTACCATTTGAATTACACATGTAAAACATCATCATGTTAAACATACAGACAGACTGCAGAAAAAAACCCACCGCAGCACAGTGTGTCATTAAACCACCTTAGTTATCAAAACTTAATGAGCTCTGAAATAGATACAATCCCAATATTGCAGGTCATAAAAAAGATTTTACTCGTGACCTACATCATTCACATAGAAGAATTAAGAAATTAGGCCATCTTTCCACTTCCCATTCACTGTTTAAGTGCTTGTTCACAGTCTAACTCCTAAGGGCAAGGAAAAGCACCAGATTCGGCAGCTTTTCCTGTGCTGCAAGGCATCGTTACACAGAGCTGCTGAGGCTCCAGTGTGCTGCCCACAGTCCTGCACAAACCACTGAGACGAGAAATGGGTGGCAAACTTCAACTTGGCTTAGCTAGGCAAAAATGTGGTTTGGGTTTCATTCTACAATGTAGTACGATGTAGAAGACTGAGTGGAAACAAGAGGCCTCTGAAAAGCCATGTGTAGCACACAGTCTGTAGCACAGCTGCCATCTTTTTTTAGTATATATAGAAAAATGATGCTCAGAAAAAAAAACGAGTACCTGAACAGTGCTGTGATTGCTTAAAATTATTACTTAAAATTTCAGAATGCAACAGGCGGTGAGGACAGGCTGAGGATCACGCCAGACCCAGGTGCTAGCATCACCGACAGCAGGTATCGGTACAGCCCCAGCCAGGCCCAGGGCTGGGAAACAAGTGAGGCCTGCGGCGCCCCTGCTAACCAGGGACCCAGGCTTTGTGCCCAGGGCTTTGGCAATTAAGCTATGGGCAAAGAGTCAAGAAATAGGATTTTCTATTATAGAACATTACTGATATAAAGAAAAAAAAAAAAAGTGATCACACTTTTCTGTTTGTTGCACTGTACTTATTGTCTCAGGCTGCTGAAGATCTGACTGGAGAGCCCACTGGTTTTAGAGTTAATTTGGGGAAAGCAGAAAAAAGAGAGCACCTGAGCACAGCACAGGTGCTACCAGGGACCCAAAGGCTGCTCTTGTGGAGACACTTTGATTATTGACAAAGCCAATAAGTTTCTGATAAAACCAGAAGGGACAGACAGCATCGTGATTCAGATGTGCTTCATCAGGTCTGCATACACACAGTGACAAGTCGGGACTGCTTCACTTCTGTCTAGGTTTTGATTCAATTAACTGCAGTGAGATTAAGGGACAAGAAAAACAGGGAACAGAAATGTGAAATCAGTCTGCCAGGCTGTGTGTATCCCAGCAGGAAGTACAGTTAATTCAGTAATTCTCAAATACCAAATGATCCACCCTCACAGCTCTTCCACAGATATCCACCACAGCATCTCTTCCAATGCAGCCTTTTTTGTCTGGGTAATTTAAAGGAAAGCAGCACATTGCTGGCAGCCTACTTGAGTCAAAAGCCTCCCCCCCGACCCTCACCCATTTCTAATTATAATCTGTTCCTGTCTTGTCTCCTATGCAGTTTAAATTAAAATCATCCCTTTCTCCTTGAAGAAATCTACATTACATGCCTGCAAGAAAAGGAAATTATGTCCAATACATGTACAAATCATCACTTGATTATAATATTACAGTGTATTTTAGAAAAGTCCAGTGAAATCTCTGGTTAAAAAAAAAAAAAAAAAAAAGGAGAGCAAAATCATCTAGAGAGCCACGTGAATCTTTTTGGAAGGATTTGTTTCTTAGAATCCCCTAAGTAATAAATAAATAAAATAATCTCATGCACAAGCAGAAACACAGTTCCATCTTCAGTATGCAAATGTCAGAGCCCAGTCTGATGTCAGCTTGAAAAGATAACGTCATGCAGAAAATTAAGACCGTCTGATGAAATAATGTTGCAAAAAGTAGTTTGAGAAAGTAACTAGTGGTACACTTTTATCAAAATACAAGGTGTACTTTTATTTTTTGCCTGGATAAGATTTGAATATTTCATTCACATTTTTCTTTTCTTTCATAGAGAAGAAACTGAGAAATGTGAGTAGGTTGGTATAGAAGCACATTTTAAATTAAAACTTTAGAGATAGGTTTATTGAAAGGAACTAAATGTTTCATCACCATACTCATTTAGTAATATGAAATTCATTTAAATTAACATGGATAAATAATGCTGCCTCTAATATTAACATTCTTAAAGCTAGTGCCCTACTAAGCCTTCAAAGTGGTATTCAAAGGTCTGCAGTAAGTTACAACCCATACTGAGCTGAGAAAATCCTTGGCACCTTCAAAACTGGTACTATAAAGTTCCAGATCTCACAGCGTTCTCTTCTTATGGCTTAACAGGAAGGTGTGTTCTGACTCAACAGTGTTGTACACACTAAGTCTTTTTTTCCCCTCCCCATCCTTAGCTCCCACTTTCCTAACCCCAAATAAAATAAAAAACTCAGATAGCTTCTAAACCTCGTCTCCTGCCTCTAGTTTCCACCTCAAAACTCACTTTTAAAATTACTGTAGCTTTAGCATAGTAAAATTGCTGCACTTCAGAACCTTCCCATGGACAGCACACAGTCTCTGCAGATCTGAGAAGGGAAGCATCTTCATAGTGAGTAAATGCAAAACATTTTATCTTCTTTCTTTACCCTTCAGGGGATGACAAAGGAAGAGTTGCAATTCAGCAAATTCCTGTTTGTAGAGACTTTTTCAGAAGGGCTTCTTGTCCATTTAGAAAGCTGGAATTGCAATTGTGTAGGGGAAAGCACCTAATACTAAAAGGAGCTGGTGAAGAATGGGTTACAGAGTCACAGAGTGGTCAAGGTCAGAAGGGACCTCTGAAGATTGTCTACTCCCACCCCCCTTTCAAAGGTGGTCAGTAACATCCACTAGCTCTCTCAGCACTTGTGGGGGCATCTCATTGGCCCATGGATTTTGCATGCACCCACTGGAGTCATCCCAACAACCTTCAACCAGAGGTGAAGCTCTGAATCCCTTGAGCAGTGAGTAGTCAGTTCCCCCTGCCTTGCATGAGGAGAGAGCAGCGAAGTCTCAGCAATGGTGCGGTGCCTGGTTAATGGGGTAGAGAGCTGACAGAGGCCCTTTGCAAAGTAGATTACAATAGGATGGATGACCTGTGCTGGATGAATTACTGTCAGATAGTTCCTTGAAACATTACTATGTAAAAGTTACAGCCTTGTTAAACCACATTCTTGGCGTCTTGTTTTTCTTCCATCAGGGATCGGGACAAAGAAAATGTGAAAGGCAGGAGAAACATTTCCTGAGTTGCTACCACAGTTTTTTGTTCTCTAAGGTTGTATCTCCAGCAGGAGAAAAAGCCTGATGAGGTTTTATTTGAGCAGAAGTTATTGCAGTGGATTTATAGAATGAATTCATCTTAGAAACACATTTAAAGCAGAAAAAAACAAACATACAATTAGTGTACATAATTGAATCAGTTCTAACATCTTGCTACTTTTACATAGTTTAATCTGTTCTTTCATTCTTCCTACCACCTGAAAAACAGGAGTGTTTGCAATAGAGAAATAAACTAAAAATACCAATAAAGCACTGAATTAAAAATATTGTAATGTAAAACTATTGTGAGATCACCGTATTTCCACATTTTTATCTTCCTTGATTGTTTGGGGTGTACTTCAGAATTATGTTCTGACAAGGCCAGGTGATAGTGGTAAAGGCTCAGAGTTTGACACTGGAAAAGGAAACTCAATTAATCAAAAAAAAACAAACCAACTGATTTCCCTAAAAATTACTTGGTCTGTCCTATTCTACTTTACTGCCTGCCTCTCCACCTTTTTTCCACCTTGCCTTCAAACACTTTTAAAGATGCATCATTACATTCTGCACCTTGCTGTCCAAGGCAAGGGAAGGAATAAGAGGATGAACTTGCCCTATGAGGTCACTCAGCAATTACTTTTTTGAAAACACAGCACTTTCTGATACTACCCTGTCTCTAGAACATAAAACCGAAGGCTGAATGGGTTGGGTCGGAAAAGTTTTAGTAATCTTGGCAAATAACGACTTGCATTGAGAGTGTCTCTGCGGCTACTCCTAATGCACCGTGACACACGACAGCTCCTTGTGCCCACCTGCACAGCCCTGCAGATACAGCCTCCATCTGTACCTGTGGGTCTGGGAGGAACATAGGGGACACGACACATTTCTACTGATTACTCAGCCTTATTTTGTTGTATGCACAGCATTAGTGATGGCTGTTGACTGTCCAGCCAGTAATGAGGTAGGAAATGCCTAGCTTATAACTACTATGCATAATCCAAAGGAATTTCACATTTTGACCCTGGAACTTGCAGCTTCTTCCCTGGCTTGAGGGAACTGCCTGGGCAGGCTGGGGGCAGAGGAGGTGAGGCGGTGCTGTACCTCCTGGCACTCTCTGGCCCAGAGAGCAGCACGCAGTGGTACCGGCGGGTATCAGCACATGCAGTGAGCCAGCAGCAGTCCCCTAAAGCTGCACACGGACACAGGGCTCTGCACTCTTTGCACAGCAGAGACCCAGAGAAGCTCTCATTTGTTCCTTTACTGCAGGCCACAGCTAACAAGGGGAACCAGGCACCATGGCACTCCTGTAAGTGCAGCTTTGGCCCGTTCACTGAAACCAATAAATCAAACTTAGAAAACTTTTCACTGTGTGGTATGAAATTTTTTGAAGAAAGCGTTAACAGAAATAGACTCTTTCCTCAAGTCTTCCCCTTTTCAACCAGACAGCACAGTTTCTTTCTGAGAGTCCATGTCATCATTCAGCTGTTTCTTCTGGCAAAGCCAGAATCCAGAACAGAGTCTTCATGAAAAGGAAACCAATAAATTAGCCCTCTTTGTGAGCAATTTGCCGTTAGTTCTGTTCTCTCTGCCTATTAAGATTCTTTATTTGTTTCACCAAGAGATTTCTGCTGACAAGCCTATTCATTTACTACTAGCCTAGATAAAATGCTAATAAACAAAATGTCAAAAAATGTATTCATACAACTTTCCCCCTTTCACTGGGCTTATTATTAAAGGGACCACAGAACTAAACACTAACATCTGGCAAAATCAGGATGCTTGTTTCTCACCCCTCAAGGCTAGGCCCTATTTCAGGCCTGAAAACAACTTGTGAAAGAATGATCTGAAGCTTTTATATTTCTCTGGTCTGCCAGGCAGGCTCAGAAAAGCTCCCCACCCCACTAATTTCAGCAACTGTACAACCCCCCATCAAAACCAAACAGGAACACTTTTATGGAAAGATACTTACACAATGCTGTGGTATCTCTAGGCTTTTTATGGCACCCCATGGATGTTTTACAATGGCATTATAACATTTTGTTAAACTTCAGATAGGTTGTCACTATTTAACTTCTACAGAATGAAACGCAAACTCTCTGGGACCTTCCTCTGCTCCCTTACCAGCTTATGTTCTGTTAAATCTCCAACTCCCTGCCATTAGACTGGTGTGGAAGAAGTGAATCAAAGGGAGCTCTTTGGCTGGGGACTTTCAAGAGAATCCCCTTAGCCTACCTGTGTGAGCAAAGTATGGAGGGGGCAGCACCTAGATGTTGTCACCCCTCAAAAAAGACACAGCTGAAAATGCATATATGAATTAAGGAGTCAGAGAGCGAAGGGAACATACGATCCCTCCGCGATAGCTGAATGTTTTGTGGAGTTGGCAGGAGCACGTCTCTCCAGCCAAAGCTGTCAGCTGTCCTAATCTTTTTTGCTAAGCATATCCACAATGAGATGGATGGGAAACGCAGCCTTGCATGCTTGCACATGTGGAGGTAGAGTTCTGCAGTGTGAATGGCTGATTATTTTATTTTTGGAGTGCGTCTTGTGAACCATTCAGGTAAGAGGAAGAAAAAGCAGACCTGAACATTTCCACCCTGCTTGAACTCTAAATGAGACACCTACAATACCAAACAAAAAGGTACCCTCAGGGCACTTTTATATATTTATTATAAAGCAAAGATTAAAACAATTATATGGAAATTAAGGATAATATGGAACATTTGTCTTCCTCTCAAACAGTAACATGGCCTAGTTCAACAAATAGCTTCACAGCTTGAGGCACACTGCATGCAAAATGATAAAATGGCCTGGGCTGAGAGGACAGCCTGAATGGCTCAGCTCTGTTAGGTGCATCTCTCAGATCTATGAGAGAGGTCGTATTTCACTGGACTACTACTCTTTGGCAGGAAAAAAAAATAGTTCTCATAAGTTTTCACAAGTACACAGGTGAAAAGAACACAGACATTGGACATTGACCTTGTTCACAAGCTCAAAAAGCTAAAGAACCAGCTGGTGAATATGATGGGGCTTCTCCCCTTCCTTCTTTTCACCCCTCTCCCCTTTCCCACCCAGAATCTGCAGTTCATAAGAGATGTTGCTCATTACAGAGCTTTAGAATCTGTTGTGATTTTTTCCAAGCTACAAGTGCCATACCGAAGCCTAAGCAAGTCACAGCTCTGGAATTTTACTTTTAAAGTAGCGTATGTTCAAATATAAAATGGGAGTGATACTATTACTCCAGTTTAGCTCCTTTGGTTATGGAAGCTCCTCCTTCAGAGATGTAAATCCTTTTGCAGCAGCTGGGTTGGGAACATTCTGGTTCTGTAACATGCTTTCTCTATTTGGGTGGCACCAAATGACACCCTTTTATTATTATAACCCAGAGCACTTCTCACTATAAAATTTCACAGATGCTTCCAAGTTTAACTTTTAAAAACGTGTAGTAAGGTAAATCATGGAACTTCAAAAAATATATGCTTTTCTTGGGAGAGGCTTGGTTCAATTACAAGGTTGCAGAGAAGGGACAGAGGAAAAATCCAGACAAATTTAGAGCAGCCTTGACATTATAAGCATGAAAATAATCAGAAGAGGTGGAGAAGAAGATGATCAATAATGGGAAGAGTCACTAAAACTCATGTTATCCTGAGATTTGAGAAATATTCACCTAACTCATTACTATCACTAGCTTTTCTTTCGGGAACTGGTTTTCCACAGCAGCTGGAGAGAAAATATTGATATCATTTTCATAGTTTTAGGAATCTAAATAAAAGCCTGCTTTTAGTCACAAAAGCTCAGAGAACCTGTGAATTATTGAGTAACACACCCTTTGAGGTACATTAAAACACAAGGTTTTCATTACTACCTAATACTACTTATCTGAAAAACTTATTGCTTAATTACAGGGTTTTTTAATGTTGAAGCAATAACCATTGTTATGATTATAAATCACATTCTGAAGTTTATCCAAACAAGACAGCAATTTACCTTCACAAAGGCAGCATAGTGTTAAAACTTTTTTTTTCTTATACATTGAATAATACTGTCACAAACAATCTTGTGGATGTTAATGGGTACACTTGGAACATGGCAATATTACACAAGCGAAACTGTAACACAGTTTGTCCCATAACAGATTTAAGTGTGATCTGCCCTATTAAAGCAGCAAGAAGTCCTTTTCCCCTCTCTTTTACAAATGTTTTGAAAATAAGAATTCATCAGGATTTAGGAGATTAAGAAAGCACTGTCCATGAAAAAAAAAAAAAAAAAAAAAAAAAAACAAACACAGAACCTGCAGATATTTTCATTAGTTCTTTTATGAGTTGGCAGCAAATATTCTAGCTGTGAACTTTTATGAAGCTATAAATATAAAGGACCTTCTGATACTGGTATGATGATAATTCTAAATTTCCTCTTTGCAGCTGCAGTTGATCCCCTGTATTTGGTTAAAAAAAAAATCTCTTTTTGTGATTTAACAGAGAAAGTTGGCTCAACTACCGTATTGCCTTTGAGCACTTTGAGTGGAAGTTCATGAATTAAACCCACATGGCAACACAACCCCCCTTTCCCCACCTTTCCCTTAAGGTGGCTATAAAATGTCAGTAGAAAGCCAAGCTGTTTATTTTACTTAGCATTTGATTCTGTAAGTAAATGAGTTTCTAGTGGGGCTTACGTGCAAAGCACATCTTTGCAACGAGCTCCTTTACATCACTAAACTTTTATTAAACTATGCCATAAATATTAAATAAATCCTTACATGTTTAAACTTAATATTAATAGAAAAAAAAAAAAAAAGAATATGCAGGTAAGTAACGGACTTGCTGGCAACCTATCCTAGTCTTTCCGGGAATTTTTTGTCTTGGGGGGGGGGGGGGGGAAGTTCTTTGCTACTGACAGCTTTTTACAAAACTTGATTTCCCAGGGGATTTATCTTTGGGGAATAAAATTTAAAAAGGGACTTTGTCTACATTTTGCTACATATTCCAGAATCTCTATGGTGAATATTATTCCTAAATTACCCTGATAGATTTGCACCACTCTAGATTTGTTTCAATATTAAGAGTCAATACATTCCACTTAATTGCCTAATAAACACAAGGAAGACTCATTTTACTCACAATATCTTGGGAAAAGGGCACAATTTGAGGCAGAAGGGATCTCATTCCCTTGGTCGCTCGGTCCCTTAACAAATACTAGAACAGGAAAAAAAAAAAAAAAAAGCCATCTAGAAACTCTGTGAGAGAACCGAGTGTGTTTGCCCTGCAATTACTGCAGCAATTTCACACACATATTTCTTTTATCACTGCATGGTTAGGTTTCTCACAAGCTTGACCAGAAGGAAGGTACATTAACCAGGCTGCCCAGATACATGCCAAAACTCTCCGTGAGCTCAGTTGCATTTGCTTATATCTGTCCTAAGGCAAACTGAAGATCAGCATAACTAATGGAAAGTTATCAATCATGCAAAAGAAGAAAGTCACAATTAGACACCCGCTCTTTGTATCTGTAAATCTAAGAAGCTGGGTGTAATGTCATTATTCACCAACTCTACTCAAGATTATGAAATAAGGTCAAGAAGCAAACTCTGCAGAGTACATGTGTACTGGACTAAGGATGGCCTCTACTCTGAATCTGACAAGCTTGGCTGGAGTCCTACACTCAACATAAAATGTATTTCAGAGCTGAAATAGCCACTGTGACAGGCTGCTATCCACATCTACTGATGGGAAATGGAGGGACTCCTATATGTCATTTTCCTATGTGCATTTTCCTATGATTTAACTGAGTAGTGTAATACATTTGATGGTGAAACTAACAAAAAAGTCAGTAAACAGCTATCAGCTCTATTTTTCTTTCCAACATTATTCTGTAGTGGTCTGAATATGTCTGCCTTGCAATTTAAAACAGACAATATTTTTGGAAAGAAGCTGTAACTGCCTCTGTCCCTCTTTCCATGTGTCTCTATTTTACAAGACAGACCACAAACTGAAACATTGGAGAATTCTTATTTGCTACCATTTTAATAATTGAGAAACTAATCTCAGTTCAAGTACACAATTTTCTAAGTTTCCTTCAGAAAAATACAGTTGTAAAGTGCCTAAAAGCATATTACTACTGAACAGCGGCTTATTAGGTGCTCTACAGGTCCACTGTAATTAAAAATAGGGCCATGAGTATGGAAAGTAATCCAGGTGTGCAGGTGCTTCCATTTGTCTCCTTTACAGTGTTGGGCAGTAAAGTTCAAGAAGTGCATGGATATAACTTAGAAACCTAATTAGACCATTAGAAGTAAACTCCATTTAAAAAAAAAAAAAGAAGAAAAAAAAAGAAAAACAACCTTCAGCTTTAATGATAAACTGTAGCCATTTCAAATTTAATACTGCACTAGCAAGTAAATCTACCATTGAATAATTCAACATTCTGTAACATAAGGCGAGACGAGAGGAATGAGAAAGTGCGATTGCTATTTTCATTATGATGTGCCTTTTTGGGAGGTATAGTATAAACCTCATATCACTGACACTAATTATTTTGGCATTTTATTGGCAGTCACAATTAGACAAAATGTAAAAATTTCTAAGAGCAAAACAAGTTCTTGGCTAGATTTCTTCAGCCTGATATACTTCAGACTTTTATTTATGGCTAAATTGAAGCTGGATGTCAAATCTGGGTCCCTTAGAACAAAATCTTAATAATTAACTGGCAAAACTGAACATGATCGTTTCTGACACACCTACACTGGTAATTATTGCTTTGAGGCCATTTACTAATGAAATTAATGTATTCATTGCCCTAACAAATTAGCATAACTCATACATAATGCCCCACATTTCAAGACCTTCCTAGAAAAACAACACTTAATACCACAGAGTGAAATGGCAAGGGCATTACATGGAGACAGTATTCACTGAATTACTACATGTTAAAACCACAATAGCCAAGTGTTATAAAGCAAAAATGTAAACACAATGTGGGTATTGAAACCATTAATAGCGTAGTCAAGAGTGTACAATCGATGATTATCTTTGCACTTCAAATAGGCACATATTACAATAGCAGTAACCATGGAAGGTAATTAACTGGCTACTTGTCGTGATAGGGAGTATGAAAAGGAGGCAGTGCAAAAGTAGTTGTTTCTTCCTTCTCAAATCCATAATAGATATGGTGTGGCTACTGTGTTTCTCCCACCCTGTATTGCCATCCAGATGACTTCGATGCCTTGAAGTGGCTACAGTAGCCACCAGATCAACAACAGCGAAAGACAGGATTCAATGCATTACTTTCAGTAACGACAAAAAAATTAGCAGCACTCTCCTGCCATTTTTAAGATTCTCCCGCTTCTGTCTGGGAAAGTGATTCCTAGGGTTTTCTCTCCCATCATGCAGAACAAAGGTCAGGAGAGCTGACCACCGCGTGGCTAGATGCAGCCCCAGCCTGATGGGGGCCAGGGTGGAGCTGGCTCACTCAGCAGGCCAGGGGCTGCACTGAGGGCCCCAGACCGAACACGCACTGCCACTTCTGCAGAGTGCCGGCAGGAGGCAGATTACGTGAGGAACTGTTGCTTTTGAGTGTGAATAAGGTGTTTGTGTACTTCAAGTTATAAAATTACTTTGAAGGAAAAGAGTGGGACAACAAGAGAGTGGGATGGCAGAAAGCCATCGAGGGCTCTGCACTGCACAGAATTCCCTGCTGGCTATGCTGGGAGCTAAGGATTTCCTCCAGGCCTTTCTTCCACACAACTGAGGAGCCAAGCCCCAATGGCACTACTGTGAGGTTATTTAACTTACAGACAATTCTAGCGAACACAAGTAATTTTCCCCTCAGAAATGCTGAATAGCACCTCATTCTGTAGCACCTTCTTCTCCCCTTCTATGCAAGCACAGTTGCAAGGAAACACAGAGCCCCTCAGCAGATCCTCCGCTGTATCAGTACCTATTGCTACAAAGAAAAACACAAAAATTCCAAGGGGAAAATTACAGAATAATCACCTCAAACAGAGTATCCCTGGAACACCATCCACATGCACTTGGCTCCTGCCCACAGGCAAAAAGCTCTGTCTTACTTTATTAATGTTTTTATTCTACTCAATATAATTTGGATTCTCTCATTATCCATACAAACATCTGGTCTTTTCAATCCTCTTAACACTTGGCTCCTGTGGTATCTCATGGCAGTAAGTTCTACATAAAAGTTATGAGGCACATAACATTTCATTTGACCAGTTTGGTATTTCTTGCTCATCCAGTCATTCCCTATTCCTTCCCACACATTTGTCTTCTCTTTAGAGCTCTTCACTTAGCACGTTTCTCCACCTCGAAATAAAAATCCAAGCATCTACTACAGTAAAGTCTTTCTTTGACAATCTCTTGGCTTCTGTTTCTAACTATGCATTTCTTCATTAATTTCTTTCTAGACTAGATGATGACCAGAATGGAAGATAGTTCAAGTGACTTTTCTAGCCCAAAGAGGTTGCTTTAGACACTGTCAATGGCTGGAAGCAGTTTTCAGAATGGTTTAACAGACCTGTGGTGCGTTCCCAAAGCATTGCACTGCACAGGCTACTTTGTTCTCTCTCCCAAAGAAATGAAAACTGATTGATTACATTGTGGCCACTATTGCTAAGCATAGACAGCTACCTTGAGGCAATTCATGTATGATGGAAGACACTCTCCTCTTGTCTCTAAAATTAGCCGATCTTCAAAGTCTGCATTGTCAAGTAATTGGTTCTCTGAACCTCACTCTGTTGTCACATACAACCACTTATGGACAAAAGGATAAAAGCCATTATTGTTTTATTAGACTCTTTTGCCTCTTCCATCTTTTTCACTATTACACACTCAGGGACTGTTTCTCAATTACTCTAATCCATCTTTAAACTTGTGTATCAGTTCTCTGTGCATATCTATCTACTCTGTATAATACCATAGCAATGACAACCAACATTAGTGAGAACAAGAATCAGGTCTTCAACGTCCTTTTCTTGAGCAGGCAACAGGTAGAGTAAAACTCCCGTGTATATTTCGTGAATTGTCTTCCAATTTAAAAACAACCACACACCAGAGCTTAGAATGCACCAAAACCATTTAAGAACACTGTACTAGAAGAATAGAAGTTTAAATCCTTGTCAAGTTCTCGTATATCTTTTCACTCAGAAATACTACCTGGTTACCCTACAGAAGAGCCCTGTGAGTACTGCTACACCTCATTCTCACAGCTAGTCTGTTCTACTTAGTTTATAGACACATACTGAAGTACTCCAGTGTCTGACCTATTCAGTCCAGCTAACAATTACGTCCTGCAATATCGCATACATCCCATCCTGTTTGAGTTACACTTCACGAAGGTCAGTCCTCTTCCATCCCCAGGCACATAGTTCACCTACTTTGGACTTTAAGTTGGTATATAGATTTTATTTTGGCGGCATGCCTACTTTTAGTTAATTCCTTTGTCTGACACATTGTTCCTTCCCTCAAATATGCCTCTGCAACCTTCCTCTCTCCCGGTCAGCTGCAATTTCTGTCCTATCACTTACTAGTGGATACAGGGTTACCTTTGTATTGCTGACATTCCTAGCAGATGTCTTTGTCTGACCCAAGTGCTCCTCACCACCTGTCGCCTTGCTTCCAGGTTTGGCTATAAATAATCATCCCCTTGCTGGTTTGACTATAAATAATCCCCTCCCCACGCTCCTGGCTTTTGGCATCAGCTGGTTCTAATTTAGGTAGAGTGGAGCTTCCCTTTCCTTTACAGAGCTACATTCCCTTTCCTCATTATGTTACCCACACAGTAATCAAGCCCTACACAAGAAACTTAAGTATTTAGTAGAAAGATATCAAGAGATCTCCAAACCAAATCTTCGGCCTGTTTAACTACATTTTCATTTTAGCACCTCCTCAAACCACTGGTACCATGCTTACAATCAAATCCACCTCTGTTCTCCTCGGTCCTCATGGAAGGGCTATCGCAGTCACCCCCAGGCAAGCCTTGTGGGGCAACCTCTGTGACCCCTCACACAACTGGGCTTGCTTGTGGACCAGGGCACATTGCAGGGCTGTGGTTTCTGCAGCCCTCATGTGTTTCAGCCCACATGAAAAGTGTGTGCCACAGTCAGCATCTGGCCACCAAGGCAGATGGAGTCCTTCTTCCAAAGAACCCCAGTGTCACCTTCCTGAGAGCCAGAGGGCATGTACCGACTGCCTGAAGCAGGGTGTGTTGGACAACACAGATAAGAAGCCATGGTCTCGTGGGCTCTGGATGGCAAGTCTCTCCCGGCACAGGTGCTCCACAGGTTTGCTCTAGGAGCTGAATTAGATCCTGACAGACACCTCTATGTGAGATATCCAGGAATTGTTTCCCCCATAAGCCGTGTACCTGGTGCTCAGTGGTCGCTGGTTTCTCACCAGCGCTCAGCACGTAAGACCTGGCATTCTAGCACACATTCTGTGCATGTCGGAGGTAAGCAGGTGCACTAAGCTCATCACATAAGTTCAGATATAAACTTTAGTGGGGGAAATGCTGTATTGGTACACATTTTATTTTTAAAGCAAATTCAGAGGAATGCTTCAAACAAACCAGAGTGGCTATTGTAAAAATAAGGGGGGGTTGTAGAGGCAACCCACATACCAGCAGCCAGGATTTAAGAAGGGTTGTCTATTGGCAATTCCAATGGGAAGGGGGAGGGAGCACAACCTGCCAACAAAATCAAACACACACACACACACACACACACACACACAAAAAAAAAAAAAAAGAGAGAGAAAAAAAATAGAGGCACATTGTTTTGAATTTCCACATATGAACGGACCATTTCCCAAAGTTTCATCACACTTGTTCTTTGAGGGTCCTACTTCACATTCCCCTTTCCAGAAAACAGCAGGTAGCTATAACTAAGTAGCTAATGTTACTTTTCAAGGTTTTGTCTCAAGACTGTTCTACAGAGGATAGGACAGAGAACAAATAGCACCAGAGCTGGATTTGAGAAAATATTCTATTTTTATGGCATCCTCCGGAAAAGCAGTGATTGCAGTAGTAGCAATAGGCCACCTGCAGCAAGATAGGCAACATGTGAGAGAGAGAAAAAAGAAAGTGCTGACAGACTTTCTCAAAACCATTAAAGAGTTGACTTGAGCCAGAAAACAAGTGATGGATTTGCTGGGGTGTGTCTTTCTCACATCTTCAGTAAAAACAGAGGAAAAGCAGAGATTAAGTAGTGATTGAGTCTGCAGAAAAGAGCTGGTGAGAGAAAGCATAGTAAACTTCTGAGAAGATATAGATGGCTGTATTCCTTCAATGGCATTGTGCCAACTTGCATGCAGTGAAGACCTGTATTTAGTGACATTTATTATTTAACCTAGACAGAGGCATTCCTGCAAGAGAGGGTTAACTTGGAGAGAGCCAACGTGGGCAGCGATGCCCCTGCATGCAACTGGATGCACTAACGTTGCAGAGCCGAGGAACTCTGGGTGACCTCGAGGGCTGCACATACAAGTCTTGCTGCAAAACCCGTGAGAACTTTTCCTGCTATGATTATAAACTTTACTAAGTTAGACTCTCACAGAGTTATATAACCCTGTGGTAGTTAATGAAGTGCTGGATGTAAGAAAAATAACTGCAATGTTATTTTGCCCCTGGTATGCTTTGCCTTATAAGGATTAAACCTAGAGCTAATTCACTTGTGTTTTGTGATCTCTATCATGCTGCAATAATAATACTTAGCACTTTATAGCACTTTTCACTTATAAAAAGTGCTTTACAAACATTATCTAATTATTAATCTTCACAACAGTCCTGTGACATAGGTATACAGGTCAGTTTAATGTTCTGTTTTAATAAACTACTAGCACTTCACTAAATTGAAAAGTATAAAACACATTAAATTCGCTTAAGAGAAACAAAAGTTAGTGAACAAATTGCAATTCTCCCTACAACATTCTAGGTGGGCAATACACAAAGCAAACTGTCAGCGATCCCCACCTCTCAGGTCAATCTATATAACAAATATTTCAATTAAGCAGTTGAGAGACTCATTTTTTCAGATGAGAGAGTCCCTTTTTGGAACACATTACTCATGCCATCAGAGAGGATGAGGTCCTTTGATCAAGGCTACACTACACTAAGTTCAGTACAAACAAAACACACAGCAGTCCCTACCCTACAATGTTTTGCATCTTGGTGTAGAACAATGGACAAGAGTTGGGGAATGAGAGGAAATCAGCATGGTAAACACTAACACCTTATGCCTCAAATTACATCTAGCTACACAAACATTTGCAAAGCCATTTTGTGTTAGCTATGCTCACCATCTCATTAATGCTCTGCAGTTTCCCTTATTGATACATCTCAGACTGCAGTCTTGGGATCAAAGTCAGGACAAGAGTTTGGCATTTGGCAATCACAGCATCACACAGACTTAGGTACATAGTCACAAGCTGAGTGTCCCACAAGGTCACCATTCATTCAGTACATGGCGTGGACTTGTCTTTGGGATGTATCAATGCAGGGCAGGAGGCTGCTGTTTGATGAAGAGAACAGCCACCCAGCACCACCAAGGTTCAGAGCTCTGTAGAGACCGAGGAATACAGAAGAAAGGGTGGAGAGAGAATCCTACTTAAGGTAGTTTCAATGTTGCTCTGAAGAGTTTGGAGTCTGTACTGCTACTGTCAGAAGAGTCTATCAGATACAGGACAAGATTCTTCAATCCAAGCTTTTCACACAGGGTCACCTATCTGTTGCATGTTCCTCACATGCTCCAGAGCCTGACCTGGAACCTGGGGTCTGCCTTGCTTGATGTGCTGATCACTCACAAACACAGCTGAAGTGAGAGGGAGCTGCACATTCAGCATACTGCCTGGTGTTACATATTCTGAAAGAGACAGAAGACTGGGTTCTCAAATTAGTAGGTACTTTCAACCTTGAATTGCTGTGTCCCGGTCTCCATCTGTCAAATGAGGACAATAATTCCTCCTCATTTCACTGGGGTGTTATGAAAATAACTTCATTAATGGTTTGTGAAGCAGTGTAGTTTTGAGTGCTATGTAGAAACCTAGGAGGAAATTAATAATTCTGTCTCTGGAGCAAGTTTTGAAAAGCACACACAAAAAAGGGCCTGAAGGCACACACTTAACAGAAAAGAAAAAAAAATAAAAAATTGAAATATTTGAACAAAATATTTGAACTGCTCATTATGTGAATGCTGTCCATGCTTTATCCAGCAGATTTCACCCTGATTTTAACTCTCAGTTTGCAATCTTATTAATATCTTCTATATTTGTAAATTACTAAGTTTCTGAAAATAGCTATCCAGCTCTCCACAAAGGCTGTAGCACAGAATCACACTGATGAGCCCATGGCTCACTACTATCACTGGCAGTACTGTACAGAGTCACTGTACATACCTCTAGCATTTAAACTCATGGAATAAACCAACAATATCACCTTTCTCAAGAGGAAGTAGTACTTCAAGGACAGAAGACCATATTTTGACGGTTGCTTTTGAAGGTATTGCTAGTAACAGGAAATAGAAGTTCAGGAAAGAGAAGGGCTCAAAACTGTGTACAGAGCAATGAATGCTCCCTTCCACTCCAGAAACAGCCAAACAATTTTGATCAAATGTTCTGCCCATGAACTAGCTCAACATGGAATAATATCAACCCAAACAGTTAAAATCTATGAAGATTGAAAAAAGAAATAAATAGTGTTTACAGTAGTTTGAGTGAAAATTTTCAGGTTATCTTGATGGCAGTCAATATTTTCTTCCCTACCTAGAGCAGATACTGTTCCACACAGAGCAAGCACTTGCTTTGCTAGCAAGTCATCTTCAGTGCTGAAGGGTTCTTTATTATTATTTATTTGTTTTCATTATACACCCTCTAGCTGTTTCTTATATGGAGAGAATAATATTTCTCAGCTTCCCTTAAATAATATACAGATGACTAATCACTGTGGCACCCAGGAAAGATATGTCAGGTAAAGTAAACATTCTGAAAAGAATGAACCCTTGAGCTATCCCTGCCAAATACTCTTACCTGGAACTGTCACAATGATTGCGGTAAGACCAAAGAAGGAGCCGTTGATGACTGAGGAGTTATCTGAATTAGAAAACTGGTTGATGAGTAGCAAAAAGATTACTGCCACTTAGTTTAAAGCAGTGACCTCTAAAAGAGATAACAGAACCAGAAGGTTGCGTTTCATGACTATAACACTGAGACTATCAAATATGTTTTTAAAATATGAGTGAGAGAAAATTGCTATTGGCTGCTTTGCTGCTGTTTGTCCCATGTACTTAAATAGTAAAAACGTAATGGATGTTTTTTGGCAGAACATTATATGAGAGTGGGTTTATAATGGGGGCTGAAGTTAAAACTAGAACTGCAACTTCTTCAACACCAGCTTAGAAAAAAAAGGGCACTCAGTGCCCCATATCCCTTCTGAATCCAGACTTCATGAGAACCAAGTACGCAGAATGGTGTCCGATACAAGATTCTTGGTCAGAAAAATCAATCAATCAGTTAAAAAATCCTGAATATTATGTTAGTTCTCTCAACGTGAAAGAGGATGCAATCTGCTTTATGCGTGCTGAAACAATCTGTTTTAGGTGTGCTATGGCACAAATCATTCTTTTAGGTTTTTAAGAACTGTTTTTGTGTGTATATCAGGCACTATTCAAACTTTTAAAATTTCCTTCTTACCATAATGTTGGCCACAAGCTGGAAAGCAATTTTACCCTCATTCTAAGGCAATGATTGCAATACTCACATGTGTTGTTCTGAGCTGCCAGCGTTTTTATTTTTACGTGCCTCACCTGTATTTTGATGACAAGTTCTGATACTGGGTAACATTTCTGATGCCCTGAACTTGTTACGCAAACTTATGTGAGGACCCTGTCTGTATTAATGGAATTCTGCAGCCCAACAGATCAGACGAGGCTGGCATATGATCTGAAACAGTGTTTGAGAGACAAGGAGCTTTGAGGGCTCTCGTCCTGAACACCCACAGTGCCACAGGCAGGCCTCGGGACAGCAAAGGCTCACAGACTTCACCTATGTGAGAGGGACACTCTCCCATCCTGAACCTCATCTGCCGGAACTGAACTCAGTCCTGTCACAGACAGACCACTGTAGAAAAACAAATGATCCCTAAGCAAAATACGTGGAAAGGCAGAGAATCCATGTAAGCGGTTGCAGAACTGAGTCCACAATGTTGAGCCCCTTCACAGCCTGTCCAAAATACTATAATACAATAGCGAGCACAATATTTCAGACAAGAAGTAACTAATATCTCAAAGGCACGTTTAAAACTCCAAGTTTGTCAGGGCAAAGTAAAAGAAAGCAACTTAAAACAGACAGCTTATTTCTCCTCGTGCCACAATTCCTTACAATAGTTCTTCATCCACAGTGACCTCCTTGTTATCACACAGCTGATATTTCCCTCTTCCAGATGTATTCCATATACTTTGTGCTATAGACAGTAAAGCTTTGTTTGGTCCTCACATGCATCTGGAATATAGGCCTATGGAATGCAGCTGGGAGCTGCGTATGCAGAAATGCCTGTGCCAGAGCTGAAAAGAGCAAACCCACTTCAAAGGAGCAGTGGAGAGAGTCAGAAATTGGTTGGACAAGAAGGATGATGTGCGGAAAGGGAAAAGATAATGGGAGCTGCAGTTTGCATGTGACACTCAAGAGAGGATTAATATACCTAATTATAAGCAGCTAGCAACAGTGTCCTCCCAGGTGGGCTGCATCTGACTGGTATTAGTGGAAGCCCCTTGAAGAGCAGGGTCCAGCATGGATTTTCAGGAATTTATTCTGATGGTAAAATATTCCTAATCTGATCAAATGCTACTGGCAAGAATAGGTGAGGGTTAGAAGAAAATCTCGAGCTGTATTTGTCTACCAACTCACTTTTCTTGTTTCACATGAACTCAAACTTCTAATATGAACAACTACTTATTTCTTCACAGATACACCTTTGAAGTACACAATTAAGTAATTCATAAAATATCATCCATTACACAATAAAGAGAGAAATGCAAGCTATGCCTTTTCAAATAACTCATCTCATTATTCCTAAATTAGAGGAACATTCTTTTTCAGCGAAGATTAAATCCACCCCTTGTGGTTTTTTTTGATTGTTTGTTTGTTTCTTTTTTTTCCTGAAAGCAGAGGAAGAGAACATCTTTTACACTCACCCATAGCAGGAGACAGCTGACTGGAGAAGGTTGGAGTGTACCCATCCACAAAAAAGAGAAGAAAATTCACACACAAAAGCTAAGGAAACAACAGGAGGAACTTTATCTGGTGTGTGAGGTTGATGCTTATAGACCTGGAGGCCGGCGTTTCGATGAACAGATTTAAGAGAGGTTATATGGGAAAATGACTTATTTTCCAATGCAGTTTTATGCTTTGGAACCGCTCTGTCAGCATTAGAATGACTTGTAGCTGTGTGTGTTCTCCAACTCTGTGTCTGCCATTTTAAAATCACAGAATCATTTAGGTTGGAAAAGACCCTCCGGATCATCAAGTCCAACCATCACCTAACACCACCAAATTCACCACTAAACCATGTCCCTAAACACCACATCCACACATCTCTTGAACACCTCCAGGGATGGCGACTCCACCACTTCCCAGAGCTGCCGTTCCAATGCCTGGTGACTCTTTCCACGAATAAATTCTTCCCGATATCCAACCTAAACCTCCCCTGGTACAGCTTGATGCCATTTCTTTCACTAGCACCTCTAGAGTACTACCCAGAGTTTGCTTTTTGATCTACCAATTATTGATTGCACATCAATCAGTTCAGTAGTTTTGTCAAGAGTTTTCCATGTAATCAGCTGGGTGACTTACCAATGCTCTAAGTACTTTTCTTCTCAATTGTCTCCTGTGTGAGAACACAAGGAAAAAATAAAAAAGCAACAAAACAGACACTTAGTAATAAAACTTACTTATTTTGTCCAGCCAAATATACATAAAATCTAGTATGATCCTCCTGGCAGAGCTAAGGGATAACAGGGCCAGATTTGTAATGAAAAATGAATGTCTTATCACCCTAAAATCTGGTTCATGTTTGATAACTGGCACCTTTCTTCCATTTACAGTTTTCATATTATGCAAACACATATACTCTGAGTCAATGAGGTATAGAAAGATAAGCTTCAAACACATTACGGACAATCAGGATAAACTAGAGCTCTGGACCCCTGGGCTGCTCTGAGCCTTTGGAAACAATCAAGGTTTATGGTGTTTAACCGCTGTCTCAAGGGAAGCACATGCAGCTTTGGTGAGATAATGCACTCAAATACCGTGAGTTTTTGTAGCAGAAGGTGCAACCTGTCGAGGCAAGTGATTATCATTCATAAAATTGCTTTTGAAAATGTGATTATCAAATCCAAAATATACACCTTACAGAGCCCAAATCTGTCCATGTTGCAGACCCTGAAATAAACCTGATTCTCACACACAAGTATGGCAATCTGTTTACCCCCCTTACCTCAACGTTAGATGAAGTTCAACAAAACGCTAAAAATAAAGTTCAAGGAACCACTAAAGGCAGAATACCGTTTCTTGGAAGTTCTCAAGCTCTCTAAGAGTAACTTTTCTCAGGGGTGCACAAGGGACTGGTTGAGAGATAATGGCCACCAAGTGATATCAATTAAATATTGTTAAAGAAAAAAGAGCTCTACAAGGATAATCACTAACGTACCCCTGAGAGATTGTGCCATCCCTGTCCTTGGAGACGTTCAAAACTTGCCAGGACCAGTCCCAAACAGCCTGATCCAAAACCTGATCCAACAGGGCCATGCTCTGAGCACAGAACTGGTACTCAGGAGCTCCTCACCTCCTGCTGACTCTCCCGAGAGCTCACAGCCTGCTCCTCACTGGGAGCTGGGGTGGAGCAAGGCACTTCTAATGGTTAGGAGAGACTGCACTCTCCTTTCCCATGGCACAAGTGCAAATTTTAAACTGGAAGAACCTCGATCTTTTTTTTTTCTGAATCAGAATTAATGGTGGTTCAAAGTAAATCAATGAATAAGTGAAATAACGGATTAAATTTTCTAAGAAAGACTACGCTTCTGGCAGGTAAATATCCCTTTCATAACTGCATCTTTCACCTGAGAAACACTGTGAAATGAGGGTGTCACATGCCAAGCTACTTATTCACTATGGTGGCTTTCTGAAAATCTTGTATAGATGAGATGTGGCACAGAACAGAGATGAAACTAAAATTCTCTCCTGTGCTTTACCGTGCTTATTAGATTGCTTTCCAAACAAAAGCACACAGACGATGGGGAGAAGGTTGGAATGAAGGGGTGGATGGGGAGTATAGCAGCAGTGTGGTTTTGTTAAAGATGCTGGAAACATCACGTCTTAGGTTCATTAAATGGTCAATTCCTGAACTGTCATGACTTATTGCCATACAGGTGGTTTACAGGAAATTGATAATTAATCTAAGAAAGGGAAAACTTAACTAATATTTCTCCAGAAAACCTGAGGGCAGCCTTTATGAAGTACTTGCTGTTACACAACAAGGAAACAAAGGAATGGAACAGTTTTTGGAAAAGTGTGACACTGAGGCACAAGCTGTTCTCAGAAAGGCCTGCAGTCTCAAAGGCCGAAAGAGACAGTTAAGGTTTCATCTGTGAAACCACAGGACTAGGAACCAGCAGTAGGAATCCAGTCAGCATAACAATGCTGAAGAGAACATATTGTCTTATGTGGGTTTTATATTTGTTTCTACAAGCAGCTCCAGAGACTTTTAAACAAAGAAATCACACTAAAATGATCAAAATAAGGGAGAACATAACAGGAGACTGAAATTTGCAAGAAAGTTTCAAATACCAGATTACACTGCATAAAACACTAGGGTGGACAGCAGGAGAATGTAGGAACAACCCAAAATCACTTAAGGCTTATGAAGTCTCCATCTGTTATCTGACCTTCAAATTGCAGAGTTTCAGAAAACACTATTTCAAACTATCCATATTTAAAGTAACTCCTCCAGAGTATCCTCCCTTTCAATAAATATTACTTTTTTTTATTCATTTACTTTTGAGTTGTGTCTTCTGCGATGTGCCCGCCGATGTACTCCAGACAAACTGTGTCAGTCTCGGTCTTCAGTTCCTCTCCTGCCTTTATCTCCCCTGGGTCTTACATGAATCTTCCTGCCTGAAACTGTAGGTAGTCCATGTCATGGGGAACATTGCCTTACATCTTAGAATCCGGTAATTTATAACATGAAATTAAAACCAACATAAATTAGTAATTCAATCCCTATATTCCAATTTAATGAACTAGAGGCTTCATTGCATTATTGTTTTGTGCCACTGGACCAATCATTTGGTTTACAGACGGAATGTACTTCTTTCTTAATAAATAAATGCATAAAAAAATAAAGGTATCCTCAATGCAATTATGTTGATGTCCCTCAGGAACCAGAATGCAATTATTTAAAATATTATTTCCTTAGATTACTCTCAAGAAAATAAGGAAAGAAATATGAAATTTGTGTCCTTTTAGCTTAAGCTCATTTTAAGAGCAGCAACAATGATGCAGTTAGTCCCCAGTGGCAACTGAGAAGCACTTAGCCAGAAAATTGTTATTGGATTACAGTTCTGGCTTCATAAAATGTGGCTAAAGATCATTTTAGACATCCATGGAATGACCCACTGTCAAAACTGGTATGACAAACAAGTGACAAAGTTATTCTATTTGGGTATTTTTGAGGATTTTTCAGATCACAAAGGTAACTTGGGGCTGTATCAGCCTACACGGTTTTGATTCAATTATAAAAATAACTCACAATAATAAGAATTCTAGCATAAATAATTGGATCCCTCCGGAGGGAGGAAAAAAAATCCCCACAAACATGTGCATATACTTTCAAGTGTTCCTGAGGTATAAACAATTGTGAAGTGATATGGTGATCAGAAGTCAATTCTCATATTGAAAACTACCTTTCAAACTAACCAGTTTTCTTCATCAAAATAAACAAGGTGAAAAGGGCACCAAAGGACACTGCATGATTTTTAACAATGTGCAAACTGAAACCACTTAGATACCACTGAAGTTCACGCAATCCTTTTTATTTCACTTTACAGTCTTTCTCAAATAGATGATTTCCTGGATGAGAATCCCACCTCCCATATTTTAATCTGCTGTTAAAAACGAATAACTAATGTGAACACATATCAGATGTACACGTGCAAACTTAAATGAGTGCAAAGAAGAAACAAAACCTTTCACCTTTGCATTTGAGGTCACCAGCGACTGCTGGCAACACAGTGAAAACAAAGACTTTAATCAAAAACCTAACACAAGATTTAATTTCTTCACTTAAACTCTTTGCAATTTTTCTTTGCTGTCCATTACATATTATGTGTGTAATTACATAATTAACATCTTCAGCATCTATTTCATCCACTGTTAATTTTGCTAAATATAAATATGGACACGCTCAAGAAAACAAACTTGGGAAGAGAAGGAGCTTAACCAATTTGAAGAAAAAAGATCTACGTGCATACAGATGATCAGTATGTATCACTGAGCATTACTAGATGCTTGTAACCCACACAACGGCCCTCTGACTACAGCTGCTCCAGCAAGGACAGCTTTTGCTGGGTTGACTCCTCCTCTTTACAGAGGTGGCATGAAAGTGGCGGTACAAGGAGGTCTCTGTTTAGTTTGTCAGCAATCGCTCACACAGCTTGCAGCAGCAAAGGGCAGTAGCAGAAGCTGCATCTGTCAACTACATCTGTCTCACAACACTGTTGGTTCCCAAATCTGTTTTTTGAAAATCAAAACGATTTGGGAAGGGAGGAGATAAGCTTGGCAGCTAAAGGCCCAGGAGATTTTTTGCAATTTATCCTGCAGGTCAAAGCCACATTCTTTAGCTGAGAGCACTACATGACCGTGGTCATTATTCTCTTGAAGATGTGTGGATGAGGATTAGGAGGCTGGCGGAGGATTCTTCCCTCATACCTCTGCCATGAAAGAAGAAAGAAAAGTAGCAGAAAGTCTCCAGGAAACAAAGAAGATTCTAGTTTGAACTGGGAAGTTCCCAAAGTTTTAATCGATCTACCCTTGGCGAGCAAATTGGCAGTTTTATTTCCTCCACAAAAATGTCCAAAAAGTAATTCTGTTCATCCTTGTGAAAAAAGAAAACATCAGATGGGTTCCATTTAGCGGGGTCACGGAGACCAGATCTGTATTCATCCAACATATGGATCCTCACATTTAGGGTCAGATTTTAAAACTTTTACTCACAACAAAAATTACTTAGCTCCTTGAATGATACCACCAGGTCACGGAGGATGGTGATATTGAACCAAAGGAACAGAATCACCGAGGGCTGTTTGCAACACAAACATACTTTCAAACTTGCTGCTTCCATACAGAAGGATACAGTTTCTCTATCCAGATGCATAATGTCATTTGATATAGCAGTTAGGGAAGAGAACTGCTTTGTTTTCAAAAATCCTTCTCATTAAGAGCCAGCATCAAGCTTGTTTCATTGTACTGAATTATCATCCAAAACTATACTGAACTCCATCCCCCCAGATCCTATCCTAACCTGCTTATCTCTAGAGTTCTGCTTAATTATCCAAAAGCGTACAAGAAAATGGAACCGTCCAGTTTGAATGCCCTGATGCTGCCTCAGCAGTTTCTGCTCCTGGCACATGCTATTCCAAGAGCCAGCGATCGCTGGAGTTAAAGTCCACACAACCAGCTGAATGGGATGCAATTCTTATTCTTATGATGAATATCAGGGTCAGAGGTGAGTGCCAGATAACACATAGCAGATGTGGAGGGAGTAGAAGGAATTCTGTTTACTTTGGGTGACCACCTACATTTCAGGGGTGGGGGGTGTGCAAGAACATCTGAAACTGAAAAATAAGAACTATTTAAGGGACTGCATTGTAAAATATTTTGCAGGACAAAGCTACATACTTGTATGCTACCATGAAACATTGTTGAAATGAGACATAGTCCAGCCCAAATTAACCAGTGACGGAATGTGACTCTTCAGAAAACAAATACGAGAAATCTTTTTAAAAGTCACCCCGTGATCACCTCAGCTGGTACTGAGAAACTGTATTTCTTTCTGTGTGGCCTGCATTTCTTTCCACTTCAGGATTTTGAGAAACTAGCAGCAAAGCTGCCTTATCAAGAAATGGAGAAAATCTGATCTGAACCTAAGAAAAGTCCTAGACAGTCCCTGTGAAGACTCTGGAAAGATGCAGCACAGCACAGCTTATTTACAGTCTTTCTGCATGGGACAAAGAGGTACTGCAAGCTGTCACTAGCTGCCAGGGCCACATTCTCAGCCCTACAGCCCAGGTCATACAAAAGGGACCTTTAGTTACTCAGCTTTTCACAGCCCATGGTTAAGAATGAGGAACCTTTCTCCTCCTCAGCACCCTCAGCTTTTAACTCTTGAGCAGCAAGGAAGCACTTTTGTGACTACATTCAGCTACTGAGAGAGACACGGGAGAGGACTGATCGCTTCAGGTACGCTGATGAGCTTACTGTACAAAGAATGAACTCTTGCACTTTGGTTCTCATGCTCCCCCTTACCTCCCAAGGAAATCATGAAAGTCATTAAGGACCTTGATGTTTTCCATATGGATGTTTCTACAAGTTAGAAGGTCAAAGTGGACCCGTTAGAGAACTTCAGATCATCAGAAGGGACTGAAAGCAAAAAGGGAGGTAGGGGAAGGAAAAGCAGTTCACTTGTAGAAGGAAAGAAAAAACAACCCTCCACAACTCACTCCCCAAAAGACCCAAACCAACAAACAAACAAACCTAAAAAAGCAAACTATCCTGGGACAAGTTGCATTCCTCACGATGCTACAGACACCACTTCCCGGACTACTGAAATCAATGCCTTTGTGAAGACTGCCACGACAGTCTTCCAGCAAACAGACTGGGAGGGTGAGTGTTGAAACTTTTCCCCCCAAATATTTCCTTTTCTTTTTTTTCCTAAAACATCTCTAGTAGCTACATCCACTCAAAATGATCGAGTCAGTGCTCAAAACAGACTTAATGGGAACATCATTACAATTTTTATTCTAATCTCGATAGAAAACCTCGTAGAGGCTAATACAGATCTTAGAAAATAGTTGGGGAGGAAAGTTCAGTCCAAGCAGGAAACAGCAGGAAATAAATCAATAAATAGATCACCATGCGGAAGCCCACCAGTTAGCTTTCAACCTGAGTTGTTCCTTTAATTCCTTTAGAAACTTCAGTCTGGACATTGAGGATTCAATCTAGTTTTTATAGATAAAGTACATAGCGAGGAAGTAAAGTGCAGCTGATCATCTCTGATCTGCTCTGAACTTGCTGAAGAACAACTGTACTACGGTTTAAAGATATACACCATCTCATTCATAGGATGGATGGAAGTGGAGGACAATTTAAGTAGAAAATCCAGTAGTTTTCAGTTCTAAGCCTTCTATGCAATGTACAACTCATCTCAGGTAACATTAAAGGTAATTAAAAAAAATATGATTCTCTAAAGCCAAAATGTATTTGCAGCATAAAGCAGTCATTCTTTTTTTAAAATCAAAACAATCTGCAGAAACAACTCTGATATTGCTAGAGTTTGGCTGCAACAGATGAGCAAGAAAACAATCATTTCTCAGACAGTGGAAGGGAATGTATCCCCTTCCTCCCCCCTCCTCAGTTAACTTTTGGTCTGCTGCCACACTTCCATTTTGGCAACCAAAGGAATGCTGTGGGCACCATATAAAGGCATCTGTGGCAGCCCGGGGGTTAAAGCAGACATTTCTCATCTTTGACAGATGGTTAATTCATGGTCATTATTACTAAATTCGATTGCTCAATAATTTAGATATGACAAACATGTGTGTAGGAATATATGCCAGGGCACCCTTTGAGGAATCCCAAAATGCAATATCCCCTCCATGCTTTCCCCATACATCCCCATGCTGAGTGTGACAGATTGAAACAAATGTAAGCTTGCTGAGTACTTCAATTCCCTCGTGCCCCTCTTGTTACGTTAAGAGAGTGGTTCTGCAGAGTTACTGTGTCCAGACCTAGGGGTGGATGAATTGGCTTGCCTAAAACAACCCTTTTGTCAATAAGCGCAATGCAAGCCCTTCCTTCCCGGACCCCAAACCCACCCTTAAGGCCTAACTTTTGCAGTTGTGTTGCTGCAAGTATCACCACTTACGCAACCACAGGAAACTATGCTGCAGACAAGGTCACAGTCTGACTGGCACTGGGCGCTACTGGCAGGCTGCCTGGCGGGGCCGTATCCAACCCATCTGCTCCTACCCCACACAAATGAAGAGTCACAAAGTGAAGCCACCCAAACTGCCCTTCCCTCCCCGTTACCATCCCTTATCCCAAACTCTATCCATTTTCCCACATGGAAACCACCATACAGATGAGCATTTTTTCTTAAAAGACAATTTTTAAAAAATTCCTTTCCCTTCTTTCAGTTGTTAGAGGAAACCGAACCTCTCCCCTCCTCTGTTCACTGATGCTTCCAAGTTGGCCAGCACAAGCGAGCACCTCAGAACACCTCCGCAGCTCACTGAAGTTGAAAGTCTTCCACTGACTTCAAAGGCTGTTGGACCAGGCCCAAAGTCAGCACCCGAACGTGCTAGCGCAGCCTACCAAGCCACAACACTGGCTGAAATCCACGTCACGTCTATGCTGCTGCTAAAGCAGCAGAGGAGGCTTACACAGCTTCAGATCTCCAAAAGCTTGTTTGCACCATTCTTTCCCTGTTGGTCTGCAGAATGTTTTGCGAGGTTTCATTAATTCTTCTGCTGATATGGGCTTCTCACTGGAACCACAAAAGCCAGTACGTTTTCTTCATTCCCTTCCTCCCCAGAAACTTCACTGCCTTTATACCTCTGTATAAAGCCCTGAGATGTCATATTTTTAGTTAGAATACGAACCTTTTAGAGCAGAGACCTTGCCTTTACTTGTTACTAACTCACTGGGTACACTATTGGCACTATACAATATGAAAGAATAAATCACAACACTACTAAGAGGGAAAAGCCTCTGTGCTGTTTTTCCACTACAGCCATTAATCCTACTTGGAGTGCTTGCAAGACAAAAAAATTCCAGGCAAATACATGAAACCTAAGCCTTACCTGTAGGCTTCCAAAGTAACTCAACCACACAGGGACCACCTGAATCTAACCTTAAACTACAATTGCTTCAAACCATTGCTGCTATGGACCCAAGGCACGCTGCAGGGAGATGCCAAGATCTCTCAACTCCTATAGCTGGGGAGAGTTGAAGAACAGGATATCTCCCAGGCCTTTCTTGACATCTCATACAAGTGCCCCTTTGGTAAGCAGCCACCCCAACACCCAGTGCTTTTGACCTGTCTCTCCTTTCCTTGGCCTCTAATTGAGTTTGGAAACTTACACTTTTAAGAAGCTTGTAAAACTAATAGAAGAGTGTCATAATCTGAGCAGTATACGGCATGGTGCCATACAGGGCACCACACAGAGCTAAAGAGAAGCAAAGCTAGGAGAGAAAAACCTGCACAAGTTTCTTTCACCTTTATGTGCCCATGTGAACACATGCTGCTGCGAAGAGATCAAGTTTTTGCAGTCATGAAAGCACAGCAGAATATCACAACCCATCTCATCTCCCTCTTAACAGATAAAGCATTCTTTTGCCTCTAATTAAAAAGATTAATAAAGTAAGAGAACACATCAGGTTTGCATCAATCATTGCCCATGTGGTTCTTATTATTGTAATTAAAAGTTATCTCCTCAAAATTGTTGGATGAAAGTGCCATGATCTGCAATTGAAAACACATTGAAGGGAGTTATCCAACTTATTGGACTGTTTTAAGACAGCCAAATTTCAGAATATGATGGAGATAACGTATTCATTAAGAGCCCTTAAAGGCAATCTGTCAATAAAGGTGCACTTCTTGCACTTCTGTCCTATGAGCTCCCTATTCAAGAACAGCAATGTTGGTTAGGATTTTTATTTAGTTATTTATTTTTTGTGGGGTGGGAGGAGGGATGAAGAAGAAATGTTACTAGTAAGAATGAGATTTTTGTTTTTAATATTTAAAAAAAGCTACCCCAAACAGCCTCTGAAACGTAGGGCTTCACCTTGAGAACTGTTTAGGAATTATTAGGAGTGTTCAGCTCCCCCAGGACTGAATCTTTTGACGAATTCAGGTTTTCACATTGAATGGGACAGATTTCAAAGAAGCCTGAACAAACTTGACTCTTTTGCTGACATGACCTCATAATTCACAAAACATAGCGTTCAATTTTGACGTCTAAGCTTTCACAAAATATAGGATTTTGGAAATTAATTATCTAAATGGAGATTTTTTGCACGTGTATTAACACAGATGTACAAATCTGTGAAGTAAGGATGCACACCAAACAGATTTATAATTACACTCCCTTTCTTTCAGATGTTAATGTATAATACTTTCCATAGTAAACTAATTATATCAAAATTAGTAGCAGGCTTTAAAACAGCCCTTTTTAAAGCTTTCATTGTGTAAAATAACTTTTAAAATTATCTTCCTCGCTCTCTTCCTCTCATTTCTCTGCACTTGAAGCAGGTCTTACATTTTGGCATTGGAGTTCTGTACAAAATTATTCAGGATACAAAACCACTCACTTTTAGGAAAGGTTTCCTGGATGCTATTAAAAAAAAAAAAAAAAAAAAAAAAAGCAACTTTAATTTGCAGAAAGTATCTGTTGTAACATAAAGGAAAAAACTTTTATCACATATATTTATCACATATATTTATATATCACAGGAAAACGACAAGGGGATTAAAAAAGGACTTGCTTGGATTTTATTGTGAAAGAGAAAAGAATATATTCCTGCCATCTCCATTTACATCTGAACTCTGCTATCAGTTTCCTTCTGTAGCTTCTGAAACCAGTAGTCTCTTGCATCTTCTTTCCTGCTACCAGCAGATAGTTTGATCTGTGGGCAGTGGATTTGCATGACGAGAAATTGAACAGTCAGTCTCCAAAAGCTATTTAGAAAACTACAAGAGACTGTATAATTTGTCCTACAATCCTCAGTTATAAGAACAACTTCTTCATTTTTTTAATTTTTGCTCAGATGGAATTATCCAACTCAGGGTGTGTGTGTGTGTGAAGGGAGGACAGGACAGGAAGGAACACCCCAAAAAACTAACGAACAGAAACACATCAACACATCCACAAGTAAAACAAAATGAGAGTAGCGTAGAATTCGTAAACAAAACTATGGGAGGAAAGTCACATGTCATATTCACTGTGGCTCTCCTCTACCATTTCCTATAAAAAATAACCCTGTATCAAAGAAAATGTAGAGAAAAGAGAAACAGTGATGCTGAATATGACAAAAAGCTTGTTTATGTATAATACATAGGAGAAATTGTTCAAGGACAGTTAAATGTGACCTGTTTAATATACCAAGGTCTCCAATAGTTATGGTGCTCTGCTGAGTAAGTGCTGATCATGCAAATTAAGGCTGCCTGGGGATATACACTGCTTTTCAGTTCCAGCTTGAGTTTCCTGAGTTCTCAGGAAAACTTTTAGAGATGTGGATACATGCTACAGGGTCACTAGGGCTACTTCCATTTCTTCAGTTGTTGACTCACTTTCGAGAATGCATTTGGCTGACCTTCTTGGGTCTTCTGACATACATATATCTATACATATTCAGGAATGCAAAAATATAATTACCACTACTAGCTCTGCAATTTAAAATAGAGAAGGGCAAGTCAATTTGAAAAGCTGTCCCAAGACTAATATTTGAGCTTCAACAGAAAGAGGAATGAAAATACAGTGGTCACTGTAGCTGTAATTAATTCAAAAGCTTAGCAGGGTCTAGGAAGAGTGAAAGGTAATGCAGATTATGTCCTCACTATACACCGTATTCAAGATCTGATAACTTCTGGACTCCCTTACATTTATTGGCTTAGGTTTTCACCCAGTTTGCAATATGCTTACAAATCCCACTAGCTAGAATTTGGGCTCATTATGTCTCACCAAATGAAGGAAATCCAAATTACACATCACCTCTGAAACTAGCATCAAACACCCAATCAAAACTTTACAAGTTAGGTGAAGATTAGGGTATGAAATGAAAGGGCTAAGAAAAATATACAAGAACTTAGGAAAAGCAATGCTTGTTTAATAAGGGTACAATGTGCCCACTGTTTGAATACAAAAGCACATGAGGGCAGGCAATCTGTTTTTATAATTTTACTATAATTATATAGATTCTAACCTATAGGGAAATTATGCTCTTAAAACAAGCTGCCCTAATTCCCATTCCCCAAACATCTCTCTAAAAGATTAAACTATGCCTTTTCCTATGGCTATTTTTAGTAATGGCATCAGTAATTAAACCTATGATGGTCTGGGGGCCCCAAAGAAAACATCTCTCTGGGTTCTGGATGTGTTCCACGGTATCTTGAAACAATCTCGAAGAACGTACACAGCCGGCGTTGCAATCCTCAGTGGATCTGCAGGGACCCATTAGGATCACCAGGGGAGGCACATGGTTGTGACAATGCGAGCAATTCAGCGTTGCTCACTGGAGCCAAGCCATGACAGTGGGAAGTAGCTATTGTTCTTGGTTTCTCTGAAGATACTCAAGTTCTAATCCACTAATTTGTAGCTGAAACTGCAGCCTCTCGAGGGAGTGGCCCCAGCGCCTGATAGCGCTGCTCCCAGCAGGCAGCGCTTTGAGCCCCTGCTCTTGTACATTCTCCACCAGAAGAGGGCTAATTATGAATGCAGTCCTGTGTACCTGTTCTCCGCTTTGAAGGTCTGCAGTGTTAGCCAGGTCACAGCGATGACCTGGCTTAAAAAGAGAAGCCACCTCACTCTAACCCCCGCACAACTGCTCTCTTTTAATTCAGCTCGTTTCAGTGCCTGGCGGCTCACAGCAGTGCCACCTCCCTCCCAAAGAGCGGTGCTGGCAGGGCACATGCTGCAGTCGGTGAGCTGCACGCAGCTCTTCCATGTCTCACATGGGAGCTCTAAGCACAGGGCCCTTATTTGTCCATTTTCATCAACCTACTCTCTCATTTCTTTCGTTTACCAGCACCTGACATCAAACAGTTAATTCTGTGTAGAGCGAATGAAACGTTTTCAGAACTTTCATCTAAGGGAGGTTTTGTTTGTTTGTTTTTCAAGTGATTCCAATCTGATCCAGATTTTCTCTTTTGGTCACTCTGGCTGCCATGCTGCAAAATCAATTACCTGCAGAATCCTAGCTTACATTATGGGGCTAGTGGCGTAACAACTGTGGTCACTTCTGTTATACAGCCTACATTAGGAAGAAGTGCTTTTGATCCTTTCATGCTTTCTCTTCTTTCTCTTCATTCTTACTAAAAAAAAGTTTGAAAATTTGATGCTTAATGAAGAAAAATATACACTGCACCCACTAGCTACACTCAGTAAACAACCAGAGGTAGCTGGCTTGTTCAGCTCCTTACCCAGAAAGCCCTTAGGTATATGAAGGGATAGTTGACCCTTATGTAATATTTGTAGAGACCTGTAGTCTCTAAAACCATTAGTGCATTTTATTTGACGTATTGCCAATAAGAGATTAACAGGGGAAAGAGGTGTTTTTTCCACCCTCCCGCCCTCCAAAGAAGTCCATGAAATAATAAAATAAAGATCACTAGAAGCCATTTGATTACAAACCTGTTTTAAAACTTCTCCTATATTATCTTGTGTTTACCAAAATACAGGCTGGTGTACACTAGTGGAAAAGCACATGGATGCCTGTTTCTATACCCCACTCAGTATGACTTTCTTCCCCTTGCAGGAAAACAAACAAACAAACAAAAAACTACTTTTAAGTAATGGTTGTGAAAAAAAATCCAGTGGCTGCCTGTCAGGAAAACCACCTCAACAACAAATGCCAAATCACTGGCACAGTCCCTGAGTGCAACGGAGTTCATCTGGACACTGGAACGGATGACACTACGAAACAAAATACTTTCTTGCAAAAATGACATTTCATTACTTGGGAAGTGAAAAAGGAACGAGGGTGTAGCACACCTGAGGTATGCTAATTTTGTGTATGTATAAATATCTAGCTTTTATATTCAAGTACATGCGTCCACCAACAGAGAAGGTTACTGTGCTACCCTGGGCACTAAGCTTATCCCTGCTAGTGATACTCCCTTTACCTTTGTGTGTTTGTAAAAACAGTCCAAAATACAGGCAGTTTATAGTGACAAACTAAAAAGTGGAACAAAAATCAAACACACTAAGAGACAGTATATTTAAAACCTTGCTTATTAGTATTAACAGTTACGGTGCGAGAATGATAGAAAGTTGACCTTGTTTAGCTGGTGTTTTTAAGCCACAGAGCCAAAGTGGGTTTCCTATATATGCTATAAAAAACCACACTGCAAAGCATTTATGGGGTACCACTCTCAAAGTGCATGGCGAGGTTTTATAGCTATCTCAGACCTAGTGGGCTAAATCCCAGGCCAGCGAAAATCATCACAGTTCCAGTTACTCCAGCAGTACTACGCCACTTTACATCACCCAAGGATCCAGCCCAGGAGATGTAATGGGACTCCTGTGGCCTCAGCTTTCACGGAACAATCTGATACTATACAGCATAATCTGACAAACCCAAGAAATTTGAAATTAAGACTTCTGTTCTCTCCATATTTCACCCAGTTGTGTTTAAGTGCATTGCTATGGAGGCCTTGGTGTTACACAGTCAGTGCACTGAAATAGAGCCACAAGAATTTTCTCCCAACTCAGAAAAAGTTCCTATTAACTCAAAGGGACTCATATTAATTTCAGTGAGATCTTGTTTAAGCAAAGTGTGTTTTTGCGCTAGGCCCAGTTACCACGGTTCTGGTAAAATGTAAAAGGCTTTTTATAGTCTGATTCCAGATGATATCTTTCTGCTCACCGTGGTCCTGGTGTGGATGACAAGCTTTGTTTAGCTGGGATCCCAAAGGGCAACGTTTAGGTCTGGGTACCAATTTCCCCTCACACTGTAAAAGATGTCCCTCACTTCAGAAACAGAATGTTTTTCTTGGCCTACCGAGATCCAATAGAGAGATACCCAACACAGAGAAGTAATTCTGAAAAATCCAAATATTCAAGGCCATTTTCTCAGCTGGCACAAAATCAGCACAGCTGCATTTACTTCAGTGGGCCTAGAAAACTCACAAGTTGAAGAGTGACCCTTAAATGTCTGCATCTCTGCTGAAAGACCTGATATCAGTGACATGAAGTACTAAGCTCTGGCTGGAATTTCATGAAAGACAGATAAAAGGCCATCACTGGACAGAGACCATAGGACAAAAACATATTTCAGAAAAGGAAATTTCATGTTTCAAGTTCAACTTGTCTTCACAATGAAAGGTGACCTTTGATATCATTCTTGCCTTGCTCTTTGTATTTAAACTTTTTGCTTTCAGCACAACTCAAACACAGATGAGCACTGTCTTCAACCTTTCTTTAGCATTCCTATTTCAATATTCCAGACTTAACCATCATTTATCCCAGCAGTCCCCTACTGTGCATCTGTCCCTCAAATCTTAAATACCTGTCCTCCCAAGCTGTTCCAAGGCCAAGTCCAAATGAGTTTTGTGCATGTAAATTCTATTATCTACATGCATAAATGACAGAATCTACTGCCCATGCATGCAAATGTTAGCTATCTAGACCAACCAATGTGCCAATGTGTATTAAGGGACAAAGTTCGTTGCACACAAAGAGAAGCCTATTAAGTGTACCTTTGAAAGACTGGCCCTAAAATTATGGCGGGGGGGGG